>NC_022013.1:76001521-76040705 GCF_000317375.1 Microtus ochrogaster
TGTCTGTGGGCCACCCAGAGATGTCTCTTGTACATGCGTGGTTTACGCTGTCTGTGGGCCACCCAGAGAAGACATCATGAAGGTCGCTGGAGAGAGAAGTCCCATGCCTCTGTTAGGAGCCACAACCTCAGAGAGGATGACCAAGGCAGTGAGTGCGGATGGCGGAGAGGAGCAGGCGAAGGCTTGCTCTGTGCACATGTTCTGTCCTGTGTGCTCATTCATGCACTGTTTTTCATTTTGCTTAGGAAAGCATTGCCCTGTCTAAAGTAGAAAATTGATGATTATCCGAAGTACTCTAGACGGCCAAGCAATAACTGCATTTGCAGGGTGTGTTAATTTTCCTCAAGGAGCTGGTTTACTTTTCTACAAATGTCTGCCTTACTCAGTACTGGGATGGCTACATTATTCTGTTATTAATCAATAATACATTAATCTTTGGAACTGCAAAGGGCAAGGCTGTGATTAAGGACTCTCTACAGGGAGTGATCCTCATCTGTGTTGGTTTTCTGAAACAGAAATCAAATTTGTTGTTGTAAAATGACAGTTCTTGCCTCTTTTCTAAGGTTTAGGACTTGATGAATCTTTTTGGTGACAGAGTAAGTGTTTTTTAAGGTGGGGCATTGGAGAAGTTAGGAGCACTTACTGCTCTTGCAGTAACTGGACTGGAGTTCAGTTCTCATCCTCCACATCAGACAGCTCCCAGCTGCCTGTGACTCCAGTTCCCGTGCCGCAAGCTCATTTCTGGCCTCCTCGGGCAACTGCGTGCATGCAGGTATATATATGTGTGTGTCTGTATATACATGTATGTGTGTACACATGTGTGATTATGTGTATATGTATATATGCGTTTATCTGTGTATATGTGTGTATATATATATGTATATGTATATACACATACACACATTTTTTGAAAGTAACATTTTAGAAGTTGTACCCAAGCAGAGTTTCTGTTAATGAAGAATTAGAAAAGAAAAAGTGTTCTCCTCTGGTGAAGACACACCCCACATCCCCTGTTGTGTTGAAGAGCAACAGCTGAGCCACCCGGCACTGGAGCTGTAGCGCGAGGATTCTCATAAAATCAAAGCCAGCATTGGCTACATAATGACTACCAGAATAGCCAGGGCTATCATGTGATATTCTATAACAGAAAACAAAACGGGGCCAATGAAATGGCTCGGTGAGTAAATGTGCTTGCTGGGAGTTGAGAGTCCTCTCAACTGGAAAGAAGTCCACACTGAATGCATTCTGTCAGTAATGCTTGAATTTTCTGCCAGGCTATTCCAATGCTCGCATTATTGCTAACTGAGGAGCTGAGCAAACTCGGGGGAGTGTTTCTCCCCCTAAAGTGGGTTGTAGAACAGTGGTATACAATCTGCCCAGGATAGACATGCACTGAGGTCATCAGTAGAGAAAACCGTGTTAAACCCACCTTTTAGATAAAGGAATTGGGTCAGGAAGGTGGCTCAGTGCATAAATGAACCACCCATGCCACCTGTTGACCAGAGTCCAGTCCCTGAAGCTCACATAGGAAGCTGGATTTGGCAGCACTCATTGGTAATCCCTGTCAGAGGCAGAGATGGGGAGTCTGCTAGAAACTCCCAGGCCCGGTGGCCTGAAGGACACAGTAGAAGAAGCTCCCTACTTCACCTAAGGGGAAGGAGAGATGACTCCTGAAAGATGTCCTCTGACCTCCCCATGTACATGGCGTGTTACACACACACACACACACACACACACACACACACACACACACACTTTAGAAATGATTTATAAGCCAGATGTGCTAGCACACGCTTTTAATCCCAGTACTTGGAAAGCAGAGGCAGGTGGATCTCTGAGTTCAAGGTCATACTGGTCTACAGATGAATTCCAGGACAGCTGGGGCTACACAGAGAAACCCTGCCTCAAGACAACAGCAAAAACAGAACAAAACAAAAACTATTTAAAAAAAAGAAAGAGAAGGAGAAGAAGAAATTTACATCAAAGGGGCTGACTGTCTCATTTAAGATGCAGGGGCTGCCCCAGCTTCTGGGCTTGTTGGGGGTCAAGGCTCCGTGCTGCCTGCTAACTCCTCCTGTCTCTCAGCCCTATTGTGCACACTGCCGTCTTCGACTCAAAACTGGCTGTCTTTGCAGGCTACAGGTATCTTCTAGAGGAACCAGTGGCTGGACTGTTGGCTTTCTTGGAAATACCCAGAGGGCAATCCTTTGGCTGGGTTCAGTTTCACAATCTATATACAGTGTCACTCTTTGTGGCCAGAAGGATGCTGTGTGGACAATCGGGTGGCTTCAGACCCCTGATCCCTGGAATTTCCTTGCATGCTTACATCTTTAAATATGCCATGGGTGAGCCAGGCAGTGGTGGTTCATCCCTTTAATCCCAGCACTCAGAAGGCAGAGGCAGGTGGATCTCTGAGTCTGAGGCCAGCCTGGTCTACAGAGCAAGTTCTAGGCCAGCCAGGACTACACAGAGATGTCCTTTCTAAAAATAAAGTAAAATAAAACAACAACAAAAGCCAAAAAGATGTCATGGAAATAGTGCTGGTGGCTAAATTCATGGTTCTGAGCCTATACTTTCCGTGGGTGCTTGACAGAACCTGAATCACTCTGAAGATCCAAACTCTATATACATCCCACTAAGACTTATTCTTAATTTATTTGTTTATTTATGGTGTGTGTGCATGTCCATGTTCATGTGTGTGAGCCTGGCCATGAATGGATGCTGAGCAAAAGACAACTGGCGTGGGTCTTCACCCCCACCTTGTTGGAGACAGGGTCTCTTGCTACTCATCACCGGATATGCCAGGTCAGCTGGCCCGCAAGCCTCTAGGGACTCCTTTGCCTCCACCTCCGTCTTCCCATAGGGCTTCTGGGGTTACAGATGCTGACTACCACCTCTGGTTTATATGAGTTGTGGGGATCTGAACTTGGATCCTCATACTTGCAAGGCAAGCACTTTCCCCACCAAGCCATCCCTCTAGGCCTCCACTGGGATATATTGTTAAATGGTAGCCTCTTTATGTGTTTTTTTTTAAAAACATTATTATTGTCCCAGATGCTCACTCTATTCAGTAGCGACAGAAAACCAAAAGAGCTAATAACGGAAAGGGAGGTGATCAAAAACTCGGGAGACGACAGGAGAAAACCCCCCTTTCTCCTAAGCTGTTATCTAGTGTAGACAGGAAACGACTTACTTCTATAGATGTTTGTCCTTTCTGTCCCCAGATCAAATGTCTGACAACATATACCTGGATACCATTTTTCACTAGTACACCTTTGTTACGTATTTAATGGCTGATTCTGTAAGGCGATGCGATGGGAACTTCAGAAGCCTAGGTGTCTCAGAACATGAAGGAGATGGAGCTAGTGGGGCTGGGGACAGTGGTTGACAAGATGTCCCTATCCCCCAGCAGCTCCATGCTGCACCGTGGTCACCCTCCCCTCTCTATCCCTCCAGCTCACACCTGAGAGCAGAGGTTTGTGCTCTGTGGGGGTGAACCACAGGATTCGGGGTTGGGTTATTTGCATTGCTGGAAAGAATTATGTCTTGAAAGCAGGACAGTTAGTGAGAGCCTCCACAGTGAAAGAGAACACCCCCAGACTTTCTCCCTCACTAGACTTCCCAGAGTCCAGAAGTCAGGGCAGACTGGAAACCCTTTTTCTGGTTAGCCCAAGAGCACAGATCTCCAAGTGCAGACAGCCAAGAATCCAGTAGAGAGATGACTGAGCTAAACTGCCTCAGAAGAGAGACCATTGCTTCTGAAGTGTCACTTGCTCAAGTTTAATTAGCCCTTCAGTTCCCTAAACATAAGATTACGATATATTTGAGGAAAGCTTGTCACAGGGAAGACAAAGACTAAACAACAGAAGAAGAACTCTGGAGGAAACAGAGACCATGAATAGATACAAAACTTGTGTGGTAAAAAGCTGACTCAGAAATATTTTTAAAATTATACCTACAAAACAAGAACAAAACACTATTTAAAAAAGAAAATTCTAGCTAGGCGATGGTGGCGCACACCTTTAATCCCAGCACTCGGGAGGCAGAGGCAGGCGGACCTCTGTGAGTTCGAGACCAGCCTGGTCTACAGAGCTAGTTCCAGGACAGGCTCCAAAGCCACAGAGAAACCCTGTTTCAGAAAAAAAAAAGAAAGAAAAGAAAAGAAAATTCTGAGACTATGGAACCACTTTTGAAAGTTGATTGTGGGGCTGGGAGGCCACTCAGGTGGTGAAGCGATTATGAAGACGTGAGTTGGAATCCCCCTAGAACCACGCAGAGTTAGGTGTGGTGGCATGTGTCTCTACTATCACCTCACTTGTGGTGGTTAGAACGCAGGGAAGAGAAGCCACAGGGGCTCACAGGCTAGATTTGCTGGTGTGAGCAATGGTGAGATAGACCCTATCTCTCAGATGCAAGGCAAAGACTGGCCCCTGAGGCAGTTCTTTAGCATCAAAGCTGTGCTAGGCACATGCCCCTCCACCGCCACAATCCATCCACATAGCCATGTGTACATACACATGATACATGTGCAAACATACAAAGATAAGATTGCATAAAAGAAAAAAATGAAGGAAGAGGATAAAGTTCTGAAAAATTCTAATACAGTGGTATAACTGGATAAGTAGAGAAAACAGAAAATATATTTATTTATTTATTAAAGATTTCTGTCTCTTTCCCGCCACTGCCTCCCATATTCCTCCCCATCCCCCAATCAACTGCCCCTCTCTCATCAGCCTGAAGAGCAGACCGGGTTCCCTGCCCTGTGGGAAGTCCAGACGCATGGCGGAGACCCGGCTGTGCACGCAGAAAATATTTAAAAAAAAAATTTAGAAGATGAGGCTGGAGAGATGGCTCATCAGTTAAGAGCTCTTATTGCTCTTACAGAGAACCCAAGTTTGGTTTCCAGCACCTACATGGTAGCTGACAACTAATTGTAACTCCAGCTCCAGAGGATCTGATGCCCTCTTCTGACCTCCTCTGGTGCCTGCACGCACGCACGCGCACACACAAACACACCACACACACAGACACACACAGACACACACACACAGTGGGTGATGGCTAGTCTTGGTTGTCAACTTGACTACATCTGGAATGAATTAAAACCCAAGCAGCTAGGTAAAGTTGTGAGGGAATTTTCTTTATCAACTCATTTGAGGTTGGAAGACCCACCTAAATCTAGATCTTTTGAGGTTGGAAGACCCACCTAAATCTAGATCTTTTGAGGTGGGAAGACCTACCTTAAATCTGGGCCTCACTGTCTGGTGGCAGTCTACATGAACGACATGGAAGGAGGAAGTTCTTGCTCTTTGCCCTCAGTCTTGCTAGCAAGTTTATGCCTTCACTGGCATCACAACCTCCTTCTTTGGGATCCTGACCAGCTGAGATATCCAGCTTCATAAAGTGAGCAGCTACTGTACTAGATTCATGGACTTTCTGACTTTCTCCATCAGCATTGTTGATTAGCTGGACCACAGCCTGTCAGTCACTCTAGTAAATCCTCTGTCTGTCTGTCTGTCTGTCTGTCTATCTAATATGATGTAATATATATATGTGTGTGTGTGTGTATGTGTATATGTAGATATAGATAGATGTATAGATATAGATCTATTCTACCTGTTCTGTTCCTCCAGAGAATCCTGACTAATATATATATATATATTATATACATACACAGATCTATAAATATATTTATATGCATATGCATATATATACATACTATAAGCAAGTCTAATAAATCTCACATATTTATTCTATCAGTTCTATTCCTCTAGAGAATCCTGACTAATATACATACACTTATATACACATATACACACATACACATAAACATATACACACATCCATATACACACATTCATATACATGTGTGCTGTATCACTTATTATATATATACCCATATACATAGATATACATGTACAACATTCACAAATATATGCATACATATATAATGGTGGTGATTGCAAGAAATACCTAATTTGTACATATGACATACATGAAACTCTACGTATATATGATAGTGGTTATCACATAGGTGATAAACAGAAGTTAAATCCTTAACTTCTGAGGTGAGATGGTAGTCATTGGTAAACATGCTATTGAAAGATGACAATAACTAAGAAGTGAAGACAGCGTGTCTTTATAGAGATGTTCTAGGGTCAGGTACTCTCTCTCTTATTTTTAAATAAGCCTTTGAAGGTTCTAAAATTTTAAGTCATACACACATGACTGGTATGCAGAATTTAAGTTTGAACAAGTTAGCAGAAATACATGGTTACTAACATTTTTCGGTTCTTGGCAAAACTGCTTTAAAGTCTTACTTTTTGCCGGGCGGTGGTGCATGCCTTTAATCCCAGCACTCAGGAGGTTGAGGCAGGCAAACGTCTGTGAGTTCAAGGCCAGCCTGGTCTACAAAAGCTAGTTCCTGGATAGGATTCAAAGCTACAGAGAAACCCTGTCTATAAAAAAAATAAAGTCCTACTCTTTGTATTTGACCTTTAAAAAGCCTTGGTGATTCTGTTAGGGTAGATTTGCCCAGCAAATGCCATGTCACATAGGGGAACCAGGTGACACCACTAATTTCTTCCTGTTACTAAAAAAAGAATAACTGAGGGCCAGCGAGCTGACTCCATGGGTAAAGGCACTCACTGCCAAGCCTGATGACCTGAGTTCAATCCCTGGGACCCACATAATGGATGGAGAGACATGACTCCTACAGGTTGTCCTCTGACCTCATGGTGTATGCACACACACTGAATAAACTAATCTAATAAAAAATGTAATATGGGATCTTTGTTCACCAAATTTCATGTGGTTGATTGCATAAGGCCTGTAAACTCTATGCAGGGCAAGTCACTGTATAAATAGATTTTAGCTTCTGGTATATATTAGAATTCTCTGAAGAGTTAATTATTTTTCAAACTCATGTATCTAGACCCAATCTCTTTATATTTTGTTCAATCTGTTCCAACCTATATTTTTTTTTTTGAGAACCACATCAAATTCCAGCTCAAAAATCAAACCATGATTGAGGGAGACTATTCTGTATGTCAATTAGACCCTTCAGTGAGATACTTCTGAGAGAATCAATCTATCCTAAAAGCTGCCTGGCTGGGAGCTCACTGCTTCATCGGTCCTCTGGGGAGCTAATGCCAGTGATACTGGCTCACCTTGACAGCCTACTTCTTGTGACAAGATTTCATTGTTTCAAGGGATATTAATTATCAACTTTCTTCCCCTTTAAGGGGATTTAAGTAGATAATTTATCCTATACTTCTCAAAGTGTGGGGAACAGGGATGTATGTGAGTCTGAAGTTTGACATATATAAAATTGGTAGAAACTTTATCCTCAGTCCTTCACTTTTCGGCTCCTGCTTTCTTTTTGGCTTGCCCCATTTGGCTAAACTCAACACCATGAGATCATTTCCTCCAGTGGCGGATTCATGTCCTCGCATCTTTGGTTGGTCTTCCTCTTCCTAGATCTCCTCAATGCCCGCCCAGCTTGGCTCTCATCTGGGGCTGTAGGTACAAAGGAAACACAGGTCACACCTTTAGGTTTGATTTCACTCTGTTTTCTGTTAGTCTTGGCCAAAGATGACAGGGTTGTTAGGAGATGGGAGAGAGGAGGACAAAGGAGCAAAGATTGGGAAACTCACCTACCTGATTCTGTAGGAAAATGGTTTTTCTTAACAACACTTCCTCATGCTGTTGACGTGGATGGGAAGCTTTGAGATGTCATGGGGTCCCCAAGCAACAAGGAAGAGCAAGGGGGCTTCCCAGTGTGGCTCAAATGACTTGATTGCCCTCACGGTGGTCTACACAGCAGGATTCTTGACTGCCTTCTCCTGGACAACCTGAGGGCCTCTTCAGTGGTCGCTTCTGAACGTAGACAAAGCCGTAGACTCCCAGGTCCAAAAACACCTTCCCCAGCCTTTAGAAACCAAAGTCTTTCTTGGGCCGGATCACCCCCCATCTTTTCCTAGATATATTCTTTAATTCGAACACACATGCACCTTCGTTCCTTTCCAACGAACATGATGAAGGGGAGCGAAAGAGAGGTGAAGGCTCCAAGAGAACAGACAGATCCAGCCTTTCATCTCAAGTCCCTTTGCTTCTATGGTTCATGGGACTTTGGTTTTGGAGTCTCAGCCCAATTTTAACATTCGAGCTGCCTATTACTGGTGGAAAAGGGGGGCAAAAAAAGAGCCGCTTCCCTGTCTCTTTGCCTTCATCTGCCGTTCACGTGGAAGTGTGTGCGGCTGACCCAAACCTCGCTGACATGTCAGCGTGCAGCCGCAGGACGAGGGGTGTTTGATTTATAAACGGGGATGTATAATAGGCACGGAGCCTTCTGAGCGAACGTTCATGGAAAATCGCATGCCGCTCACATGAGGGACCAAGATCTTTTTTTATTATTTTAATGAATTGGAGTTTTTTCAGTGCACCAGGGAGATTAGAAGGTACCTGCCAATAACCCTCTGATTGTGTCCTCGGCCAATTGGTGGGCTTCAACATGGGTACTCCTCTCCGCAATGGAGTTTGTGTGTTAAGTCAAGGTTTAGCTTTGGGTTTGAAGCGTTTGCTCAAACAAAGCCTCAGACGTTCCGACAGTGGAAGCCATCACAATTCTCCTCTTTGTTTCTTTAAAGAGCACGGGGTTGGTGGGAGAAAAATCCATTTTGGGAAGACTCGGTCTGAAGATAATGATAGTGAAGATGAGAAAAGCCAGCAGGCTGTAAGTTATGGTCTAAGTTGGGAAAGAGGAAGGGGTGGGGGGTTTGAAAGGCGATAAATGACAGCAAGGCCAACAGATCAACCAACACGAGCAAACCAACAGGTAACAAGGGCCCTCTGGAACTTCTGAGGGACCGAGATCAGTAGGAAAGCATTTTGAATGAGAAATAAAATGTCCCTTCCTGTAAAAGAGGAAGGGAGGTGCGCAGTGCTTGAGAAACGGGAAAATGCAATTAAAACCCAGATCTAAATAAGGATTAGGTGAGACGGATATCACCCGGTGGCCTCTGGAGCCATGTCTCTGCGGCCTCCAAACATTTACTTGTTTCCTGGAACAAAGGAGTAACGCGGAGGAGAGGTGGGTGCCAGATCTTTTAGAAAAATAGGACATAGTGGAACGGATAAAGGAGACAAAGACACCTGCATGGTGGGCAGGGAAGTGAAGGGAACTGAGGCCCCAGACAAAAGGTACAGATCCCGAGCCAGCAAGATGACGGAACCCCAGACAGGAAGGAGGGAAAGATGACTCACGGTGACATTTGAAAGACACGGACTTGAATATTTATTAGCACGGTGCTCATTGCTTGGCCTTAGGGGACCACCTTTGTCCAGTGAGTCATATCCAGATTTAGGGCAAAAAACAGGAAAAGACCTTGAAAGATGGCCACTGATGCTTGAGTTTGAGAGGAGGCCCGAGGTGAGACTTGGACTTGGAGAGAGTGACAGAGGCTTTGTGGCAGAAAGAGTCATCTCCCCCTGTGCCCACTCCCAGAGGACATGGGCCCTTATGAGTCAAGAGCTTCCTCTACTTTCAGGTTAGATGTCATTTCATTTCCATCCAACTCAGGCCAGACACAGGTAAAAACAAAGAAGCAAGCAACCGAACGATGACTGAACGCTCCTTGTCAATCCACAGGGCAGTCTTCTGGGCCAAGAGTGAGCCTCTATTCGAGCCATGTTCCTTCCTAAAAATGAGCAGCTAAGGGGTTGCTTTCTGTGAGCTGTGGAGCCCATCCATCTTGGGATTCTTTCCAGAAAACAGAGTGAAAAAGCATTCCGTGTTAGAGAGTGGGGATCACTCTTTCAGACATTTTCTCAAATTGTTAGTGATTCGTTCTAAAATATAATAGCCTCCCCCCATTATAGCTCTGTCCATAGGGGCTTTCCCATTTGTTTTAAACAAAAAAATTTTTTTTTCCTGAGCCAGTCAAAGACCAACTTACATAACTCGTGCTGGTGTTTATTCTGGCATCGAAAACTCACTCATATTTGTGGAGTTGCTGTTTGAGCATTTATTAGTAAAACTCCACTCAAAATGGGAAACAAGAGACTCTGGATATAAATGAGATGTGGGGGGAGCCCTCAAAGTTTAGCTTCCTACAGAATGGAAACTCTATGCCAAATGGCACACTAAAAAGATACCAGAAGTGAAAGCTAAACTTGGAAAACCGAATTATCTGAGGTACCAGCCAGCACTAGAGTCGCCTCTCGGTGTTCGTGTGCAGTTAGCGGAAAATGAATTGTCTCGCTCTCCGAGTCTGGGGACTCTATTAGGGACCAGCACAGCAGCTCTAGCTGTAGGGATGGCAGAGGAACTCGGGTCCTGTCCAGCTGGGTCCTCGGAGTAGCACAGCTTTCCAATGTGGGCTACAGAGTGGCACCCAGGTCAGCAGCAGAGGGAGGGTCAGAAGTGGCAGCCAGGAGAGACAGTCACAGCAGTCACACAGAGACCGAAACGCGGGCTTCGAAGCCTGGCACTCACAGAGGGATTGTTGTGTTGCCTTCTGCAGAAGGCTCTGAAAGAGCTGACGCGCACTTTAAATCAGCCCCTTCCCTCACATGAATGAGCACAAATATCCAAATGGGTCAGCGGAGACAGAGGCGGGATAGAGGCGGGCCTGCTAGCTCAGCGGATACATAGGTACTGTCTGCTAGTCTCCCCCAAGTCACTGATGTGGAGTCATTAGGTCACGTCCTTCTCATGGCAAAGTCACTTCTGTTTCTCAAAAAAACAAAACAAAACAACAAATCTCCCAGTGCAGGGGCTTTTGCTTCTGGTAGAATTCAAGGGTTTAGATATAAAAATGTGATAATTATATGTTGTTCCTGTGGGACATTTTATAGTTTACAAGAGAATCTGATATGTCATCCCTTGAGGGCTAGGAAGGTGAGTTAGAGGTTAAGAGCACTTGTTGCTCTTGCAGAGACCCAGGTTTTGTTCCCCATGCATCTGTTTGGTGGCTCACAACCATCTGTCACCCAAGGCCCAGAGGATCCAACAGGCACCTGGTGCACATGCCTGCACACGGGCAAAACACTCGTGCACAGAAAGTAAAAGAGGTAAATATAATTTCTAAAAGATGCAATCACCTGTGTACTCTTTGCTTTGCTTAGCTAAGATGTGCAAGACAAGGTCTCGTTTGTCTTGGTACCGTCATCGCCTCCTATGTAGCAGAACACGCAGGAGCTGTGTGATTAGCTCTCGTTATGTAATTAAATACTTTTTCCCAAAGGAATTCGAGTGACTCTTTAATAATTCACTCAGTTCCTGGTCTCTAGCTTCTCATGTACAAACAAGATGTTTGGACAGGACTAGTCGGTGTTGGCTGCATAGCAGAGTAATCCTGGGGCTTTGATGTGGACCCATGCCCAATTCTTTCCTTGTCTATGAAGCAACATCTCTAGTTATGAGTCTAACCAAGATAAGTCAGAGGTTCCATATACCGCTGAGCTCCGAAATCCCTTCTATCTTTAAGGTTCTCTGAAAGGAGAAGGTTCTAGCATGTCTTTCTTTGCATGTTTATCACTAATGCCTTGTGGGCTGCTAAATGCAGGGGTAGACATTCAGATCTCTGTCTATGAGCAGGAAAGACACGGCCTCTTTAAAACGATTCCACTAAGAGGAACAGAGTGAGAAAGCAAGAAAGAGAAACAGCATCTGGCTGCTGGTGCTTTCTACACTTTCCAGTAGAAAGCTAAGTCTGTTGCTCTTGTGGCCCATATGCGTGGAGTGTGCTGGCAATGCCTGTGGCCCCCATCATCTTCTGGGGCTTCTCCCAGGTGTCTCCAATGTGGTGTGCTTCTTCTGGGACTCCATGCAGGAGGGGAGGATGGAGTGCAGAACTCAGAGCCACAGCAGGGAGCAGGCTGTACCCTCTGGTCATCCTGGGGCTTTTGTCTTGTTATCTAACTAGCTAACTGAGGCTCAGAAGGCTCCACTTTCTTCTCCCCCCATGACTTTTCCAGTCTTGCTGTGGTAGTTAAGGAAATGGTGACATCTGCCTTCTTATATAAGTAAATTTGAACTCACATTGTTTGTGTCACTCCATGGGCAAGGCTGGACTTCTGGGCAGTGTGACATCTTCAAGGTGAGATTTAAGCCATCAAGCTGTAAGTCTCCTGGCCAAGCTACACAGGGGAAGGTGGGAGTCTGGAAGTAACTATTCCTGAAGGTCAACAAAATCTGAGAAGGGAGGTGCCTCTCAGTTAGTCTTTCTTTTCCTCTTCAAGTCATAATGTAGACAATCTTGAATCTGATCTCATGTTAAATATAAAAATAAAGACTAGAAAGGTGGAGCCAAGAAGACAAACGCTGACATTTTTGTTAAGGTCAGGTTTGCTGGGCTCTCATTCCGAGAAGCAATCAATTGGACTTTGTCTTTGTCACCAGTGGTGTGTGTGTGTGTGTGTGTCTGAAGTGAGGGATGAGAGGAGAGCCAAGGAGAAAACTGATTAATTTCTCAGTTTCGACCACTTATAGAAAGAAGATAGCTACATAATCATGAAGTTTGTCCAAGTGGCCAACCATAGCAAGCAAGCCAAAGCTCTCTCCTTCATTCTCTGGAGCTGTGATTTTAGCTAGCAAGCCTTCTGACATCAGCTAGGTGGACTCGAGCTTTCCAGAGCAGTGCAAGGTCCTGAAGGTGGGAGGGGCAGCCATTGATGAGCAAGCAAATCAAAGGCCATGCAGAAGGGTTTTGGAGAAGAGGTTTAGTCTCCCTTGATGCATATTAACGACAATATGAAAACATCTATGATTGTACCATTAGTGACAAGGAGAAGATTTAAAATAATCATAAGAGATTCCAAATTCTCTTTTTTGGCACAAACATTTTAAAAATAACTCAGATACATGGGATCACCTTTCCTGGGTAAGTGTCCCTATCGCCCCTCACAAAAAAAGCCTCTCTCCACAGTACGTGGAGACCATCACAAGAAACTGTAACTGCACACAATGCAGACATCAACAGATCATGGGGAGTCCAGCTCCAGTGGATACTTCTCCATCACAGCTCCTTCAGCTATGGCTCAAGAAACACTGAGGAAGAGGGGTCAATACCAGAAAGTCTGTTACGAAACAATGTCTCCTAGAAATGGCTGCGTGAACAATCCAGAACAGTGGTGATAGTGGTGGACACATTCACACGAAAGAGGGATATTTTCACAGAGTCCCACCCCTAGAACTACAGGCAACTAATGACGGATGGGAGAAGGAGAATTAGTGTCTCCCAGGCATGAGCTGCTTTGTTGGTTATCCAATGTAGAGTTTCAGCTCTGAAACTGTATGCAGACTTACAATAAAAATGGACTCAGCAGGTTGCCTTTATATACATTTGTACATATATGCATACATACATATATAAAAATAATAATCAAAGAAAAAGAGGCTATCGGCTTCGGGGAGGACAAGGGAGGAGTTCAAGGGAGGGTAGCTGGGAGTTGATTGGAGGGATGAAAGGGAGGAGGAAATGATGTAATTCTCTATTAATTAAAAACATATTTTAAAGGCTTAGTTTTAATTAAAGAATAATGTAGTTTTAACATACTATAACTCATATTAGAACAGTGTAGTATTAGAGTTAATTTTAGAGTTAATTCAATAAATCCTGACTGGGAACCTGGATACTCTGGGAACTTTTCTGGCAGGGAGGTAGTGATGGGAAGGCCACCTCACTCTCATTATTCTGAACTTTCAGCCTGAACCAAAAGAGCCTAAAAGAATGAGGCTCCACGGTGAAGCAACCTGCTCGAGTCTGCAGCCCCTCTCACTCTCCTCTTGAAAGGTATAAATATGCTGGATCTGGAGGAAGTGAAGGGATGCCAACAGATTGCCTCTCTCTCTCTCTCTCTCTCTCTCTCTCTCTCTCTCTCTCTCTCTCCTCTATCTATCTATCTATCTATCTATCTATCTATCTATCTATCTATCTATCTATCTATACATCTTCTTTTCAGGATCCTCTCAGAATAGCTGTCTTTTTGAGGGCATATTGACTTGTTAATCCATCATTAAATAGAATGACTGTGGTACTCAGACTTTAATATCAGAATTGCATGTAGGGGCACTCATACTGTTTCTCTCATACATGCAGCTACTGCTTTGAAGTGCATTTTTCATCTAATATTACAAGGGTAGGCAAAACCAGTCATGACACAATTATATGGAATTCAAATAGAAGGAATTCTGAATGATTTATTTTCTGCATCTGTCTGTCAACTATCTATTTACTATCTATTGTCTATTTATCTATCTAGGTATCTACTATGTATCAGTCTTCTATCTATCACCTGTCTATATGTCTATCTTCTACTTTTCTTTCTTTCTTTCTTTCTTTCTTTCTTTCTTTCTTTCTATCTATCTATCTATCTATCATCTATCTACTATCTATTTATCTATCACCTATCTCTTTACTTCTATCTACTATCTAGTTAGCTATCATCTATATCTATCTGTCATCTATTAATCTATTAGTAATTTATTTGTACATCTATTATATATTAATCTTCTATCCACATCTATTTCTTGAAACTTACTTATTATTTATGGTTTCATGTCTTTAGTAAAGACTTTTATTTCTAATAATTAAATTTTCTAGACATGAAAAGACTAAAATGTGGCGAATATTATGATATAACATTAAAACTTCAGAGCAGTGTATTGTGTCACATGTCTGACATTCCTGTAATCACAGCATTAGGGAGGCTCAAGGCCCCAGCACACACACACACACACACACACACACACACACACACACACACACACACACACGTCAGTCAGTTTATCAGCATATTTCCCTGAGTGTAAAGACGAGTCTCCTGGAAGGTTAATTAAATTGTGGATTTCTTGACTCCAGACCTGAGAAGCAAGAGCTGCGGAAATGGGATTGTGTAAGGCAGGAGTTCAGAACAATCTCTTCTAACAAGCAGCTTGGGTAATTCTGATGTGTGCTGCATGCTCCGACCTTGACCTTCCCGCGCTGCGGAGCACTCTGGTGCCAGTTTTCAGTGAAAGCACAGGACCCACCACAGAGTCTCAGCCAAGGGCCATTTTACCCTCTGGGGTTGTCTTCAAGGCCAGCCATTGAGGTCAGGGTGACTAGCCTTTGGAGACCTGCAGCTAGGGTGGTTTGGGAAGTGCTACCTCTATGGGGCTTGGCTCTACCATAAGGTCAGAAGGATCCATGAATCTGCAGAGTGAATAAGAACTAGGCCATGCTGCCTTTGAGTCTGTATACAGTGATTTGTTCATCCTGTGGCTTTGGTCACCTAGGAGTTGGCCACATAGACTGCTCCTAACTGAATGGACCTTTTAGGTTTGTGACTTCACTTGTGTTTTCTTAATTTAACTTCCACTTAAAATAACTCAGTGGCACACAGAGGAGACTGTCACAGGTCTTAAAATAAGATTTGTAAAGAAGTGGTGTTATAATTACCCCAAAGAATTCTCATTTCAAGGAAATCAACAGGCTGTGTGCTTGGGCAGTGAAGGAAGCCAGGAGAGCTTGTCTTTGTGCCTTCCATGCCCCCACCTCCAGACACCACCATCCAGGAGCCAGCCAGAGCTCCACCGGGGGCTTCAACTCCTTGCTTCTCTCTTCTCACTCTTCCCATAATGCAATCACGGGATTGCCGTGTTCACACAGACCACATCCTGATGTGTGAAGGCTTTCTCACTTCATTGTTATTTATTTATTTGCATCTTTACCTGTTTTCTTACTTTCTTTTCATGCTCCAGGCTTCTACCAACAACCATAGTAAGTTTAGGGCTACTTCACGAACTGAGGGACGGTGTTCTCCGCAACATTCTCTCCCTATCACCTTGCGGAGCAAAGAGATCCGATGAGGTGCGATGAACTCAGATCCCCTTAGAAATATCCACCCAGGGAGAACTTGGGCTGTGATGTTTGATTGATAAGAATGTGGTGGCAAATGGATTTATCCCACGGTGCCTGACTAATGCAATAAGTGTCCCTTGCGATGTCATAGATGAGCTGTCTTTTGTAATGCCATAGATAAGGTTCAGCCCTTTAGGACTGGCAGTTTGCTGTGCAGAAGGGCAGGGATCAGTCAGTGATGGCTAGTCTCCCAACCCAGGAAGGAGGGAGGGGGGGGAGAAAAAGAGAGAAGAGAGAGAGAGAGAGAGAGAGAGAGAGAGAGAGACTATCCATTCAAGATAGTCTAGTCCTCACTAGTTCTGTGTTTACATTGGAGCTGTAGGCAGCTACAGCTCATATGAATACATGCGCTCTGTGTAGTGTATATTGTGTATATGTATACTCTTTAGCAGAAATATTTTAATATATGTCTTATTCCCCCTGACCTTTTTATACAGAATCATAACTGGACTAAGATTTACCAAATGACAATCATGAATGAAGCAATATAAATCCATTATGTAGAGGGAAAACCCAGATGACTTATGATTCGTGGAATTGAGTAAGTTAATGGAAGTACCATAAAGCAGGAAGTGCTCTATCAATATTTGGTGATTAACTTAAGAGTTTATTCTTGTTTACTTAATTAAAATGGCGTGGTGGCTGATCTTTGCTATCAACTTGACATACCTAAGAAAAGGGAACCTCAGTTGAAAAATTGCCTCCATCATGGGCCTGGAAAGATGGCTTAGTTGTTAAGAGCACTTATTGCACGTGCAGGGTTTGTTCCCAGCACATACATGGTGTGTGCACATACATCCAGCACATACATCCAGAACTGTAGTTCCATGGGCATCCAACTCCCTTCCCTGGTCTTCTCAGACACCAGGCATGTGCACAGCCACGTGTGCAGTCAATGTTCTCATACACACAAATCTTTAAAAGATTGCCTCCATCGCATTGGCCCATGGCAATGTCTGGGGCATTTTCTTGATTGCTGACTGATGTAGGCAGGCCCAGCCCACGATGGGTGGTTCTATTCCTAGGCAGGTGAGCCTGGGTTGTGTTAAAAAGCAAGCTGAGCACGAGCCAGTAAGCAGCCTTCCTTCATGGTCTCTGCTTGAGTTCCTGCCTTAGCTTCCCTCAATGATGGACACCATGTAAGCTGAAATAAACCCTTTCCTCCTCAAGTTGCTTTGGGCCTGGTGTTTATCACAGCAACAGAAGGCAAACCAGGACCAGGGGAAAGCAGAGTTAAAATTGTATTGCTTTCCATGTAGAAAAGCTGTGGTTCTCAATAGTTCATCTGCTTCAAGTATGTTCACGTGTTACCAGCTACCCACAAAGACTCCAGGGATTGTTGCCATTAACCAGGATTTCCAGGAAATCAAGATTTGATTTAAATTGAGAGATGTAAGATTTTATGAGTCCAAAGATTTAAAAGTCATTACAATAAATGCTGACAAATCCCTTAGGTAAATCAGCCTAGGATTAGATTATGTTCCTAGGATAAGTCAGAAATGCTCAAGAAATTGGAGAAAATACCACACATATATTAAAATCTTCATTTTACCTAGGGAATAGAAATAACGCTGTATTTGTGTTGGTATTTTTTTTAATTACTTTTTACTCCCTGCTGCAAAATTTACTGCTTGGTTTAAAGGCATAACGCACGAGAGAGCCCACTGGGTAGTTCATTGCTTTTCAGGAAGGAACCACCACTTACATCATAGAGGGACCCAACACATGCACAGACACACGTACACATGCACAAACAGAAATACATGCACAATCCCACACACATACTCCAAGAAATAAATGGTTTTAAAAAGGAAGAAATTATTGAAAATTCCAAGGAACCCTTGATTATGTTGAATATTTACCCTGATAGAAATAGAGGCAGATACATTTTCTAAATACAAAATAGCTTCAGAAAAATTCAGCTATATACAGTCATTCTTAGTTATAAAAAGAAAAATTAAAAAAGATAAGTGGATGTTTAGTTTATAAAAATAGTTTTGGCCTCAGACGTATGAAAGCCACAAAGAGAACCAAGTCCATGGGCCTAGTCTTGCCTCTGTCACTCGCTAGCCAGTCAGATTGTTTAAGGACTTGGCTTTCTCTTCTTAAAACCTGAACTTCTACATAGTGGGCTGGGGGTTAGATCAGTGGTAGAACTCAAGCTTAGCCTGATCAGGGCCCTGAGTACAGGGCCCCTAGCACTCACTGCAAAGACCAAAGAAAAAATGAACATTGACATCTGTCCTGTACACTTGGCCAGTGTTTCGTGAAATTGACATGAACAGTATGGTCTGGTTCCAGGGAGGAGCCAAGAACCAGGGGCTTTGATTTTCAGGATTTCACATACTGCAGGCTGACCTCAAACTCGTTACATCTCCAAGCATGAACTTGGTTCTGATGGCCCTGCCTCCACCCCCAGAGTTCTGAGATTATAGACATAAGCCACAGCACTCATTTTATATAAGATCGAGTAGAGGGCTTTGTGCATGCTAGGCAAACACTCTACCTGCAGAGCCGCATGCCCACAGGGTTTAAGGTGGGCTGTGTGTCAGACTGACAAGTCCACTTCGTGGTTGTAATTAGGTTGGAAAATAATAATTATCTGGGTGCTATTTCATCACTTCAGTGATACCAACCAAACCTATTCTTCCATCACCATGGCTTCTTCCCATTTCTACAGAAGCTATACTTTTAAAAAAGCCAGCTTCTAAAGTGAATGGGACTGAGGGAGAGAGAAGAAATAACAATAGATATTTAATACTTTATAATGTTTGGATATTTTGATGAATTAAAGAGAAACCAAGGGTTAAATACAGTGATGCTCACCTGTAATTTCAGCACTGGTGAACAGGAGGCTAGCCTCAGCTACATAGCAAGATACGTGTATATACACGCACACACACACATATATACATGTATACATATATTATGTTATATATGCATGAGAATATATATATGAGGATAAAATTGGACTGGGGAAATGGCTCACCCACTAAGGTGCTGGCCTTTAAAACCTGAGAGTCTGAGTCCAGATCTGCAGAATCCACATAAAATGCTAAGCATGGTAATATATATCTTAAATATTTATCTTAATCCCAGCTGTGGCGAGATGGGAGGTAGACACAGGTGAGTCCCCGGAAACTCAGGGACAGCTGGCCCAGCATATGTGTCAAAGTTCCACGTCAATAAGAGAGCCGACCTCAAACAAGATGGAACATTTTTGAGGACTCCCACGCACTGTTCTCTGCTGTCCACACACGTGTGCTATGTGTGAGCACCCACAGACACAGACATACCCAGCACCCAGGCAGAGCAAAGTGAGAGACGGATGTTATTCACATTGTTCAGTTTTGGATTTAAAAATCTGTTTTCAAGGAATGACTTACTGGACCAGGGAAGATGGGTCAGAGAAGAATGCCTGAGAAATGACACCCGAAGATGACCTCTGGCCTATATATGTCCATGCACACATGTTCATGGACACATGCGCTTGCGCGCGCACACACACACACACACACACACACACACACACCACACACACACAACACACACACACACACACACAACACACACAACACACACACACACACACAACACACACAACACACACACTGTGGCATGATAGTGACTGAAGGAAGGGCGAAAGAAAGAACAGAGTTGCTAATCAATCAGTGAGGTGTCATAAAATCCAGAAAGCGAGATCCAGAGGCTTCTTTTTTGGCAGTTTATCCATAGCTGACAACACAGCACTGCACTCTAGAAATTGCCTGAGAAAGTGCCTCCCGTACCCTTCCTAAAACTAAAGACCGTTTAAAGGTTTGCCCTGTGCTTTCTCTAGACATTCCAGATGACTGCACTGTGGCTTAGAAGTGAAAGGCAAACAAGCCTGGTGAGAACCGGTCAAGGGTGTTGTCTTAGAGAAGTGATCAGGCAGAAGTGACAGGGGCAGACAGACAGCTTCCCACCATCGGTCTGCATCTAAGTGCTGGGTCAGCTTGAGGCATCAGCACATAAAAACCTCAACAGGTCGTGAATCACCGAATGAGGTCCGTACATCCGAGAGGGCGTCTTGGGCCTCTTCGGAGCACATGGCAGTGCTTGCTCCCATCTGGCTTGTTTTCAGAGAGACCTGCAAGCGTCAGGAAACACCAGATCGAAAGCCAGCAGGGAAGAGGAATCGAACACCAGCCACCTTGGGCCAAGGGCCTGAAGCCGACCTTGCCAGGGCCTCCAGATGTTTCCTCTCACTTCACCTCATCTCTTCAGTTTTATCTGCGCTGCACCCATGCCAGCTTCTTCTCCTCAGCCAATGGCTCCACAGATGTCTTTAGATGAGCCAGAGGAAGGATGTGCTGACAGCGGCCGTCACCACATCCAAGTCGAGTGTGCTTACCCACCGGGGAGAGACAGGGCCTTATCTGTCCTCACCTCACTTAGTGATAACTTCCAGGCCATCTCTAGAAGGTGTTGGTGCGCTCACGACATTGACCTTTCTCAAGCCATGGTGTGCAAAAATAATTTTCCCAGAGGACAGAAGATTTCTATGCTGGCGCCAACCAGATGTTTTGTAGATACCAGGTTGTCCTGTTGGCCCGTGATGAGCGGAAGTCAGTTTCTTCTGCATCGCAAAGGCGCACAATGTTCTCGTGGCCCCGAGGCCAGCTCTGATTGTTATTTTTATTACACTTCAAATGACACATTTTCTGGCATAAAGACTTATCTCAGGCCTCAGCATGGCTGTATTCATAGAGCCACAGCTAAGATGATGGATTTATTTTGACGGGGCCCCTTTGACTAATGTGCTTTAGATGAAGAACACTTGGAAAACCCCAAACATTGTTCCCCAGAACTTGCATCTTCACTAAAACTGCAGCAGCAAATGTGACACTGAAGAATTAATTTTTTTTCACTATGGCGTGGCAGGTAGGTTTTCTCATCCATCGTGCAGATAGTTTAAAAAATAGATGACACATTTATAAACACATGTCAGTTATGTTTCTCCCTTGCACAGAAATTGCATGCATGTGCATGTATGTATAGGAGCACGGATGCACATGTCACGTGTGTGGAAGCCAGAGGGAGAGCTTGGGACCAGTCCTCTCTTCTCACCTTGTTTGAAGCAGGGTCTCTGGCTTGAGATGCATACGCCAGGCTGTCAGGATGGGATTCTAGGGACCTTCCCATCTCTGCCTCCTGCTCCCTGATAGCAGTGCTGAGATTGCTAAAAACCCACACTGGTTCTGGGGATTTGAACTCAGGGCCTTGTGTTTGCATGTCAAGTGCTTTTAACCTCTGAGCCACCTCTGCAGGCCCTCTTTATGTGGCTCTAGTTTTAAAGCACTACCCATTAAGGGGGACCCAGTGGGGGCTCCCACCCCTTTGAGAGTGATAGCGGTTTCACTCTTGGCTTCAGGGAAGCCTAGAGAGAGAGGTCAGTTTGCTGGAGGCATCTGTGTTGGAATGTTAGAGCACTCATGATGGGGCATGACAACTGGCTGATTGAAACGGGAAATCTGCGTTCTCACAGTTCTGCAACCGGAAGGGCAGCACCAAGACGCTGGAAGGACGGTTTTCTGTGGGGCTTCTCCTTTGGCATGTAGACCCATTGTCTCTCTGGGCCTCATATCTTCTTTCTTCTGTGTGCACACAGTTAGGACCTCACCATCTTTTTTTTTATTTTTTATTTTTTATTTTTTTTATTTTTGAGACAGGGTTTCTCCATAGCTTTTTTGGTTCCTGTCCTGGAACTAGCTCTTGTAGACCAGGCTGGCCTCGAACTCACAGAGATCCGCCTGCCTCTGCCTCCCGAGTGCTGGGATTAAAGGCGTGCTCCACCACCACCCGGCCCTCACCATCTTTTTAAAAAATAATTTATTTTTATTTTATGAGCCTTGGAGTTTTGCCAGTATGCATGAATGTGTGAGGGTGTCAGATCTTAGAGTTATAGACAGTTGTAAGCTGCCATGTGGGTTCTGGGAATTGAACCCTGGTCCATTGGAAGAGCAGTCGGTGCTCTAAACCACTGAGCCATCTCTCGAGCACTGCCTCTCCCTCCTCTGAGGTCATTAACTTCGTTGGACCAGGGCCTGTCCTGAAATCTCTGAATCCCAACCACCATTTTAAGGACCCTGTCTCTCCACACAGTATATGAATATGGGGTAGAACATGAGTTAATCTATGACAAGGTGTCTGATGGCAACTTATCTCAATGTGAAAAGGAAAATGTGCTTCCAGAGTTCTGACAGCAGTGGAGGGGGAGGGAGGGGAAACTCTTGTTATAGGTGACTGAGGGCAGGCAGTTGTTGGGAATTTTATACACGGGATACAGGAATTAAGGGATAGCTCTGCTCCCTCTATCAGAAGCTGTGGAGAGGGCCTGGGTCTGCTTGGCTGCAGAATCTGGGGCCTGGAGTGAGGGAAAGAGCAGAAGATACCGGGCTTCCCCCTTGGGGGCTGAGAACCTGGATTGAGCCTCCCTTTAAAGGACTAGGTGATTTCGGTGCTCAAAGGGATCCACCAATCTATTTTTAGGCACTGGAGCAAAACATAGAAATATTTTAGATGTTATTATTTTCATCTGGTTACCTGCACAAAAGCATAGTTATGCCGAAGTCTCTCCCCCCACCCTCCGCTGTCTGTCTGTCTGTCTGCCCACATATACATGATGGTGACACACTTTAGGTGGTCCAAGGACAGCCTAATGGTATGGATTCTCTCTTTCAGCACACAAGTCCAGGAGACCAGCCTTGGGTTGTCAGGCATGGATGTGAGTATTTTACCATTCATCTGTTTCTCCAATTCCAATGATCTCTTTGAAATAAAAGTAGATTAATTCATAGTTTGGGATTAGTTTAATGGGACTAAACTAAAGATGTTTGTTCTTTGTTCTATACACTGCAGGTGTGTGCTGTTTGGAGCACCATAGAAGCAAAATTTCAAACTCTCCAAATAGTCCAGATGGAGGTGCAGGGCTAAAGTCCTCACCCCAGAAGATCAAAACCCCTGGGAAGCTAACAGCTTACCTACGGACGCACATCTGGAGAATGCAGGGACTTTGAAATCCAGGTCACGGCTGTCACTCTGAGGGGAAGGTTTTATATGAGCATCTACTGTGGCCATTTGTCTCCAGAAATTGCTCCTCCTAGAGTTTCTTTGGCCATTTCTGTCAAGGAGCCCAGAAGTGACCTTTTGCTGAAAGTTGCACTGTGGAATCACGTGGGAAAACAGGTCCCACAGTGAAACTAGGAAAAGCTGCTGACACCGAGCATCTGCTCCCGCTGTTAATGGGTGAAGACTTCTTCGCTCTTCTCTGCAGGGAAAGAATTCAGTTAGAAGACAGACAGCATGAGCAGAAGGCTAGTTAGCAAAGAAGAACAAAGAACTAAGAGGGAGGTTGGGGAAGGCTAGACCCTGAAGTCAGGAATAGCCCCCTATTGGTTTCTACATTGTGCTAGTTAAATATCCTATGAATATTTATGAGGTGGTTGGCATTAATATGGGGATAAGATAACCCTTTTTCTTTCCAAATCCTGGTAGACCAGATCTCCCTTTCCATATATTTCTTCCCAGGAGCCTCTTAAAAGGGTGGTCAGAGGCACAGTGTGAAGGATTTTACACCTGCACCATAGAAGCGAAGGAAGCCACCAAAGCCAGCACTTGTGGTCTGTACATTGCCAGTGTCATTGAGTTACCTGTCAACCTGTATATCTCATGCTTTCCCCCAAGGAATCCTTTCTGCATTTAATTCAGTTTCCTCTTGATATGCATGCTTGCTAAAAGGAAGACATGTATAAAATTTGGGTCACATACCCCATTCAGCTTGCCTGATATAATCAAAGAAAGTTATAGGATTTGAAAGGACTTCATTAAGTCTGCATTCTGCTGGGAACCAAACCTGGGTCATCTGTAAGAGTAATAGATGCTCTTAACCACTGAGACATTTATCCAGTCTGTCCCCCATTTTTTGACAAAAGTCCTCACTAACTATCCCAGACTGGCCTCTAACTTATTATGTACCCGAGGCTGACTTCAAACTCAACAAGTAGGCCAGACTGGTTTTGAACTCACAGTGCTCTTGCCTGTCTTCCAGAGTGTTGAGATTACAGGCATGAGCCATCACATCCAACTATTTTCCTTTAATTAAGATTTTTGCATGAACTAGAGACTTTCCTGTTCCCCAGACTCTGAAGTGAAGAGGTTCTGCTTTAAATTATCCAGATTCACACCACCATCTTAAAGCAAAAATGTAGAAGCAACTAGGTCTTGCAGATGGTTGGCTTTTCAGGGGAACAGTCTGCCTCCTTAGCTTCTGTGGATTCCCCCTGATGCTCCGTGCTTAGCACTGGACAGGTGTCCTGGGAACACCCTTGGCTGTGAAGTCAAGTGCTAATATACCCAAGCTATTTGTCCTCGTTGATCTGTGCTGGGAGCTACCCCTGCCAAAAAGGCCAGCAATGTTAAGGTCCTACAATTAGACCTCCACATTACGCCAGGCACTCTGTGTCCCCATGATGATGTGCTAACAGCCAGTCCCTCTGCGGCCTGCACTCAGCTCATGAGGATGCTAATTTCACTCTATTTTTATTCCTGGCAGAGGAAAATCCAGCATCACTGAAGCTAGTTTCGGAGAGTTGTCATTTTGTAAACTCAAGAAAGACATCCATCCCTCTTCCCCTTATTTTGTAATTAGTGTTTTGGAGGTTAAATACTAAAATTGAAAAGTCTGCAAATGCAGTTTGAGCAGTCAGAAAGGGGAGTGTAGTCTCCTCTCACGCGTGGAGAGCTTCTGACGGCAGGAATGACTGTGTCTAAAATGTCTTCCACTTCAATCATCACAAAATGGCAAAGATTTCATTACATTATTATATTATCTCTCATTTTAAAGATGAGAGAGTTAAGTTCATAGAGGGAACCTCGCTTGCCCAGCATCCTAAACATGGCGTTCTTTAATGAACGTACAGAGGCTAATCACTGGAGCTAAACTCATGTCCCGTGAACCAAACCCAGACAGAGCGGCTTGTGCAGCAGGAGGGAGAGAGATGGATGTTGAGACTGAATGATTGAAGGACAAGGGAACAAATCAAACCGGTCAGTCTTGCTTTAGCATAGGAAAGTGACTTGGAATGACTGGGGAGGGTCTTCCAGTCTGTGTGTGACTCAGTCACCTTCCTTGTCACTGCGGTGCTGCGCTGTGTGCACAGCTGGCATTGCCGTGCCTTTGGGGTATACCATCATCTCGCTGGCTATGCTCTCTGCTATACAGATAAAACCTGAAGAGTTTTCTAGAAAATGCAGATTGTTCTGTCTCCAGAATCTCTCTGTTTCACTCTGACAACTACACAGACTCCATTCTTTCCCCCAAGAGCTTTCATCTTTCTTGGCTATTTCTTTTTTGTAAGGTTTATTTTATAATCTTTGTGTGACAGCATTTTCCCTCCCCCAGACTTTGTTGACAGGTAGCAAAAGCAAGAAGGTTAGCAAGGCAGAGTTGAAGAGAGCTGAGGAAGGCCCAGGCAGCATCTCTCCACCAGTTGTGTGGCTTCTGATGGAGAAGGGGGAGGAAGGGAGCGTAGAGGAGGAAGGTGAGGAGGCAGGAAGCAAGACAATGAAGTAAGAGGAAGGAGAGTGAGGGGGAGGAGGTGAGAGAAGGGAGAGGACCGAGGAAGAGGGGGAGGCTTCAGCGGGTGGCCCTTGGATGGATTTCTTCTTTGGTCTGTCAGTGCCCTCTATCTGGGATGAATACATGTTTCCTTTTCCTCCACAGTAAAGTCATGTGACACATATGCACCCAAGAGACACTTCTGACTAAGTCCATTTAGTTCACCTTCCTGAATTGTGGGCACTCACATTTAGCCCTTCATTGTTCAGGTCTGAGGACACGCTGCCCATCTTCCATGGGACTCCCTCCACTGGGCATTATTGCATGGTTTGGGCACATCATTTTCTTGGTATTTGTCATAGATCACCAGACTTGCATGCACACACACCATTCAAGGTCTCCCTCTACTTCCTGTCAGTGAAGAAAGTTTCTTCTGTTAGCCAGGTGTTCCGGTTCTTTATCTGATAGGGATTGAAGTATGGATATTCCCTGACTCAGCATGTGCTGTTGTTTGTACATAGACCCCTTAGGAGGTAGCCAAGTTTAGATGAAGCTTAGGGTGATGTCTAATCCTACTTGACCGACGCCACTATAAGAAAAGGAAGTCTGGGCGTAGAAACACCCAGGAAGTCCTTCCGGGAACCGTGAGAAGGCAGCCAGCTGTAGGCCAATGAGAGAGGCCTCAGAAAAAGCAGCCCAGTAATACGTTGGTCTCTAAATTCAACTTTGGTTAGAATCCTTTAGGTGATTTGAATCCTTAAACATTTCCAGAGGATGTGTGCCTCCCATCTACTTGGGTGACATGAACACTAATTCTACTGAGAGCTCCCCAGTGTCAGGAGTTCCTTCCCCTGACTCTCTCTCTTTCCCAACACACTCATTCAGTGGCAGCTGATACAGGGTGCCCTCTCAGATCTGGGCTCGCTTTGTGGGGCGATGAATGTGCCTTTGTGGGGAGCAAGGACAGGACACAAACAGCTATGGACAGGCAGGCGGCATTGGAGGAAGGTTTAATGGCAGAAGGGAAGAAGGAAAGTCCATCTGGGCAGCCATGTGCTTGGCTAGAACTTGAAGTTTGAATATAAAATAATTAAAGACATAATTTGCTGGCAACTAAGACCCTCTGCTTTGGTTACTAAGTTCGTGAGTCCCGTGTTCTCAGCACTTTTTTCTCCCTGTGGCTGCACTAGTCCACACACAGCCAGGGGAACTTGGGCTAGTCTTCATTCATCCGTTCATTTTATATGCTGTGGTTGAGCCTTCCCCAAATGCCAAGCAATCTACTAGGTACTGAACTGTGAAGAGTGGCAGGTTTCAGGTAGGTGGTAATATCTAGTATTTATTAAGACATTTACATGTGCTTTTAAACACTTGGCATTTTATCTTTTTAACACTAAATAAGATGGTTATTATCCACACTATTCTAACATAACAAATGAGGAAATTACGGCTGAGGGATGTTAGATTCCTTTCTTAAGGTCCTAGTTAGTAGCTGGCCACTCCAGAATCCAAATGCAGCAATGTTTGACTCAGGGTTGAGGTTTTTGGTGCTATTCCATAGCCTTTATGAAACCATAACAGTGTTTCTGGTTCAAGAAAAATAAGGAAATTCTCTGAATGATAGTAAGTCAGGTGTATACATATATGATATATACCTTTGATTAAAGAAATTGAATGTATATACACACAACGACAACCAAATCTACACTTCTATGTAGGGACCGAGTGGTTTTGTTTTCAGAGTCTTATTTTTAAAAAGTCAGTACTTTGTTTAGTCTTTAACAGTTAACTGAAACAGTGTAGAATCACCTGGAAGAGACTCTTACCTGAGGAACTGTCTAGAGAGTGTGGGCCTGTTGTCATGTCTGTGAGGGATTCTGCTGATTGTTAGTTGATGTGGAGAGACCCGGCCCATATGGGTGGCAGCATTCCCTAGAGCATCCTAAACTGTGTAAGAAAGAAAGAAGCAAACACGCAAGCAGGTATCCACACATTTCTTTCTGTCTGTTCTTGTCTATGGATACAACATGATTTGAGCTCCTGCCATTGTGAATTGTATGGTACCATGGACTATAACTCAGAATTAAATACCAAGCAAATCCCTCTTTCCCTGGGTATTTTATCTCAGAAACAGAAAGGAAACTAGGAAAAATGCTTTGCCCTCTTCTATCTTCACTAGTATAAAACCCCAGCTCTTTGTCATGTGTTCAATAGTTTTTCAGTTTTAGGCATTAGCCAGTGAATTCTTATCATGGAAGTCAAAGAGTTCTCTGTCATTTGCTATTTACCTCCACCGAATATATACCACTTTCTGCTCACTGCTCTGCCCTCCCAGTGTTGCTGAACCCCATACTCAGTATAATACTTAATATATAATATAATTTTTATTTGTAATGTCTAATTAAAACTCGGTGTAATGTATAATTTATAACAGTCTAACTCTGTGACTACAGTTCATACGTCAGTCATGTGTACCCCCCCCCCCCAGAATTCTCTTCTCTTGGGCAACCTTCTGTCTTCCTGGAGTTGATAGCTGCCTCATGTCTTTCTTGACTCTCTGTGCACTCGTCACCCTTTCATCCCCTACCCTGTCCCAGTTGTCTAGCTTCCCCTCACCATGTCCAGTCTGGACTGGAGCAGACTGTTCAAGAATGTTCCAGAATGTTCTAAGACCATGACTTTTAAAGCCAGACCTCTTGTTTTCTTTGATACACTTTTCCTTTGTCTAACAGAGAATCTTCTTAAGAAAAGTGCATGGAAAAAAATGTTGAAACCCTGAATGTCAAATAAAGTTTTTCTTCTCAGGTCCGTTTGGTAGTTTTTCTGGGTAGAGAATTCATGTTGGAAATACGTTTTCTTCAAAATTTTTATTCATTGCAGCTACACTCTTCTGTAACATTAAGCCGATTCTTGGTCCTTTAAAAGAAACAGGTTTTAATATTTGAATTATTAACAAGTTTGGGGTTTCTCTTAGTTCTCATGAATTTACTGGCATGTGTCTTGTTTTCATTCATGCTGTGAGTTAGTTCCCTGTGGCCTGTTTATCAAGTTTGGGAAACATTTTTAGATTTTTTTTCTTGGTGATTATTTTTCAGATGCAGACTCTTGCAACAGTAGGCTCGGGTTTCTTGATTCTCAGAGTACAAGCCATTTTTAAAAATTTATCTTGGGTTAAGGAGATGGCTCAGTGGATAAAGAACTTGCTATGCAAGCATGAAGACCCAAGTTTGGATCTCAACATCCACCCAAAGCCAGTTACACACATACATACACACACACACATGCGCACACACACAACACACTCACAATTACCCTCCCATTGCTTTAACAGTATCACTGGCCCTATATAATGTTTAATAATCACTGTGAATCTCAGCAGAACTGAGATAGCTTCCTGCAAATATAAGCTTTGGGGTTCAAGTTTACAGCCAGACTTGTCATATTCCTCAGGGAAAGCACAAGATTCTCAGAGTGCTGCATGGCTTTTTCTCTGCTAGTGACCCTCTTCCAGCCAAAGATTCAGTCCTGCTGGCTTTCAGAGTGACATCCTGTTAATATGAATTCTCTCCAAACTCCCATGGCTTTCCCTTCAATGACTCATCCATAGCAAACTCAGCTTTCTCTCTCACCGTAACAAGGCTGAATTTTCCATGATGTGGGGTAGTGGTGGCCAAAGGAGGTGAGCAATGGCCAAGGAAGGAGGTGAGCGGTGTGTCCATCCAGATTCCTGCTGAGCTGATGGAGGCTTTTCCTGTTTGAGCTCCCTTGGGAAGAATGCCTGCA
Source organism: Microtus ochrogaster (assembly GCF_000317375.1). Classification (NCBI taxonomy): domain Eukaryota; kingdom Metazoa; phylum Chordata; class Mammalia; order Rodentia; family Cricetidae; genus Microtus; species Microtus ochrogaster. Next base: position 76,030,808 of record NC_022013.1, read on the forward strand.
GAGGGGCATACTGGTGACTGGGAGAGATGGGGCAGAGAGGATAGTGGGAAAGGATACGCAGGCATGTGGGGGAAACCCAGAGGATGAAGGTCAAGTGTGGCCAGGGCTGAATTAATGTGAGAATTCTTTGGAATGTTGTTTAGGGGTTGCTTACCTTAACATAAGAGTTACAATCGAAAGGTTTATGGTTGTAGACCAGATGGACATTTGGGGCATCTTTGTTCACTGAAAACAAAGGTAGATAGAATTTAATCAATCTCACCCAAAACCTGTCCACTTAATCTTAAAGTTGGTAAGAAGTCAGACATCTGAGTGGAACTGTGTGGCATGTCTCTGGAAAGTTCCAAGCAGGTTATCTTCTCTACATATGAGCACCTGAAGCCGTTGTGAAATTATTTTTTAAAGATGACAGGAGACTCTCCCATCCATTCCCTGCTGGTTGCTGGCACCAGCCACCACCACCCAGGGGCTTTGGTGTGGAGTGATGGCAGTGATGTCTCATTTCTAAGATTAAAAAAAAAAAGACAGCAAATGAAGAACAAGTCCAATCTTTCCCCGAAAGATCGCGTAATCAAAGGGCTCCTCATATGGAATCAATGGGACTATGATAGTTCCGAGCGATCAGCACTGCTGAGCCAGAGTTTTCCTGTGTTCTCTTGAGTCCGGGCCTCAGGGTCTCAGCTGGCTGCAGTCCAGCTCCGAGCCCTTCTCTTGACAAACTCCAGCACTTCCGCCCAGCAGGGGAGGGTTCTCACTGTTCCTGTAGGTCAAGAGCGTCAGCCTGATGCTCTGTAGCCTTTCTGCTCATTTTGTCCTTAATATGTACAGAGAGTTTGGGGACTATCAACCCTGTAAGTCACTGGATTGCCATCCGTGCCCCATGAATGGAGGGTAAAGGTGACTGGAAGCTAGGTAAGGGGACACGTGTGTCATGCCAGCGCTTAAGAGGTAGGAGCAGGAGAATGAGAAGTTTGAGGTTAGCCTGGGCTACATGATACCCTGTCTCAAAACAAATTGACCAACTAGGTGAATAACAGACTGTGTGTATGTCTCTCTCTCTGTGGTGTGTGTGTGTGTGTGTGTGTGTGTGTGTGTGTATGTGTGTGTGTGTGTGTATGTCTGTGTGTGTCTTCCTCTATTGCTGTCTATCTTAGCTGCCTTGAAACAGAGGAGACAGAGTCTCCCATTGAAGTGCAAGCTCTCCATTTTGCTAGACTTGTCAGTCAGTGAGCCCCGCCTGTCTCCATTCCACAATGCTAGGGTTACAGGCACACCCGGCAATGCCCGGCATTTTGCGTATGTGTCAAGGATCAAACTGAGGTCATCATGCTTGCAGAATAAACTGTCTTACCCACTGAGCCACCTCTCCAGCTCTGACCGGGAGATTTCAAAGAAATTATTCTAAAATGACGAGACAGGGAACTGACTCTACAAACCCGTGTTGGCGGATTGTCACAAATGTTTGATTTGGGATATGGATTAAGGTCTTGCAAGGTAGTGAGAGGCCTCTGAGCTTGGAGCCAGGAAGCTGCTAGCAGTTACACCCCAGGCTGCCTCCCTTCACTCGGGCTTTCTCCATAGCTTGGGCTTCAGGTCCCTCTTAGCAGAGACAATATCACAGGAGGACTGGTAGAAGCTTGACTCTGGGTGTGGATGGGTGGGAAGACTTGCCTGTTCCACGTGCAGGGATCCTGTACTTGGTTCCAGTTGGCATGGAAAGTGTGGACTCTTCTTCCTGTCTTCTGGTCTCCGTCCTGCTGCATGATGGATGTTAAAAAGCCTACCAGTAGGACAGTATATTATTTCACTGGTGTTGCCTTTCTGGAAGACTGCTCTCTGTGGACAACCCTCATATTATTTTATTTTATTTTATTTTATTTTATTTTATTTTATTTTATTTTATTTTATTTTATTTTTGGTTTTTCGAGACAGGGTTTCTCTGTGGCTTTGGAGCCCGTCCTGGAACTAGCTCTGTAGACCAGGCTGGTCTCGAACTCACAGTGATCCGCCTGTCTCTGCCTCCCGAGTGCTGGGATTAAAGGCGTGTGCCACCATCGCCCGGCCCCTCATATTATTTTATTGCTCAAGAAAGGTGCTAGCTAAGTTTTTAAAGTCCAGTAATTGCCATATTTCCATTATTTTATATGTTTAATTGTATAAAATACACACACACACACACACACACACACACACACACACACACACACACACATACACACACCTCTAACAGGCACCTAGACTCTTGGACTCCTAGGGTAACAACAAGCAGGCTGAAAGTCTGGCCTCTCTGCCTTCAATCTGTGCCTATTCCCTACATCCCGAGTCAGACTTCTGCTTGACTGCACGGGTGTGTTAATTACTAAGGAATATCGGTCAACTTAGCCTACTTAGGTCCCCTTCAAGACTGAAGCTTCAAAACCAAATCGTTCTCCTAATCCTGCTGTCACCTTGGATACCAGGAACAGCAAAGTCCGGCAGGACATGCCTGTAGGCACGCTTTTCTTTCCTGCCTGTTAGTTCCCAAATAACCAACATGGAGACTTAATGCTACTTAGAGATGCGTGGCCAATAACTCAGGCTTTTTGCCAGCTAATCCTTACATTTTAATTAACGCATAATTTTTAATCTGTCCTCTGCCACATGGCAGTACCTTCTTTCAACAAGGACATTCATCTCGGTTTTTCTCTGAGTTTCTCTCACCTCCCCTGAATCTGCCCTCCTTCTTCCCAGTTTGGTTGTCTTACCTATACTTCCTGCCTGGCTACCAGTCAATTTTTATTAAACCAACTCAAGTGACAAATCTTTACAGTGTACAAAAGGATTATTTCGCAGCACACACCATTCACATGCAGACAATCTTCCCCAATGGTGAGGCGGCACACTAGACAGGAGTAACCATCCTCCAGGGGCCTGCATTCCTTCCAAGTGATAATTGCAACAAGTACTTTTCCAAGGCTTTTGAAGAAGCAGAGCTGGACAAGGCCACATCTTCATCAGGACTGCTCAGTCATACATGCTTCTCTTCTTGTCCCTTGCTCCAGTTCTTCCTTGATTTAAGCCTAACTCCGTGTCAGTACCACGAAGACAGCTGGGATCACTGGCTCTTTTCATCTGTTCCTCCACTCACTGAGTGTTGATTAGATTCCACTCACTGAGTGTTGATTAGATTCCATTCTCCGCACCCATCATTACTTGTGTTTTTAATTGTTGTGCTGGGAGACTCCTCAGAGACTAGCCTATCGGGGGACGATGAGGTCATATTCTTACTTTCAAACTCTGGTTAGCTGCCCAAAGGGCTTCACAGCAGGAAGCCCTGGCTAACCCCAGAGATACCAAATACTCAGGGAGGGAATTCTCCTGAGGGCAGAGAGGGATCAGCATGATCTTGTTACATCCCATGCCTGGCCCCAGAATCTGGCACATAGTTGGTACTCAATAAATGTTTCTCAGTGAAGGAAAGCAAATAGCAAATGTTACTTAATAACACCACAGTTGTCAAAAATGATCCTTTCTGTGTTGGATTCTGCACATCCGGCATTTCCCAGGGGCTCTGCCCTGCGTGTGAGTGAATCCAGTGAATACTCACTGTCATCTCATGGTCTTGTTTGCAAAATCAAGTCCGAAGATTAGAATTTTCTCAGCAGACAGAGGCATGTGTGTGTCAGCTGTCCCCACACTGGATCAGTGTCAGGCTTCCTGGTGAACACTCCAGGTAGCGTGGAGTTAAGTTCCTCATGATCTGATCTTTTGGGTCTCATCACATTTCCCTGTCGCAGCCCAAACATAGAACATCCCTGATAGGCAAGAACCCCCTGGCTTCTCTGGTTCCCTGGTGCCTATCTTCTTTCAAAGTTAAAAAACAAAAACAAAAACAAAAATAAGTTGGTGCAGCTTGAATCTAAAGTGTCCTCCAAAGGCCCTTGTCTTAAAGGCCTCGTCCTCAGCGCGGTGTTACTTGGAGGCAGTGGAACATTTAAGAGGTGGCCCCTAGTGCACAAGTCACTGTCTTTATTTCCCGGCTGATAGGAGGTAAGCAGCTTTCTCTGTCACATGGGACTCTAAGGTGCAGAATTGTCACATGCCCATAAGTGACGGGACCAACTGACCTGGGACTGGAACCTCCAAAACTGTGAGCCCGCAGGAGGTGCTGTGGTACACCTGTGGTCCTAGCCGTGGGAAGCTGGGGCAACAGGATGGCCACAAGTTCAAGGCCAGCTTGAGTTTTGAAGCAATTTCCCAGGGGCAAGGAATGGCCTTGAAATTAGGGTGAGAACTTGTTTCAAATAAGTAAAATTAATAATAATATTAAAACTTAAAAAAAAACCCCAAACAAAACAAAGGCCAGTCCTAGCAATAGCACCCAGACAGCAAACAAACAAAAGCGAATACACAGGGGGGTTAGTTTTTGTAAAGTTGACATGAGTTAGATTACTCGAAGAGGGCCCCTTAACTGAGGGATTCCCCTGGCCAGCTGCGGAGCGTTTCTTTATGGGTGGTCGATGTGGCTGGCTTAGCCCACTATGAGTGATGCCACCCCTAGGCAGAACCGGGACTGGGATTGCAAGAAAGCAAGAGGAGCAAGCCAAGGAGAGCAAGCCAGTGAGCAGCATGCTCCATGAGTCCTGTCTCTGCTTGAGTTGCTGCCCTGACTTCTGCCAATGACGGACTGGCATGGAGCTGTGCAAGCCATAGAAACCCTTTCCTTTACAAATTGCCTTTGGTCACGGCATTTATCACAGCCAACGAAAGCAAACTATGGCAGAAACGGGCGCTAAAGGCGGGCTTATTGATGTGACAGTCTTGGTCACGTTGTTTCGGATAGGATTGTGGAAGGGTTTGGAATTTGGTCTGGAAAAATCTGTTGTGCCCTCAAAGCTATTATAATGGGCCATTTCTGTGGACGCTTGGGAGACAAGAGAGAGTTGAGAGGAATGCAGATGGTGGAGGCTTGGCTTGTGATGTTTCAGACAGAAGTTTGAGAGTCCCATAAAACTGCTAGCTCAGCCATTCATGCAGTACTTGAGAACTTGTGGTTTCTGGTTAGCAGGCGTTGGTTAGTGTTTAAGTCACTTTGACACCATCTAGAGTCTCCTGGGAAGTGGGGCTTCAAGGGAAGAACCGTGTGCATTGGATTGGCCTGTGGATGCATCTCATCTGTGGGGCGTTTCCTTGACTGCTAATTGAAGGGCCAAGCCCACTGTGGGTGGTACCATCCCCAGGCAGCTGGGCCTGAGCTGTGTAAGAAAGGTAACTTAAAGTGAGCCGCTAGGTAAACCAGGAGTGTTCTCTGCTACAGTTCTTGACTGCAGGTTCCTGCCTGACTTTCCCTCAGAAGGACTATGACCTGGAAGTGTAAAATTAAATAAAACCCTTTCTCCCCAAGTTGTTTTTAGTCATGATGTTTATTTAAGTAACAGACAGCTGATCAGAACAGCAGGGCTCCATTGCTCTCCAGGGACCCTCAAGCTGATGATCCTTCCTAGGGAGAGTTATCCAGGAGGGTATTTTGTTATTGTTGTTTTGTTTTTGGGGTCTAAATCGACAGGGACTGACCTCTTTATACACTACTACATCCTTTGCTGAAGTCATCAACTGTGCACCTCCAAGCTTCCCCTCAGCTGAAACCATCTGGCGAAGGAGGAGAGGTCTGGTCAGAGCAGCCGGAGGTAAGCTCATTGGAGCAGGGAGGATGCCTGGTCTCCTGGTGTGGTACGGAAGTGGTGCCAAAGAATTTCAAGCCGAGCAGTCCCTACCTAGTGGAGAGTGACTTTAAACAAACAGTACTGAGGTAAACGCACTTTCGAGTTGCTCTTGAGAACTGCAGGATGGAGGGGCAGGGCAGGGACTGTGGCTCCCTCCTTCCCTTGTCCCCCTCTGCCATCTGCCGGCCACAGCGTGAAGTGCTCCCCGAATGGCTTCAGGAGGTTCCTGTGAGTTCTGTCTGGTTTTGTGGGTACAGGATCTCCCCATGTGGTCCAGGGTGGTTTGGGGAAGCCTCACCTTTTTCTCATCTGGTAGGGAGGATTATAGGTGTGAGCCATTGTAGCCAGCTCAGGAAGGAAGTTTTATTACTGTATGCTTTCGGAACTTGCAATGTGGCTTCCGAGAAAAGTTGTGTCACAAGTCTCCAGAATCCAAAGTTTATATCCCTGAAATCATGGGAGAGTAACTCAAGATCTGAAGGATCAACTTGTCAGTTTTCTTCCTGTACTGGAGAGGTAACATGTAAACTCTGAACACCGTGTTTAAACTCCGACTCTTTAATCTCTCAATTTTATTTCAGCAGTTGTGTGTGTGTGTGTGTGTGTGTGTCCACGAGCGCACGCGCGTGCACACAAGTGAAGATTGGTTCTCTCTCTCTACCCTGTGAGACGCAACTCACTCAGGTGTCAGGCTTGGTGGCTTGTGACTTTACCTGCGGAGCCATCTCACTGGCTCTCTAGAACTTACTGATGATGCTGGCCAGGAAATGTCACCTCCTGGTCCTCCGTCTCCTTGAACTTGAACTTGAACGTGAACTTGAGAGACACTAGGTCTTGCTTCTCCAGTGAGTTTGATGCAGATGATGAGAGCTTACAGGTGTGCACCTTGTAATAGCTCACACCCTACCCACCCTCAGGAAATCCCATGTACCATAGTCTTAGATCTACCTAAGAGCTTAGGCAGCCATTAGAATAGGGAACACAGAGTATTCTGGAAGTTCCTTATGCATATATGAGTGTGCCATGTTTGTGTCACACAGCTTCCATTTTAACACTATAGTCAATGCAAGCAGTATGAGTCCATGTTCCTAAATCTTTCTCTTATTGCCTCCTGCTAGGGAATTCACATTCCTTCTGATCACCTACAATACTCTCTCTGGGCTGAGATTGCTCATTTCTGTCTGGGAATATCAGCCTGAATTTCCCGGGTCCCTAATGGTCAGGACCAGCCTATTGGGTCATAGTGTCTTGCACTGTGTCATTTAGCAACTATTCAATAAATACTTGTTGAAGGGATCTCGTGGATTCCCCCAGGAATCCTGGGTCGAGTGGAGCAGATCTGAACTGTGATCATTCTGTGGAGGAGGCATGGAGCCTTGACAGTGATGGAATTGGGAGTGGAGGTCAAGGCCGGGATGTTCACGTGCCACCAGTATCCCCGGGGAAGGAGTGAGAGAGAACAAGAGACAAGGCTCGCCTTTAACCCTCGCAGCCACACAATGGGGATCGGTTTTGGTGACACTCAGGGAAGGGTCCTCCTTTGCAGCCGGTTCTCTCTACCTCATCCTGCCCCACAGAAGTATGTTTTCACTGCTGAGGCCACAGTGGTCACGTTTGCTGTCTTGTTTCTGATAGTCCCAGTAGCCCTGAAATGATCGATGCATCAGATAGTGATGTCAAGATATTTATTCCCCAAATTAACTTGTGATTCTTTTTTTAAAGACGTCTAAAGTTTAGTTGATTTTTAAATTTATGTGCTTAGGCGTTTTGTCTGCCCGCCATGCCCACCCCTGGTACATGCAGCGTCTAGAATGAAGCAGATCTCTTGAGACTGCAGTTAGAGGTGGTTGTGAGGCCCCCATGTTGGTGTTGAGAATCCAACCAGGGTCCTCTGGAAGAGTAGTCAGTGATCTTAACCACTGAGTCATCTCTCTGGGCCAGAACTTACATACTTATTTATTTACTTACCTTTGGTTTTTGTTTATTTGTTTTTGTTTTTGAGGCAGGGTTTCTCTGTGTGGCCCTGGCTGTCTGTACTCATTCTATAGAACAGGCTGGCCTCAAACTCAGAGATCTACCTGCTTCTGCCTCCCAAGTAGTGGGACCAAAGGTGTATACCACCACTGCCTGGCTCAAAATTTACTTTTATTTATATGTCTGTCTATGTGTGTGTATGCACACATATGTATGGTGCCTGAGGTGGCCAGAAGAGGGTGTTGAATCTCCAGGAGCCTGAGTTATAGGCAATTGTGAGCCGCCTGTTGTAGGTGCTGGGAAGTGAACTCTGGTCTTGTGCAAGAGTAGCAAGTGTTTTTATTTGCTGGGCCTTCTCTCTAGTCTCCAGTCTTGAATTCTTGACAGGCCATAGAATCCAATAAGACCAGCCCTGTTACCTTTCGTTAGGTACAGAGTAGGAGAATCAATTCTATCATTACCCAGTCCTTCTTTATACTTTACTTCAAAGACCTCCATCTTCCCTGATGATGTTCAATATATATCAATAAAGGCTTATTGATCATGGACCTAGCCCCATGATCCTAGGACCCTCACCTAAATTTGGGAACCTACAAAGTTGTGAGCTCTTTGAGAGGAGGAAATGTATCTTACCCTATTTTTTTTTTTTTTTTACTATGCTGGGTTTTTGTGAGTGCTAGACCAGGTTCCACCACGGAGCTACAACCTATCCCATCTAATCCATTCTCTAATTCCATATGCGAAACACAGAACTGGTTGTGGTTGTCGTGGTGACGACAATGGCAAAGACGACATTGAGTGTCGTGTATGGAGCCCTCACAATGAGGCAGAATCATTGCTACTCCTCTCAACGACCTTGGAGGCAGGAGCCATTAACGTCACCTGGAGGAATACACTGTCACATCAGAGGCTCTACATCATTTCCAAAAGCCACACCTCTGGGGGATGGTAGAGATGGGATTTAAACCCAGATCTTTCTGGCTCCAGCAGCTGAGTGATGGTGATAGCGTAGTCTGGTCCGTGGTCGGTGCTTAGTGTGTGCATGCGGAGCCAAACGGGGAAGATGGAATAGAACTTGGCAGGGAGCTTCCCTTCCTGTTTTCCGCTCCTAACTGACTTGCAAAGGCATTATTTGTTACAGAACATTATTTTATCATTAGTTTCAATGCTCCAGCGTAGACCGCCAGTCCCTTGAGACAGCCAACTTTCGCAATTCATGCCTCACATGCATTTTTCAACCCCTGTGATAGTTTTGAAAGGAATATGTGATTAGCCTCATTTTTCAGAAGAGGGGAAAGTGACTCGCCCGCCGCGCCAGAGCGTGTGGTGGCAGCCGAAATGTGTTTGTCCACCTCTGACACCCCCACTTCGCTCTGGCCTTTTCCAGGTCACAAACGACCTGGCCCAGAGCCTCCGAGTTTCTGTCTCCCTTGTTTTCCCTCTCTTCTTGTTAGCCTGGCAAAAATCACAGAAGTCTCATAAAATGACCGATAGGGCCAGGCTGGCTGGTCTAATCTGCATCTCCATCTGCTCCCTTCCACCAGGACAGCTACAGAAAATCAACAGTGGATGTGAGAGGCAATGGAAGCCAGAGTCTGTTCGCAGAGAGGGCTGGACGCAGCCCTCTACTGCCTCTGCCTCCTCGTCTTGTGACTGGCAAAGACGAGCTGGCCAGCAAGAATATAACTTTTCTAGAAGAGAAAAAGATTTCCCTTGGGACATCTGCAGCGTTGTAAGCCAGAGGAGGGCTCTGGCTCTCACCTCAATTGCACCTTCTTGGGGAATGAGCTTCGTCAGAGCTCCTCAAGAAGCTGGAGATGAGATGTGCCTCTCCACTAGACCTGTTTGCCCAGGACTGAAGCTCACACTGCTGCTATCACACATAGGGACCAACGTGTGGACCAATTCACTGTGTCCTCTTCTGTGCAGTTATGCCAAGCTGTGGTTCATAGGATCCAGAGGACTGTAAAGTTCTATAAAACAAAACAGACAGCGTGCGTACACAAGAGTCATCACGTGGGGGGGGGGGGGAGAGCACCTTCAGCACTGAGATAACCTAAGAATTGCAAAAGTGTCTCAGCAGGGTGCTTCTTGCTCCGAGCTCAGGGGAACTTCTGCTCTGGGATTTTTTCCTTTCCTTTCCTTTCCTTTCCTTTCCTTTCCTTTCCTTTCCTTTCCTTTCCTTTCCTTTCCTTTCCTTTCCTTTCCTTTCTCCTTCCTTC
>NC_022013.1:76040805-76053043 GCF_000317375.1 Microtus ochrogaster
CCTTTCCTTTCCTTTCTCCTTCCTTCCTTCCTTCCTTCCTTCCTTCCTTCCTTCCTTCCTTCCTTCCTTTCTTTCTTTCTTTTTGAGGAGGGCCTGGAAACCAGGGCTCCTGCTAAGCTCCTGGACTCTGAGAATGTGTAGTCTCAGTGCAACTATGCTTAGAAGAGCTAGTGGTCCCTCTGTGTGTGCGTGCGCACGCACGCGCGTGTGCGTGCACAGGTGAAGGCCAGGGGCTAATCTCGGGTGTGTCCCTCAGTTGCTTTCCACCTTGTTTGTTTGTTTTGAGAGAAGGTCTCTCACTAAATCTCACTAAATAGCTCCTCCATTTAGCTAGCTACCTGACCAGCAAGTCCTGGCTATCGCCACCCTGCCCGTGCTGAGATTACAGGCACATGTCACCAGGCCTGGTTTTGTTACCTGTCCACTGGGGAATCAAACTCAGGTCTTCATGCTTGCATGGGAAGAATTTTACTGACGGAGCCATTCCATAGGCCTGCTCCAGTTCATTTTAAGATTTCCTTTGCACTGGGTGTCTAGTCCGGTCAGGAGAAGGGTGCCCTAAGCAGTGACATGTCCCTATAGGCTACATGGAGTTCTTATGAGAGGTTGTTCAAGTCTGTCCCCAAACTATGACAAATTGTCATTTGCTGAAGGGACATCTGTGTATCTCTTTAGATGGAAACTGCTGTCTACTTGGCTAATTTGCAGACTCGCCTCTGCCTTCCTGACTGTGACTTCTGGCATAGGGAAAGCTGCTATCTGGTGAATAAACATAAGCCGTGTGTGTTCAAAGAGATGGGCTAGGAGGAGTGTTCCAAATGGAGAAACATCTTTGTCCCCCTCGGATTCTAAGACAGGGACTGTTTTCTTCAGCCAGGGAGAGGGCAGTCAAGGGGGCCAAGCCGATTCACAGGTTACCTGGTCCAACCCCAATTCACGGGGTGCCATAAGAGTGTCTGTGACCTCTGCCAGCTGATGCTCTGCCAGGAAGGGAAAGTGCCGGCGGCTTTAGCTTTCCCTTGGGATAAAGGAGACAGCCCAGCCCCAGCCCCAGCGCCAAGGTCATGTTGAAAGCACAGGTCTCCTCACCCTGTGCCCCATGCGAAGGGGGGGTGGGGAGACTTTGGGGTTCTCCACTAGGGTTTCTCAGAAGCTGAGCAATTCCCACTAAAAGGACAAAGTGTGGGAGAGGCTATATCTACGTAGTGCCTAGTAGCTAGTTAAAAACCAGCATCATCAACCACTCAGATGTTTCCACGCGTACACATGTCTGCCCACAATGGTGAAGACCCACGGCTGACTGGAGGCAGCCATTTCCACCCGATTGCTCTAGAGAAAGGGGCTTGTTCTCTTGAGCTCACATGTAGGTGGGGAGAAGTGATTTAAACCCAAGACCGCGGTGCCCAAGTTCATCTCCCGCTCCCAGTCATGCCCATCCCAAGCTTTGTAAGGCAAGAGGTGCCAGGTCCAGGGGACTTCATCAACAACTTGTTCACACATAAGCTCAGGCCATTCCAACTGTGCTGACTTGATGGGATTCCCAGGAAGTAAGAGCCACGGAGACAAAGAGGCAGTGCTAGGAGAACAACGACCTGTTCCACTTGAACTTCACACACACACACACACACACACACACACACACACACACACACACACACACAGCCTTAGTCATTATTTAGTTCAGAGCTTTAACAGAAGGAGGAACTGAAAGCAAAGAACAAGGCAGAGACAGTTTCTGGCCCCTGTGTGGTTTCAGGGTTGACACTCTCCACACGGCACAGAGAAACAGTGACATGATTCACCCAAAGTCCCATGAACATGAGAAGTGCGCCTGGGATCCTGTACTCCAGACTGTGAGCAAGTGTGCCCTTCATGTATGTGAGTGTGTGTTCCTCCACACCCCTCATGCTAGCTAGTCCTGTGAGCCTTACTGACACTTCACTGGACCAGAAGACATGGCTGACGAGTGTTATTTCCACGGAAAGGCCCAGGTGGTCTCCACCATTCCATGTGTATTTCCGTGGCCTGTGTATTGCTTTGTGAATTTCCCCGAAGTGTTCAGCATGGTGGTCACCAAGTTTCAAGAGAAATAGGTACGCTTCTCTTCATGGGTTTGGATTAAGAGTCCCTTGCAAGGGCTAACTTCAGAATGACCCATTGTTCTGAGCCAAACAGGTTCAGGTTTCCACAGGTCGAATCCAGTCACCACCAGCCTTGCATGGGTCACTGGCCTTGAAAGGGGTCTGCACACTCATCAATGTAGGATTAGTCCCTTGGAGGCAGGGTCATGGTCTGAATGGCTATTTAAAGCGTGAGTGGCCTTTAACTGTGTCCCTCATTCTTTCAAGCCCCTCTGAGGGCTCTCAGTTCATCTCCTGCTCATTAGAAGTGACACTTCCCAGGCCGGAGGGATGACCAGGGTGGATCAGCAAGATGAACTCTTTACCACAAAGAACAGGAGATAGCTTGGGGCTAGCTGTGGGGGAGAGGATGCTACAGCAAGTGGGGCTTGGAGCTTCCAGCTGTGTCTTCCTTGTAGCGTGAGGTACCTCAGAGATGCTGTGGCACAGAAGCAGAATCAGCTCCCAGGTCCTCTTCTGAGGCACAGTAAAGTCACCTCCAGCACCCAGGTGTTAACACTTGGGTCCTCTCCTAACTTCCCAGACAAGCACACGCTTCGTCCCCAAAGCCGCTTCAACCTTCTCTGTCTTCATTCTGCTCACTCTGAGTAGCATAGAGATTGCTTTCATAGACACGGCAGCCCTAGAGTTCACTTCGATCAATTTCTGATAGTAAAATATTTCAAACGCATTCCGAATGCTTTGGGAAGCTGAGGGGATGCAGCTGGAGCACACAGGGCAAGGACACCTGTCCCGGGTGCCAACCCTCATACTGCGGCACAGGAACAAGGAGGATGGTCGCCTCTGTCCTCGTCTCCAGGTGAAGAGTCAGGAACTCCTCCGATACTGAGTTCAACCACATGAGGGTGAAAACTCCCATTCTACCGTGTGAAGAATCAAATCACCCCCATCCGGCAACCTCCTCCTCTGCTCTCCCACCTCCTCCCATTCCAGGTCTCCCTACATCCTAACGAGGCAGACATTGGCAGTAGGGAAGATAGAAGCGTTGGGTCTTCAGGAGTTCACTTTCCAAGAAGACATTTAGAGTTATCTTGTGTGACCCTCCGTTATCAACTGTGTTTGCTCTTGTTTTTAAAGCATGCTATTAAGTGTGTGAGAGACAGTTTCCTGGTTGGAGGTCAGAGGACTGAGTCACCCTCGTCATCTACTGTATGGATCCTGAGGGTCGCACCCTGGGCTTCAGGCTTGGCTTGGCAGCTGGCACCTTCCCCCTCTGAGCCACCTTGCCAGCCATTAGCCGTTGGCTCTTTGCTATTGTTATTATGTAAGTTACGTGTAGACGTGTGTTTATGTGTAGATATGTGTCCTTGAGTGTGATGCTCATGGAAGTTGGGGGAGGCTGTCAGGTGCCCTGGAACTGGGGCTGTAAGTGGTTATGAGCCATGGGATGTGGGTGCTTGGGACCAAACTTGGGTGCTGGTCAAGAGCAACCCAGGCTCTTAACTGCTGAACCATTTCTCCCCAATTCAGTTTTCCTTTCTTAAGATGAGTATAAGCCCAGTTCTGTGGGATAACTTGCTGGCATGGGTCCTCCCCTTTGCTCACTTAGCGGTGTCTTATAGGAGTTACCAGGAAAACATGGTCTATTCCAGACAGGGTTTTGCCGTATTGATTAGCATACATTTACTGTTCCCTGTGATCTGTTTTTTTTCCTGTGACCCAGGGCCTGGCAGAAATCAATGTATGCAGACTTTGACTTAGTCGTCGTGTGTTGAAGTGTTGACGGAGCGAATGAACCGGGTATGTTCAGTCACCATGGCGCATGCCCGTGTCATGCATCAGGTGCTCTAGGTACAGGCTGCTGCTTCAAGGAGTCTGCACGAACCCGCCATCCTTCTTGTGTTTGTCATTAGTGAGCAGCCCTTCCGTCCTGCTGTGATGTGAGCAAGCCTTTGATGTCAGCATCTCTGTATTTGTTTCATTTCCTCCCGAGAGCCGGGCACTAACTTATTTTCCCAGAGTCTGTTTGGGGGATGTGTCTACTTAGCCGGAGAACATTTTCAATAACCTCTCCGACTTTTATTGCCATTCTATTAGCAGTATTCTTTTGTTGTACTAGGTCACCTGGGCCCCATCAAGGCAGGAAGGGGACTCCTACGTCCAGAATCCGGTAAGGTAGATGAGATGCAGGGTGGTGGAGGTAAAGCTAGGAACCCAAGGTAGGGACAGTCCAGAAGGCTGGGAAATCACAGTGAGATGAAATGAGCGTGGGCGGTGGCAGTAGAGAGGTGTGGGTGAGGGTGGACGCAAGCTCTTAAAGAGGAAGGATGGGAGAGCCTGGAGAGACAGCTCATGACCAAAGCGCTTCCTGTACAGGCACGAGGACTTGAGTTTGGACACCGGCACCTATGTAAAAGCTGGGGATGGCAGCTTGCGTTTGTAATGCCAGCACTGGGGAGTAGAGACAGGGAGCTCTGAGTTCATCTATCTCTCAAGAAAGCATTTCTGCATCCCTAACAGTGATGGTCTACAGAGGTGTTTTTAGTGTTGACAATCTGGGGTGTGTATAGCAAGAGTCTACTGTGTGTTTTCAAATATAGGTTAAAATACATGGGAAATGTTGCAGAAATGAGTCTTTCTGGACTGAACGGGTGAGCCCTATTCTTGGTTTGTACTGATTGTGTCCATGTGTGCACACACACTTGCACTGGTCTTTGTTTTCACACATAGGTTTGAAGGAAGCGGTGGCTAGAGGTTTGGCTTTCAGGTTGCAGAGTGGTCTACCTTGGCTCTGAATATTTACAACACCTGCTTGGCTTTGGGCAAGGTCTGAGCTATGGCGATCCCTTCTTGTATAATTGGTCCTGGTGCTAGTACGCATCTTGTAAGATGGCAGTCAGAGTAAAATGGTGCAATGTGATACTTGAGTGTGCTCAGAATATGCATTGCACTAGGAACTGTAATACGGCTTGACATTATTGTCATTGTCGGTGTATAATTAGTGACTTTTTCATGGTTGTCATAAAACACTGAACAGAAGCAACCTAAGGGAGGAAGGTTTTATTTCAGTGGGTGGTTTCAAGAAGATTTCTTTCCATCATGGTGGGCAAAGCTGAAGGAGCATTTTGGTCCCCGGTGGGGAGTGATGCTGTGGTGGTTCTTTGTGTCCCCCCAGGAAGCAGAGAACTAGATGGGAAGTGGAGGCAAATAAGACCTGTAGGTTCCTGCTCCTAGTGGCCTATGTCTATCAACTAGACACCACATTCCCTGAGTGCCACATCCTTCCAACGCAGCTCCACCAGCCGGGGACCAGGTGTTCAAAACACACCAGGTTACGAGAGACAGATATTTCACTTTCAAACCATGACAGTATTCTGGCTTGCAAGGTTCTTTTGTCTGTGAAAATCGTGGGTCTGCTTGCGGATGAAAAACTTTGCATAGAGACTGCTTTTCTCTCTTCTTGTTTCCTAACTCCATCTTAAGCATCAAGTAAATCTTGAAGGGATCTATATTCCTTAATTCTTGGAATTGGAAGGTGACACTGAGTCCGAGAACTCACAGTGCCTCCCAGTGTTCCCCCAATGCATTCCAGACAGTAAACATGTAAAGGTAAATGATTGTTCTGAGCCCAGAAGAATCCCATATTTGGTGAGAAAGGCCAGTGGCCTCTGGAACTTTCTGAGATAGTCATAAGAAATATTTATAGCTATAGGCAGCTCTTCTTCAACAAAAAGCATTAAAAGTATATGTGTGTATATGTGTCTTCCACACTCTAACCAGGTCCGTGTTTGAAGGTTGCTAAAATCCAGCACAGGTGATGGATGTGATTTTTTTTTCTTGTTTCAGTTATAAGATTTGAATTTAAATTCTGCCTCTCTTCTAAGTTGGACCCTGCTATTTTCTCATTGGTACAAAGCTAGCTTGGGACTGTTAAATGCAACTTCTCAGAGCTGGCATGAGGAGGAGGAAGGGGAGCAGAGGGCCTAGCAAGGTTGTGGTATTGGAAAAATACCTTCATCTCCTTTCAAACATTGGGAATGAGCGAGACCCCACATATGTGTTATTAATAAATACCTCCTTCCCCGAGAAGAGAAACCGAATCCTCGGAGCCTGATTCTTTTACACTGGACTCATCAGAATCTCCGTTTGCAAGGGCAACTTGAGAGCTAGGACATCTCAGAGTCTTTGTTCTTCGACTAAAAGGTCACATTTTCGCCAGCACTCACTGCAACTTGAACCGGGAGAAACTCCAGTTCAAATCTGGAACCCACAACCTTGAGGAGTTAAAGTGAGACCTACGTTGTATGAAAACTCACCCATAGCAAAGGCTTGTGATAGACAGGACAATGTCCTAGGAGAACACATCTTCTAGGGGTGGGAAGTAAAGTGCTTGAGTTGTGAGCATTCGGCTTGCATGGGCTCAATCCCTAGAATACAAAAATAGAGAAATCAGGCGTGGTGATGCGTGTTTGCATGCACTGGACAGGCAGGCGTGTTTGCAACCCCAGCGCTGGGCAGGCAGAGGCAGGCGGAGGCAGGAAGATCCCTTAGGCTCTCTGGCCAGCTAGCCTAGCCTATTTAGCAAACTCAGGCCAGTGAGAAACAGAGACTGAAGAATGTTGTCTGAAGTTTTTTTGGCTTCCACATGCATGTACACCTACATGCATACACTCTCACCACATGCTGCACACAAAATGAATATGCTCACGCATGCGCGCGCGCACACACACACACACACACACACACACACACACACACACACGAGGAGGAGGAGAGGGGGAGGAGGAAGAAAGACACACAGGTTGTAGGGAACAAAAGACCTGTTCAACAAGGCAGGTTGCTGGCAGAGGTCAGCTCCTTTCTTTCCTTCTGGGAAAGCTAAGGAGTGGACTAGCAGGTGCGGAACCCTAGCCTGAGGAGGAAGACGTTACCATTGCATGCGGGACGTGTGGGGGCTGTGGTCAGAACGGAAATGTTCCCCAGGCTTATGGGCTTGACTGTTTGGTTCTTGGTTGGTTTTGTTTTGGGGAGGAAAGAGTGGATCTAGGGGAGTCGGGGTGGGGACTTGAAGACTATAGCCCAGCCTGCTTCCTGTGTTCTCACCCAGGCCTGAGCAGGCAGCTTCACAGTCATCCTGCATGCCACAGTCCTCAGCTACTCTTGCTTCTTGGCTTTCCTCCCACAATACACCATGGACCAGAATAAACTTCTCTTCCCTTAAATCACTTCTTGTTATGTATTTGATTACTGCATACATACACACATGTCACACACACATTATATACACACACATACCACACACATGCACACACACATACATGTACACGCACAAGCACACACCCACACATACACTGATACAGTGGATTTGTAGACCAAGCTCCCAGTGAGACTCACACAGTGGACCCACACTGTGACCACTGACACTTTATACAAATTCCGCTGAGCGGATGCTATGAGCGAATGTAGAATCTTTGCTCTGGTTACATCTCCTCCACACTTTCTCTGGCATAAGAGAAGTCCACCCTGGGGCTCTGGTTTCTTGATCTGGGTGCAGCAGCCTTCAGGGAGGTGTCCCTAGTGCTGCGAGGATCAGAACGTGTAATGCCCATGCTAGCGTTCACTGATTTGGAAAGCATGTGTGTGGCCATTAATCTCATTGTCAATTTGGTGCAATCTGGAAGCACCTAGGCATGCCTGAGGATTTCCACGAAGGGTTATGTCAATGGGAAGGCACATCATGACTGTGTGGGACCATTCCCTGGATGGTACCGTGATCCTGATCTAGAGAAGTTGAGCTAAGCACAATCATTTGCTCTCTGCTTCCAGAGTACAGACAACAGTGTGGCAGATGTGAGCAGTCTGCCACTCTGCCTTCCTGCCTGCTGCCTTGTCTTCATAACGGACTATGCCCCTCTGAAACTGTAAGCCAAGACAAACCCTTTTCCCTTGAGTTGCTTTTTCCTTATTACTTTTTTCCCCTTCACAACAGCAGAACAGAAACCAAGATGCTGACCCTGTAGTGTACAGAGCCTGGATTAGACACACTCTCCTAACTCCCTCACTTAGAGCAGAGGCTGAGACTTGAGTCTACGCTGAGAGTGAGTCGAAGGAGCCCTCAAGATGTTGTTGTCCCTCTGGTCCCTCTCTCCAGTGTGAACACCTGTGCTGCATCCCTCCCTCAGCAGCTTGGGGAGGGTGGTGTAGCAACGCTTGCTGAAAAAGCCCAAAGCCATGGAAATCCTGGGCCTGCTTTCCCTTTGGATTAAAATAAATGCTAAGTGCAAAGCCAAGGACCTTTCTTTATTGATGAAGTAACTTGAATGACCCTTTTTTAGGCCACTGCTGTGGATTCTACTGAACAAACCCCACTGACTTTCACCGCCCCAGAGAAACACCTCAGGACCACACTGGAAGAAGCAAGTTATAGACAAATGAAAAACACTGGCCACCTTGCCAGTGATGATCAAGAGCTTTGTTCTGACCCAGGGATGCCACCTGTGCTGGAGATGAAGAAAGGACACTGTCCAGTCAGTTGAGAAGAGTTTTCAGACCCATAAGACTGCACAGAAATAGCACTATCCGAATCTTATTCATGTGTTTGGGAGTGACAGGAGGAGGTATGTGTTCAGGTGCCTGTCAAAGTCAGGAGAAGGTGTCAGATCCCCTGGAGCTGTAGTTACAGGCACTTGTGAGTTACCCTCCCTGGGTCCTGGGAGCCAACCTTGGTCCTCTGGAAGAGCATCAAACACTCTTAGCCACCGTGCCATCTCCCCAGCCCCTCTTCTTTTTGACCAACTTAAAATGTTCCCACAATTCTACTGCCCGGTATTGATTTTTGTAAGGAATAAAAGGTCCCCATTCTAATTTGTGGAAGATGGACAGTGGAGGCAATCTGACGGGATTAGAGATGAGAGCAGCTTCCTCTCCTTATTCGAACGAATGACACTGTCATGGAGACTGTGCTGTCTTCTGTCTTATTTAATACGTACAGAATTCCCTAAAGGAAACACCTAGGAGCTCCAAGAGGGAATCTGTGACTCCTTGAGGAAATAAAATTATAGAGTAGCATCAAATGATAATGCTGGGAATGAGTCTGAGTCTAGGGAGATGACCCAGTGAGGCAAATGTCCCCTGTGCAAGCTGGAGAATCGGAATTTGAATACTTGGACCCTACGTAGAAAGCCATTTCATGCTAGTGCTGTAACACAGGACATAGAGGGAGGTGGATCCCTGAAGCTCATTGGCTGGCCAGCCTAGCTGACCGGATGTGCTTCGGGTTAGGTGAGAGACCCTGCCTCAAAAGGTACAGGAGGAGAATGATGAGGGAAAAACAGATGACATCATTCTTGGGCCTCCACTCAGCATGCACCTGAACACACGTACACACACACACACGTACACACACACACACACTCAAACAAATCTTTAAAAAATATCGAAATAAGTAACCAAAACTACTTCTTAGGAGAAAAAAAAAAAAGCAAATGCCAACCATTTCAATGTAGTTGTTTCTGGTCTATAAGAACATTATGCAGACCCCTTTCAAGGAATACATTGCCCAAGCTCTTTTTACTCCCTTTAGAAGTTAACCATGATGGAACAAGCAGAACGTGAAAGTTACAGTCTTAACTGCTTAGAAGTATTCAGTGCTGTTGAATATGTTCACATTACAGGGCAATTCTCTCCGTAAGAAATGTGCACAGAAATGCATAGGCACCTGTGGTGTCTGGATGAAAATGGCCCCAGGGACTCACAAGGACTGTTGCTATTTGAAAGGATTAGGGCATGTGGCCTTGTTGGAGGAAGTGTGTCACTGGGGGTGGGCTTTGGGGTCTCAAATGCTTAAGCAAGTTCCAGTGTCTCTTCCCTTCTTTTTATTCCTGTTTCCTGTGGATCCGGATGCAGAGCTGTCAAGCTGCTTCTCCCACTCTATGTCTGCCTGCATGAAGCCATGCTGCTCACTATGGCGATAATGGGCTAAACCTCTGCACTTTAAGACAGTTCCAATGAATTTTTTCCTTTATAAGAGTTGCTGCGGTCATGGTGTCTCTTCACAGGGACAACATCTGTTCATCCTTTTTAAGATTTATTGTTGTTATTTTTTATATGTATGTGTGCATGTTTGTGTGTGTGCACACCTGTGTGGGGTGCCCTTGGAGGCCAGAAGGGGGCATCAGATCCCCTGGAGCTGGAGTTATAGGCAGTTGTGGGCTGCCATGTGGGTGCTGAAAACCAAACTCCAATCATCTGCAAGAGCAAGGTCTGCTTTTACCTGCTGAGCCATCTTACTGGCCCTTAAGTGGCTTTTCCTTGCATTTATTTATTTATATTTGTGTGTATGTGTGTGTGTGTGCATGTGCGTGTGTGTGTGTGTATGCGGGCACGCATGTGTGTGTGCGTGTGCATGTGCGTGTGTGTGTGTGTGCGCGCACATGTGTGTGTGTATGCGTGTGTGTGCGCGCATGTGTGTGTGTGCACGTGCGTGTGTGTGTGCGTGTGCATGTGCGTGTGTGTGCGTGTGTGTGCACGCACATGTGTGTGTGTGCGCGTGTGCGCGCGCATGTGTGTGTGTGTGCACGTGCGTGTGTGTGTGCACGCGCGCACACGTGTGTGTGCAACCATCACAGAGTACACGTGGAGGTCAGAGGACAACTCGAAAGAGTCATTTCTCTCCTTCCACCTTGTGAGTCCGGGGATGGAGAACTGGGCTGTCAGGCTTTGCGGTAAGGGCCTTTAGCTGCTGAGTCATCTTGCTGACCCTGAAGTGATTTAAAAAATATTGTCCTATAAATCATGCCTGAGGTTAAATCTTCATACACAGTATTTTTTTAAGCCTAGCTTTCTATTTTCATTTCCAGCTCACAGTGTAGTCACTGTCCAGGAAAAGACCGGAAGGGCTGAAAGGACCGGAAGCCGAAGGGAAGAAAAGAGGAGATGTAATTCATGAGGGTAGAGCTTTCTAGAGCTGGTCTGAGCCTGTTGTCCTGGCTGTCACCCTACTCTCAGTCTCCAAGGCCCTTGAGAAGGCGGCCATGTTTGCTCTCTCACGAGGCTCAGGGCAGGGCAGTTTTCATCATATGGAGAACAGTGGGCACACTCTCTGGTGTGCCAGGCTTCCTGCCCGGTGCATGTTGGCTAGAGAGGCACTCATTAGCTAGAATACCATACTTACAGACACTGATCTGAGCACTGAAGGCGAGAGAGGGCAATACTGAAAGGCAACTAAGCAATTAGAAAGATATTCCCTGGCTGGACAGACAGTTCACAGGTAAGGCACTTGTTCCCCAAGTCGAGGACCCAAGTTCAAATCTCCAGAGCCCACACTAGGCAGCACTTGCTGTCGGATGTCTGCAATCCCAGAGTTCCCATGGCAAGATGGGAAGTGGAGACAGGAGAATTCCCAGAAGCTCTGGAGCTGGGTAGCCTGGTGTCATCAATTGGTGTCACTAGCCACACGCACTGCAGACAAGCTGAGACTAGCTGGTGGCTCATGTATTGTGGAAAACACAAACTTCCCCACCCGCTCACTTTAACTGGGCTTTCCTGCTTCCTGCTAAATGGCTGGGATGGGCTTGGTCTTTCCTTTGCCTGGGATGCCTTGGTCCAATCCTCTCTATCTCAGTCACCAGGTTTTTGGACTTTAACAGAGATGAAAACACAAATAAAATTAAAAGATGTTGCTAGCTAAGAGCTTTTATTATTCAAGGATTCAGTGAAACTGTTTGGAAAATGTAGTAAGATGCCTGGGGAGACAGATGGCCGGGGAGTGGGCTGAACCACCATGAGTGTGTGAGGGCCTGACTTTAACCCTCAGAACCCACACAAAACAGAGAAACATAGAAGCTAGCTGGGTATCCCATGCTTGTAATCTTGGGGCTGAGGAGGCAGAGACAGGAGAATTCCCGGCTCCCTGGCCAGATAGCCCAGCCTAATGGATGAACTCCAAGCCCACAAGAGACCTTGAGACCTTGTCTTAAAAAAACAAACAAACAATAAACAAAACCCAAGGTGGGCATCACTCGAGGAATGACACCCGAAGTTGGTCTCTGACCCCCACACATGCACAAATGCATGTGTATGCATATTGGCACAGGCATGCACACACACACACACACACACACACACAAATGCATGTGTATGCATATTGGCACAGGCAT
>NC_022013.1:76053143-76075363 GCF_000317375.1 Microtus ochrogaster
ATTGGCACAGGCATGCACACACACACATACACACACATACATACACACACAAATGCATGTGTATGCATATTGGCACAGGCATGCACACACACACACACACACACAAATGGACTGAGAGCACAGAATTTGTTTTTCATGTGAATTAAAGTAGTTGACTATTGTGTTTCTTAGTATGTAGAAAAAAGGTAGTTATTCTCGATGGGACTTGATTTCAGCTTCTTGTGGTCATATTCGAATTGACACTAAGGTATCTGGCTGCTGCCTGGAACAGGATCTCTCGTTAGTGACGACAGCCCGTCTGTAGTGATGTGGGCATGTCTGACATGGAGCAGCAACTGTGCTGAATGCGTGGCTGGAGAGTGAATGAGTGAACCCAGGTATGGCCATGGGTTTCCAGGAGGTTGCGGACAGCTGATAGAGAAAGAACTGTTAACCAGCTGACATGAACCCATTCAGCAGAAATGGTTGTGTGCCAAGCGCATGTGGACACGCAGCACAAAGGAATACATAGTGCATTGTCTGAGTTTATCAGAAAGACTAACAATCCCTGGCAAACCAGAAAAGAATGGGACTTCTTACTTTACTGTTGACGGGAGCCGCTGAGTGAGTCCATTGGAGGACGTAGAATACTGTCTGGCTTCCTCTGGCGGAGGAATACAAGGCTGGGGACAATGGTTTAGACTGGAGTCCAGGGCCGGATACATGCACAGAACTGACGGAGACTGCAAAGTCTGGATTTATTACTTGAGTTCCAGAGAAGTGGGGTGTGTGTGTGTGTGTGTGTGTGTGTGTGTGTGTGTGTGTTGGGGGCTAGGATAGGAGGATAGGAACGGGGTGAGGAAGGAATAGGGAAATGGGGGTCTATAGAGACACTCAGCTAATTCAGACACAGAACAGCACCCATAGCCTGTGTGTCCTGACTCCTAGGTAACTCGCAAAGACCAGACCAGGAGACCAGTCTGTCCCGCTGCCAAAGTGCGTGTCAAAAGTAAAGACCCCAAAGTGGGACGTGAGTGTGATGAGCGTCAATATGGGTTCCTCCAAATCCCTCTCAGCGTGGACCTTATTCTACATACAAGACCCAGGTAACCGCCTCCGCTGAAGAACTCCATTCCAGTGAAGGCCTGGCGCCATCCACTGCTGCTCCAACTGGAGAATATGGACCCGTGCCTCAGGGCAGCTGGTAAAGCCCCCTGAGGGGCATCCATGGTTCAGAACTCCAAGCAGGGTGGGCTTGGGGCTGGCATTGAGTCTTCCACATGTCTTGGCTTCTCCCTTACTCCCACCGCCTTAAGGTGCTGCTCCTAAGAGCAGTCCCTGATAAACACCACAAGGGCAAGGGACTCTGTGGCCCAGACACTCTCTGGTTGGCCATCAGCTGATGGCAGGAGTCTCTGGTTACAATAGTTTGACGGTGTGGTATGGAGATACAGTTAAATCAGAAGAGACCGGGACCAGGCCAGGCCCTGATGCATGCATGCTGTTGCCCTCCAATACTGTCCTGCTTTAGAGTATTTCTTTGACCAAGTTTGGAAACCGAGACTGACAAGGGCTGGCGACATGAAGAGGAACCAATGACTGGAAGCATGAACTTGCAAATGGACTCTGCTAAACATGACCTGAAGGTTTATAAAATAAATCTGAATGGGGCTGTTATTAAAAACAAACCAACAACAACAACAACAACAACAAAAAACAAGAAGAAGGAGGAAGTCACAGGCAGGGAGGGTCAGGGCCACCATGGGGATCTACTGGGGCTAGCTAACAGGACAGGGGTGTGGGCCACAGCCGGTCCTGGATCCTGGGAGTTGGTGGCCACCAGAATTAAGGAGTTGTTGACCATTTTACTCTCTCTGCAAGGATGGTAAAAACTGAGCATTTTGGGATCGTACCTCTGAGCTCTAACTAGACAGCATTTCAGTTTCTGATTTGAGGGTCCCCCCACAGTCTAAGCACTCATATGTCTACAGTACAGATTGGGGGCGTATGCCTGTCATGGAGGCACTTAGGAGGCTGAGGCAGGAGGATCACTAGTTCCCAGGTCAGCCTGGGCTACTACTGAATTTAAGCCTACCCTGGGCTGCAGGGTGGGGACCCCCCCTCTTAAAAATAATAAAGAAAAAAATAATAAAAATATTAATCCTGTTACTATTTCTTGATGAAGTGCCCTTTATCTCTTCTAATTGCACAAGGGGCACCTGTGTCTCAGGGTGTGGGTGGGCATAGTCTCGTATTTCAAGTGCATGCAAACTTTGCTGGACTGTTTTTAGGATGTGTGGCCCTTGGATCTGTCTGGCAAGCTTCAGGTTCGCAGACTTTCACATTGGTCTCCTGGTGCAATTCTTTCCAAGGGACAGACCAGGGCCAGGAGCTTAGCCGTGAGCTCCGTGCCAGCCGGGCTCCTCCAGTTGTGCTCATCCTCTGTAGCGCACCATCGGTGCGAGGGAGCCCGGAGAACAAGCCCCCTGGGTGTCTGTGACCCTCCAGGCAACTGCAGGGAGCGCCCTGGTCGCCCATTCCCGGTAGGCAATTAGCAGATTGCAACCGGGTGAGCCCTGAGCTTGGCGTCTCCCCTCTGCCCATCTCTGCTGCAAGCAGAGTTTGATAGTTCCCCAGATTACTCTGAAAAACAGCCACAGCGCTTGCTGAATGTTTTTCTCAAATAGCAGCATCCAGGGACCACAGAATCAGAGAGCAACAAATGGTATGAGGCAATATTTCTAAATAGACATGCTGAAAAACAAAACCAAACCACCAAATAGGACCATTAAATAATAATCCTTATTAAGTCCAAACCAAACACAATTGTTCTTAAAAGTGTTTGAAAAGGAAAGGGAATCAGAACTCTGAATGTTTTAGAGAAGATTAATAACTTACTTATTAATTTGATTGGATAATTGCATGTCATTTTTTTTTCTGGAATGGTGCATTTAAATATTATTATTAAAAATCTTGTTTAGGTCTCTCCCACACTATGGCTGTCAGAGCACAGGCTGTTTTCTAAGTATGCAAAAATAAAGTCCAATATTTTACAATGTGTTGGTCCCCGCCCCCAGCCCCCAAGGAGGTAGCTTTTCCCTAACACATCAATCTGTGTTTTTTTTTTTTTAAAAAAATAGACACCACTAATTTACAGGAAATTAGACAAGGAGTCTACTCGGCAAACACCCCTGCTAAGGCTTCATTAGTGTGTGTTTTCACATAATTCAATTAGCCAAAACACATACGAACGCTAGCCTAGCCGAGCTGTTGGCTGCTCTGGGAGTGTCGGGAGGCTTGAAGCAGATCTGAAACCAAATTGCATAGATGGCTGGCGAGGCTCTGTGCATACAAAGATACCTTCAGGCTCTAATAAATTCGCGAAACTTTTTAAAGTCTGATTTCCTAGCAGGCAATCACTTTTAATTAACGGGTTCACCTACAGCAACACATGTCCTTCAAAAACTTACATTATTTTTTCTTTTTGAATTTCAAAGTTTCTGTAGTAAAAGTTGAATAGCTGAGTAGCTTAACCTCAAAAGGATTCCAGGCTTTTATGACAGTATAAATCACTGTGGTGCCTTCCCTATAAAGAAGAAAAGATTCTTAACACAACAGAGAGAGAGAGAAGGACCTCTTTTTAGTCATGGCTAGAAGCAAGCATTTTCTCCAAAGGTCAAAAAAAAAAAAACTTTTCCTCAGTTAAAGAATAATTTTAAGGACATTGGCGTTACTTGCAGAAGTAATCGCTTATAATTTACTCTATGAATTAAACATTCAATTTCCAGTCTTGAGGTCTCACACGAAGTGGACTCCCGCTTCTCAAGCTGGCCTTGTAGAGTTTCTTCCTGTTGAGTTTTTTTTTTTTTTTTTTTAGTAAACAGGGACCGTGATTGAACGAGGGGTCTCAGGCTTAATGAGCCCCCCTCCTTGAGGGAAACCAACATTTAAATGTTCACTGAGAGGAGAGTTGGCGTTCCTCCCGCCATTTCCTTTCCAGGCCTTTGTTTGAGAGACAGGGCTTGCTCACCAGCTCCGGGCTGTCCGAGGCTAACTGTTAGGTTGCACAAACCTGGGAGAGAGACAGGTCTGTCTGAGATGAGGCTCTTGCCTCATCAAGGTGGAGAAGAAGCCTGTCTGTCTCTCCTGCCGTGGTCCTCAAGCCCCCTGGAGCTACCTCAGGTTCACCCAGCAAGGGCCCCACAGACTGGGGGAGGTGCCCTCCCACCCCCTGTGCCCTACCAGCCACCACCCCTTCTCTTCGCCAGTGTCTATCTCAACCGCAGGAGACTGCCTTTGTTTTCTGATTACCGCTCCCTCTACCAGGACTCGTTCAGGCAGACACTTGTGGACTTGTGATGGAATGAGAGCAAAGCAAATCAAGGGAGAAAGGGTTTACTGTGGCTGGCGGTTCAAGGCTGCCTGTCACCGTGCAGACGGTCAGGGTCAAGGCAGCCGGAGCTTGTAGACAGTGGTCACAGACCGTTCCCAGTTAGGAAGCACGGAGTAAGGACGCACGCTCTTGTCCAGCCCCCTTCTCCATTTACACAGTCCAGGAGCCTAGTCAGGGGACAGGGCCACCCGTGGTGGGCAGGTCTTTCAGTTAAGGCTATGGAGACAATCCACCGCAGGCGTGTCCAGCAGCCCATCTTCCCGCCAATTCTATATTCTGTCACTAGACAGCTAACACTGTCATCACAGGGAACGTCATCAGGAAGGTGATTTCTGCCCTTTTAAAAACTGCATCTACTTGCAGGGCAGGGATGGCAATTCCATATGATGGGCTGAGCCATGGGGGACACTCAAGCTCCTCTCTTCACCCAGGGCCTTTCCTGAAGCCACTAGAGTCATTGCCAGGTGATAGCCCCCACGCCCTTGCTGGCCTCCCTGTCTCAGATTCACAGTCTGCATCAGGGTCATTCAGCAGTGTTTGGAGAGATTAACCTGCCCACAGACAGGACAGTTTTCAAAACCCCAATCTGGTTCATTCCAAGTTTAATTCTTTCAGTGGTTTCCTATTGCCCTGAAGATAAAACTGAAAATGGTGCTGGCAAGATACCTCATCAGGTCCACTTGATGGAAAGCCTGAAAGACTGAGTTCGAGTCCCTGGACCCGTGTAATGGAAGGAAAAATCACAGCTCCTGCCAACTGTCCCTGACTTATGCACACATGGTCTCTTTCTCTCTTACACTTACTCACACATTCACACACACACACACACACACACACACACACACACACACACACACACACAGAGAGAGAGAGAGAGAGAGAGAGACAGACAGACAGACAGAGACAGACAGAGACAGAGACACAGAGAGAGAGGACTAGTTAAATAAAAGCAACTATGTTTTCAAAGGTGATGTCCCATACTCAATAAGCCAGTTAAAAGAGCCAAGTTAAAAGGGAAAAGCAGAAAAAGGACATTTATTTAATGTGGGAAGAGGGACATAGGGATCCAGAGAAGCCCCAAGTCATTCTTTGGGGTCCTGCAGTGAAACCAGAGTTTACAAAGGCCTAGGATATAGCCTCTAAGCAGTCCTGATAGAGGTGTGGCCCCGCCCACCACTGACCCATCCTCCTCTGAGCTTCCATCTCCTCCTGGAAGGTGGACTGACAAGTGAGGCTGGTGTGGAATCCCTTCCAGGGAGACTAGAGCCTCCCCTGGCTGCCACCCTCTTGCAGCACAGATTCCCGGGAAAAGTCCTGTTTATTGGGGATCATTGTTTCAACAGTCTGCTAGGTTGAAAGACACCAGGGTCTCTTTAGAATATCTTCATTTCTGCCAGACTGGTTAAAAAACAAACAAACAAACAAAACAAAAAGAAAAACCCATTTCTTTAATGAACTACTTCTTTTTTTTTGAGACAGAGTCTCACGGTGTAGCCCTGGCTGTCTTGGAACTCACATTGTAGATCAGGCTGGCCTCAAACTCACAGAGATTCACCTGGCTCTGCATCCCAAGTGCTGGGATTAAAGGTGTGCCCCCCCCCCATTCCTGGAATACAAAGACATTTTAAAAAGATGAAACGGAAAGGCCAGATTCAGCATATAGCTCCTATATGCTCTCATCTGTTCATCTTCTGAAAGTTAACTTTCAAAATTAACTTTTATGTCACAGATTCTGCCCCTGCAATATTGTCTACTGGACAGCACCTTCCTGTTCAAGGCCAGTTTCTTTTGCTATTTTTAATTAATTATTTTACTGTGACTTTTTCTTCTACTCTCTGAGAGGTCATTTTTTTTTTTCTGTTTTTCTACTGGGTCAGTGCAAAGTGAGCACTCACTGGTTATTCAGGCTTCTCCAACCTCCAACCAACCCCTCCCCATCCTTTGGGAAGCCTGCTCCACACTCCTAGGCTGCTGCTTCTCTCAATTTTTCCATGTATGTTTTGGTGGCTTTTATTGTGTGTCTGGTACTGCTCTTCAAACAGAACGATGAAGAGAGACTTCATACATATATGCTCTATACATTAGTGGTGGGAAAGAAATGCTGTATGTAAATAAGTGGTAACAATACAGGGTGGCCGTGGGAAGGCCCGGTGGCTGTCGGGTGGCTGTGGAACTCAGTTCTCTGCTGAGCTGATGAATGAATAGTGAGAAGCAGCCCGCCAGGGAGCAGTGATGAGAACCCTTCCCTGTGCAAAGCCCTGCTTGATGTGCTCGAGACGGAAGGCCGGCACCTGGCGTGTGCCTGGCGTGTGAGACTCTGTGACCCGTCTCAACCTGGCTCTCTAGCGGAGCAGTGGACTATGAGTCTTTGTCATTCATAAATTATGAACCTTGCATTGTTGAACATCTGGATGGCTTGTGATCCTTGGCTTCGCACAGACTTCTGTTGTCTGGAAGTTATATCAGTTGAAGTCTCACTTGGTTTCTTTTTTACATCATTTTGAACCTTACAGGGCAGGGCTGCAGGAAGGTCTGACCCACTTAGGTCTACACTAAGTGCCTTCCCCTGCTGTCTCTTCCCAGTGAGCTGTCTCCACGCATGTCTGTTTAGAATTTGAACTTCCAGGAGCCGGAGAGACGCTGGATCATCAGGAGTGCTCACTGCTCTTCCAGAGGACCAGAGTTTCACTCAAACACCCACATAGAGCAGCTACCAGTCCTCCCAGGACTCCAGCTGCTGGGGATCGGGTCCTTCTTCAGACCTTTGTGGGCGCCTTCACCCATGTGCCCTGGAAGCTAACTGTGGCCGTAGGATGAAATAGCCCTCTTCCCCCAGGGGGCTTTGGGTCCGTGTTTTCTCACAGCAACAGAGAAGCAGATTAAAGCAGGTGCACTTTAGTTTTCAGAGGGCCTTTCTCACATGATGTGGGCTTCTTTACCTCTGCCGATAAGCAACGGCAGTCGTCATCAAGGTGGCAGGTTACAGAGACAATGTTTCCCCGAGCACGGGGAACGATGCCACCGGGTGACTAACTATAGCACCTAGCCACTCAAGGAATCAGCAGCCTTATTTCTTTGTGAGTATTTCTTTGGTTTCTTCTCTAGACTGACTGACCAAAACAATAAAAATTGAAACAAGTCAGACACCCTTGACTGGAAAATTCTAAAAATAGCAAGAACACCTGTGCTCAAGTCTGCTTGTCTTCTGTTGGCAAGTGATTCTTGGCAGATAGAAGAACTCGTTCTCTTAATTAGATGTACCAACCTCAAATGATGTTTATCTATTCATTGAAGCCATTACTAAATGACTTCTATTTGAATTTTTCCTTTAGAAACACTTAAGAAGGTAAATTCGTTGAAATTTTTCTTACACAAAGACTTGTTGCTGGGCCACGTTGGCCCTGCCTGTCTATATTTAGAGATCTGAGCAGCTTGTTTGGACCCAGGTAATGACACAGCATGTCTCAAAATGCTGTCACCTCCCAGACAGATTTTTCCCCCTGTTGGAAAGAGTTGGCTTCCTGAAAACTACCATAGACATTCAGGGTTTTGTTTAATTGGCTGTTTTTGAAAATCCCATGTTGATAGAGTCTGAAAACTTCCACTCTGATGTAGCTCAGGTTCTGCAGAGGACCAGAGCCTGCCTCTCCTCTGCCATGCACAGTCATGAAAGGGGACTTATAGCGTGACTCATATGATTGGAAGCCGGGAGCTCCAACGACAGACATCTTCAGGACGGGAAGGTGGAGAACTTAGCAGCTGCTTACTCCAAGAAGCTGCAGAAGCCGCTGGACAAGAGACAACAAGAAGAGAGCCCAGCTGAGCATGGCGGTGCTCATCTGAGATCCCAGCACTGAGAGGCAGAGGCAGAGCCAGCTCTGTGAGTTTGAGGCCAGCCCCAGCTGGAGGCTGCAGGCCTGGGATTCCCCGGAGAGTTGCTGGAATGATCTTCGGGAAGCTGACAACACTGTCTGACAACCGAGGACCACCGGGCCTGGCAGCAGCAACAACATTTTTTTTTTTTTTTGTAATGTGTGACTGTGCTTGTGTGTGTTCACACCTGGATGCGGATGCGTGTATGGGTGTGTGCCAGAGATCAGCTTCACATAGTGTTCCTCAGGCACTGTCCACTCGGCTCCTAGAGATAGGATCTCCTACTGGAGCAGAACTTGCCGACTAGACTGGATTAACTGTCCAACCAAGCCTCAGATGTGAGCCTGTCTCTGTCTCCTTGCTGCCAGGATTCGTAGGTGCCACCACTACCTGGCTCATACCAGCTTCTTCATGTGGGTTCTGGGGTGTCTGGTTCTCACGCTGGTGTGATAAGCATTTTACTGACAAACTGCTCCTGCCAGTCCCCAGTACACACTGTTGTTCTAGAAGAATGGAGACGTCCTGGACGGCTCTCTTCTTCCATGTTTATCCCCCTGGACCCCAGCCTACCGCACGGCACAGCTCATGTTTCAGGCTGCTCTCTCCTTTGTTCCACATGTCAACACTCTTGGGAGCACTCATTCACTGGTGACTTTGCTCCCCCAGACAGATCTCAACTCAGTGAAGTTGACGAGCAAGGGTGACCTCCCACTTCTGGCCTGTCACGGCCTTCATCTGATGTCATAGGCACCTAGTAGGAGTCACCTACTGCTGTCAGGTGGTGACTTTGCTGTCACGGGTTTGAAGTGCTCTGAGCCAGAGCAATTCATCTGACTTTCCAAACTCCCAGACAAAGGTACCAAGTCTCAAGGCCACTTGAGAGACGTGGCCAAGACAGCAGAAAGAAGGCTGGTGGCTATGCTGGTGTGTGAGTGTTTTTAACTGAAGAGATCACCCAGGGAATACTTTCTTAAATGTACCTGCTGTGCTCAAGGTCACATGACATGCGTGTCTGGCACCTGTGAGCTTTGACCATAAAAGGGTCATCAAGACATGAAGTTGAATGTGAAGCTCTTTTACACAGTGAGCTGGTACCCACCACAAGATAACCAGTTTTCTATTGCTGTGTAACAAACCCTTTAAAAGAGTATATTAAAATTTTTATTTTTCAATTGACTTGCTAAAAATCAGAAATCCTTATGGCCTTTTCAAACATTTTTCGTTTTCATCGGTCCTCTCCCACACTTTGCCACTGCCTACCTCCCCACACCTCCCCACTTCCGTCCTTCTCCCCCACCTTTATATTCCGTGTGATCTATACACTTGCTGTGGTGACCCCTCTTGGTGTTGCGGGAGGTACTTCCGCTCCTCCAGCCTATAGCCGCTAAGATACCAGCCCATTGGGGCGTGGTCTCTCTCCCTTTAAAAAGGCGGCTACTTCCCTTCTCGATCTCTTAGCTTCCTGCTCCATTTCGGCGACTAGACTCCTTCCTGATTGCGCAGAGGGCTGTTGTCTGGGACGGTTATCTGTAAGTTTTTTCCCCTTTAAATAAATATCACCCTATTAATCATAATTCCAAACTGGTGTGGCATTGTTTGCGACTTACGCCTTCACTCTTGGTTGTTGACTTGAACTGAAATCGGCTGAAACCCATCCCATTAGTGACACTCCCTTTGGGGGCATTTTCCTTCAAACCCCCACAGGAGGTTATGGAACTTTTAGACTGTACAGCCTTGCTGGAGGAACTACGTCAGAGTGGAAATGAGGGTTTATGTCAATATCTTACTTCTGTCCTCCCTCCCTGCTTCCTGTGTGCAGAGGAAATGTGGCCAGCTTCTGCTCCTGCCGCCGTGGCATGCATGCCTTCACTGCCATTATGGGCTCTCCCTCTGAACCATAGGCTAAGATACGCTCATTTCTAGGTTGGTTTTAGTCACGATTTATCACAGCAATGGAAAGGTAAACTAATACATGCCTGTAGGGGATTGTCTTGAGTACCTGAGTGCATTGATGTTAAATGACTCAGCGGAGGCCCCTGGGCTGTATAAAATGGGGAAAGTTTAGTGAGTAGTAGGAAGTATTCAGTTCTCTCCTTCTTGACTGGGATCTGATTGACTGTTTCTAGTTACTGTTGCCATGACTTCCGCAGTGGACTGTGAGTCTGAACTTTCCCCCTTAAGTTGCCTTTGTCAAGGATCCTTATCACCGCACCAGGAGAAGAAATGAAGGAAGATGTCTCCTTTGTTCTTAGGGAGAGGGTGGTCCTCGAGGACAGAGCTGTGGGTTTGTCATGATGCTCTCTCCGTTTCTGTGTTGATTCCTCTACTCGGAATATTCTTTTCTGCTCTAGTGATTCTGGCTTGGCTGTGTGGTTTTCTCGGGGGGGGGGGGGGTGAGTGGATGTTTACATGATCATCCAAGGAGAAGCATTCATCGAGCTGTGTGGACTGGGTGTGTCTACCAAACCTTGGTCTTCCGCGCCTTCTGTGTGAATCACATGCCTGAAATCTAGAATGTGAGGAAGGGTCCATGACACAAAGCTCAAAAGATGACCATAGACAGGCCCAGTATGATCACAAGTCCTTCTCCGACCTCAAGAGCAAAAGGTAAATGTTTATTCCTGTGAGACACTGAGGTTTGGGGGTTGTTTGTTACTGCAGCCAGTGCTAGCTCTTACAAAGTATACAAGGCAAGAGAGAAGGAATCACACATGAAACAGAAGCAGGAATATTTTATGCAGGTCAACTAGGTTACACACCAGGACTGGCTTGTGTTTAAGTCTAGTGTTCGCTGCACATAACACAGGAATTGTCTAAGGAAGAAGGTGGAGGGCGTCAGAGTGAGAAATCTACTGGTTTTTGTACCTGAAATACAGGTTAATATCTTAAAAATCGAAGGAAACATTTTCAGAGTTAGTCACCGAGCTAAAAGCCAAGAGCACACTTATCTTGATGGGGTTGACATGATTGGTCAGAGGAAGGTATATTGCCAGTGTTTCTGGAAGCCAGACGTGTCTTCACGCGGGTCCATGCAGAATTCCCATTTGTAACTAAGAGACATGACAACAAGCGGCAGTGATGACATCCTTTGGGTACTTCAAAGTTGAAGTGCCGTGTTTTCCAGATCTGACTACAGACCAAACATTTCAATTTAAAAATATAAAATTTGACCTCAGATCTGCTGCAAGATGCATAGCGACTGCTGGCTAAATGCTGTTAAAGTAATTAGGTTTAACTGCACAAGGTAGCAGACTCGCTAGATGAGTTAAGCTGAACAATGGAAAATTAAAAATCAGCTGGAAATGCTGGTAGAAAATGAGATTAACTGTGAATGCACCATGTGGTTATCTGATACAAACTCTTAGTTGCTATTAGTGCCATAAAAACCAGAAGAAACAACAGCAACAAAACAAATCTCCTCACTAGATCTCAGCCTGGGTGCTCATTGTTTTTAAATGAATAAAATATTTTTTAAGATCTAGAGAAAATAGTTTTTTCTGTATTAAGATTGACTATATAGACTATACATTAAGATGGACATTCTGATAAAAATAAATAAAAACTCAGTCAGGGGGCTGAAAAGATGGTTCAGCCATAGAGAACACTTACTGCTTTTGTAGGGGACCTGTGTCCAGTGGCTAGCAGCTACATGGTGACTGATAAATGTCTCTCTTCTTCCTGGGGACCTTGTATCCTTCCTGTGGTCACCAGGCATGCATGAGGTTACTATACATACATGCAGGCAAGCATGAATACCTTTAGAATAAAAATAAGTAAATCTTTTTTAAAAAGGGGGTCAGCCAGGTGTGGTGGTGCACACCTGTGATCCTAGAGCTCAGGAGGTTAAGATAGAAGGTTTATGACTTTTAATTAAAAAAAATTAAAGCAATAAAAAGAAAATGTCTGCAGGGCTATGGAGAAGCACCAGAAGTCATTTCAGTTGAAGTAAAAGGTTAAGTAAACTGAGTGGTATGTGATAACCTTCATTTTGTGCATGAGCTACATGCACACACTTGTGCACTGGGTATTTGAACACCGGTCTTCATGCTTGCCATAGCAACCACCCTTATTCTCTGAGCCACCATTTTAGCCTTGAATGTTTTTTCTGTAATAGCTAAACATGAAAACATTACCAGGGTGTAGGGGATAGCTTGTCCTCTTGGATGCTGCCCAAGAAAGTGATGACATCACATTGCAAGGATGGTGTGATGAGTCCCAACCCTTCTCGGTGTAAAGAAAATGAATTTCTTACTGACCTCCATATTCTATACAAGCTTTGGAAAATTTGTGGTTCATTTCTGGGTCGAAGAATTGCTTTCTTGCTGACGGTTCTGCTCGCCATAGCCCAGCTGCTCCAAATTGAAACGGAGAAGGAGGGGCCTGGGGGAGGAGACAAAACAAGAAAGAAACAAACAAAATACACAGAATAATTACTCAAGAACGACAGTGGTTCAGCCAGACCTGGTAGCGTTCGCCTTGCAATCCCAGTGACCCCAGAGACTGAGGCAGGACTAATGTAAGTTCAAGGCCTGTCTGAGCTACAGGGTGAGTTCAAAGCCAGCCCAGTTAATTTAGTGAGACCCTGCTTTAAAATGAAAAGCAGGGTCCAGGGACAAAGCTTGACGATAGAATGCTTGCCTGGCTTCTACAAATCCCAGGGTTCAGGGGTCTGAGGGTCGAGTTCTTGCCTCCCACATTCATGGTGCTTATTTTCTTGCTGGGAGACAAGGTGTCCGCAGAAAATTGAGCTTGAAACCTTGCCGTCATTGCTACACTGTGCGGACCATTAGAAGTCTTGACTGGACAACAGTGGAAAGAATCTGTCGCAGCCAACATCACAGGCCTGTGGTTTATTGTCGAAGCTCATTTAATGTGTTCCTGGCTCTTCGAGTTACTTCAGCTCTACTGAATTTGTTTGGTTTATAAAAGAAATAGAAAAATTACAGGCTAGGAGATGAGCCAATCTCGAGTAAACAGGTCAACAACTGTGGCGGACAGCGCGTCAGCCACTTTTCTTCTCCCAGTGAATGAACTCCCAGTGGGAAACTGTTTAAGAGGCAGGGGTTATTCTGGGATGTAGCCATCATGCCGAGAAAGGATTAGCACGGGCACTGCTGGCCGTGGCAGCAAGCATGTGAGCTTGCTTGCTCACATCTAGGTGGATCAGAAAGCAGAGAAAGGGAGAGGCTGGCGTTCAGTCCGCTGCTCCTTTTTTTCCCAGCAGGACGTCACCTACAGTCAAGGACCTTTAAGAAACAACCTCTAAGAGCAAATACAGCGTAGATTTCTGTTTGCTTGTTAATGCTGTAGATAACTGAAACATTCAAGACAGTCTGTGATCTCAGTGATTTTACAAGTGGTCAAGGTCTGTATAAAGCTATTTCTTTCAGATTTATTTTTTTAATTAATTATTTTTTGTTTGTTTTTAGTTTGTTTTTTTTTTTTTTTTTTGAGACAGGGTTTCTCTGTAGCTTTGGAGCCTATCCTGGAACTTGCTCTTGCAGGCCAGGCTGGCCTTGAACTCACAGAGATCTGCCTGGCTCTGCCTCCTGAGTGCTGGGATTAAAGTCATGTGCCACCACTGCCTGGCTCGGATTTATTATTATCTAGATGTGTATGTGTCTGCCTTGTGAGTGTAGGCTATACTTGTGTGAGAACCCGCAGAGGCCGGAAGAGAACATCAGCTGCTCCGGGACTGGAGTTACGGAAACTCTGAGCCCCCGACACTGGCGTTAGGAACCAAACTCAGGTCCTCTGGAAGAACAGCAAACATTCTTATCCACTGATCCAACTCTTCAGGGCCCAAAGGTGTAAAACATGCATGCCTGATGCCTGAGGAGGCCAGAGAGAGTGTAGGTGCCCCTGGAACTGGAGTTATGGATGGCTGTGAGCCACCATGTAGGTCATGGGAACTGAACCTGGGTCTTCTGCAAGAGCAGCAGGCACTTTTAACCCCCAAGCTATGTCCTCAGCTCCCAAATTTATTTTTAAAGCTCTACTTTGCATCGTATCATTAATAATCATGTCATATAAAGTGGTTCCAGGTCTAACTACATTTCAGTCTGAAAAGTTTTAAGTATTTCTGCAGGACTTTTGCCCGCAGAAAAGAGAAGAATCTAACTTCAGAGACCCCTGATGCTGAGTGTTGCTCTGAACTCATGCTCACAGGCAGAACATGGTAAATTTTTACTCTAGAGAAGATGAAGCCCCTCCGTGACGATGCGATGCCAATGTGCTGCCCCACACAGCAAAAGGAAGATGGGCATAGGTTCTTGGTTGGTCAGCATTCAAGCCAGAATGAGGCCTTTAAATAAAACCAGCTCCCGAGTAGTCATCTGCGGGCTGCTTTCCTCTGTTGCAACGAAATAAGGTGATGAATTTGTAAAGGAAAATGTTTGTTTTGCCATTTTAGTCTACGATGGGACAGGCCCACTGCTTTATGTGGCAGGGCCAATTACTTACCTTGTGGCTAGGAAGCAAAAGATGAGGAAAGTTTAAGGTCCCATAATCCCTTTCAGGGGTACCGCCCCAACAACCCAAGGACTTACCACTGGCCCCCTTTTCCTAAAGGCTCCACCCTCTCTGTATGGAGCACACAGTGGACCAAGTCTTTACACATGGGTGGGCCTTTGCCCATGCATAGAGATCCATACAGTGGGGCTGGGCAGATGGCTCGGCAGTTAGAACGTTCAGTGCTCTTTCTGAGGACCAGGGTTCAGCTCTCAGTGTCCACGTTGTGGCTGACAGCTTCAGGGGATCCAGTGTGTGAACCCACACAGTCATACACACATATACATAGATCAAAATAACACATCTTTAAAAAGACGACCACTACAGCAGACCCCATGATGGCTGTTCTAGGCTGTCAACTTGACCGGGTGGACCTGGCATCAGCTAAGAGATAAGGTGCCAGGCATACTTGGGAGAGACTTTGGAGCAGGGTATTTGAAGTTGAAGACCCACCCCAAATGGGAGTGGTACCTCCCGCAGCAACACAGATGGGAAGACTGGGGGGACCTTGGCTTTTTGACTTTTTGTTCTTCATACTCTGAGACTTCACTGGCTTCTTTGTGGCCTCAAGGGCTGCGACATTGCCTTACTGAACTCGGAACCCAGACTCTTCTGGCTTCCTATGGAGAGCAGAGCTAGTGGCTTTCTAGGAATCTTCCAGGCCTTGGGTACCAAGTAAAGGCTTCTGAGATGCCTAGCCTCGTGAACTGAGACGTTATGGAACTCTCAGCCCCTCCAGGATGCAGCCAGACATTGTTGGAACACTTGGACATTACCGTATAATCCAAAGACTAACAACTCTCTTTTTTAATACATACTGATTCCATCCGACCATGCTTCTGGCCCACATTCGTCCCTTCCATTGGCTTATCAGGATGGGTGGCCCAGGGTAGCAACTGCAGGAGCCTGGACTTCCACCCTAAAACTCTGGTTACTGCAGTGTTCAGGATGTTCATGTGTTCTGTGGTCCGGATCTCCTGGAAAGGTGATGCAGTGTACAGAGAACGTAGGGCAGCGGTTCTCAACCTGTGGGTCGCGACCCCTTCAGCAAACCTCTGTCTTCAAAAATATTTACATTACGATTCATAACAGTAGTAAAATTACAGTTGTGAAGTAGCAATGAAGATAATTTCCTGGCTGGGGGTCACCACAACGTGAAGGACTGTATCAAAGGGTCGCAGCATTAGGAAGGTTGGGAACCCTGGTCTAGGTGGTGGGTGTTCTGTAGGACGTTTTAAGGAGGAGCTCACATCTCTTTCCAGGCAGCATTTCCCAGAGGACTGGATGGTCAGGATACTGAAGGAGCGTCCCATTAAAGCTGGTCACTTTCAGGCCGCCTCTGAATGAGAAAGAGTGGAGTTAATACCTCCCAGGCCGCACCTGTCTGTCTGTCTGTCTTCCCCCGGGGAGCATAGAGGCCCTACCACCCTCTTTTCTTTCCCCAGAAACAGGAAGCAGGGCACTTGGAGGGAACAAACAAACCTGCTTGTGCGACGCCCGGGCCAGCCAGCGCTGTGCTCTAAGGTTTCCGCCTGAATTAAAGGCGAGTCCACCGACGAGGAAGTAAAAGGATGTGCGGGGAGATCAAATGGAGCATTTGTATAGACCCTTATTCAAAATGGACACAAATACATCGACTCTTCAGAATTATGGGTGAATCAAAGGAAAATTACATCCAAGAAGATGAAGCAGAGCCTGCAGTCTGACCACGCTTGGAGCAGAGACGCAACTTTGAAGCTTCCGGCCGGGTGTGCCAAAGAGCCAGATGTGGCAGGTGGAATTGTAGTGACCCAGCATCTGGAGAGGATAAATCTGTCCCACAGAAACTCGGAGCTGCACAAGGAGGTGGTGAGAACGGCTGGTTGAAAATGCAGTTTTGAAAGAAAAATCGCTTTGAAGAACATATGACATCCTTTAAAAAAAAAAAATAAGTAGGTCTAGGTTCAGTTGCTGTTTTTATTGGGGCTGGTGTGAAGGGATCCGATACAGCGGTTTTTCAAGTTTCTCGGATGTCCATCCCAAACTCTATCAGTGAGAAAGAGGGGTTGTGTCTGTTAGAATCCAGATCAGAGGCTGCTCAGGTCAGGCCCATCGCTGTGGTGCCTTCCCCATTCCTCCCAGCTCCTTCTGGATACAGCAGCTCCCCACCCCTGCCTCCACCTCTCCTCACTCCCCAACCCCTGCAGTGTCTCTGGCTTCCAGACTCCAAGCCAGGAGGGGCTACTGGTGACACACCCAGGGGATGGGCTTTAAATAGCTAAATGGCCTCTTTTTCCACCTCCTCCACATCCTCAAGGTCATGCGTTCCTTTCTTCAGACCCAGGACCCCTTCTGCTTGCCTCTGGGGATCAGAGGGCCTGACTGCGAGCTATTCTATGAACTTGTAGTATGGAACCCCCTCTTCCACTGAAGCCTATAAGAGCCCCACCCCACTCTGTCAAGTACTCCTAACTCTCCTTGAAGCTTCTGCCGTGTCCTCTTGCTGTGGCGTTAATGCCTCTTCTAATAACTTTCTTATCCAAAGGCAGCCCATCTCAGTGTCCTCCTTGAATTCCACAACCAGGGACTTCCAGCATCGCTGGAGGACGGGACAGAAGATGAGTGACAGGGGCTGGCTTAAGGTCACCTTGTGTCCTCAAATATGTGGACATATATGGTGTATGTTGCATTCACGCGGGGAGAGAGATACTCCCTCAAGCCTGCACCAAGAGCCCGATATAGTCACCCTCCAGGATGGACAGAAGCTTTTTGTGTGGCTTTGTTCCCTAGGCTGTCTAGGAAAGAAGGAGGAGAGAAAGAGCTGCTCCATCCTTTGGACCAGAGGTTTACTAGGGCAGATAACATGGACATGGCAGGCATCTGATGCAGTTTCAGGCTCCAGAGACAAAGCAAGGTGTCTTCTTTGGAAGGTTTCTGAGGGAACAGAGGTCTCACAAGGTGAGGAAGCAGGCTTAGGTAATGTGCGCCCTACGCTATGTGACTGAGGTAGGGGAACAGGGTGTGAGTGACGTGGACTATGTGAGGGAGGCCCTTCTTCCCTTGGGTAGGGGAGTGGGGCTTGGTTAGAGTGTGACCCTTGTGTGTCTTTGGCCCCGAGGTGGCAAAGGGCTGGGTATATTCTTGTCCTTCTGCAGCCCTCTGTGTTTGGAGTCCAGAGGGCCTGGATCCTCCCCCAGACTGAGAATCATCATTACTGTTTCTGTTAGCACAAAGCCATGCTGGCCCCAGGACAGGGGCCATAGACGTGAGAGACCTCACCCCAGTGTGGGGCAGCTATAACCACATCACCAATACACGTTTGCATGTGTCTCTGTCTTCTGGTTTGAAGGGACCTTGGAGATGATCGAGCAGTTTATCACAAATGTGGTCTGAATCTGAGAAACAGCGAGGAGACTTGGGTGCTGAAAGGGTGGCCCAGTTAGGATGGCGTTGGGGTGGGGTCACAGGTCCCTGTCCCTTGCGGGCTCATACTCTTGCCTGTGCTTGTCTTAACCCAAAGATCCCATGATGCTTTGCTCTTCACAGCCGCCACCTCCAGGGGGAGGTGCTATGAAGATTGGCACATTGTGACTTTAGCTCTGAGATATCTCTTAGGGTCTGTACTGAGGGCGCAGTCTTTCCCTCCAGGTTGATCAGATGAAGGCAGGACTTGGGGTCTGACGCTGGGTAGGGGCTCCCTCAGGAAATCTCTGGGATGTGAGAGAGAGCATTTGGAATCCTTAAGGAGATGCTGAGGGCAGGCAGGCATGCAGGCATTCATGCAGGCATACATGCAGCAACGGCACGTGAAGCCTGTCCTGCCAGGTGAGCACTCACTGCCAAGTAGCTATGACCTGCGATCATCTGAAAAGAGGAAGTATTTAGATCAGAAATGTCCACTGGTGTCTCTGTGAGGAAATGTTTTGATTATTAATTGATGTAGAAAGGCCTAGCCCACTGAGGCGGCTCCATTCCCCAGGCAGATGGTCCTGAACTGTATCAGAAAGCTAGTTAAGTGTAAGCCACCCAGCAAACCTCCTCCTCCATGGCTCCTGCCGCACTCTTGACTGTGAAGAGAGTTCCTGGGTGAGAGGTAATGCTATGTGGAAGAGCAAAGGGGACTACCTTCAAATTTCTACAACAGTTCCTGCCTTGATTTCCCAGAAATGAGGGGCTGTAACCTGGAACCGGAAGTCAAATAAGCCCTTTCCTCCCCTGCGTTGTTTTTTATTAGGATATTTTAATTACGACAGAAATGACACTAGGACAAAGTCCCATTCCTCGTGTGGATTAAAGCTAACCATGAGGAGAGCCCCACAGCGGTGCGTGCGGGTCCCGGATGGTAAAGACTGTTGACTGCTCTCTGTGAGGCCCCAGTTCCCTTGCACTCCTCCAGCTCTGATCTCACCGGGCGGCTGCTGTGCAGGCCCAAAAATGTGAGCCTATTTCTACCTTGACCAAAGGTCAGAGAGTTGGAACTTATCTCTCTCTATTCCTTCAAGGTTATTGTGTTTCTACCTCATACAAAGGTCCCACCTAGAATTAGGCCAGAGAGTTCTGCTCTCTCAAGGTTATTGTCAATAGGTGTAGCTGATAGCCAGACCTTGTCTTTCGAGAACAGAGACGTTTCTACCTCAAACAAAAGTCTAAGGATCCGACTAAGTTCCAGTTCCCTTAAGGAGATAACATTGGATTCCACTCAGGGCTTGGTTTGCTTACAGAATGTTTTGGTCTAGGGTGTAAGCATGACTTGTTTTGTTCTAGCAACAGAATGATTAACTGTGGACCTTCATCGGGTCTGTTCATTTCCTTGCATCATGTTAATGCAGTTGTTTTTTTTTTTTTTTTTTAAATCTTACTCCTACCTCTTGGGATCAGGGTATTTTAAGCAATTGGAAAATTTTTTAAAAATTTTTATTTATTTATTTATTATTTATTAAAGATTTCTGCCTCCTCCCCGCCACCGCCTCCCATTGCCCTCCCCCTCCCCCGATCAAGTCCTACATGCAAGTGATTTCAGCATTCGCTGGAACTCCCTCCTGGCACTAGTCTATGGCTTCTGTCGTATTATTTTCGCGTCTTTGCACTCCTTACTTATATTTCTAATCCCCATGCCCCTACCCTGGCAAGTGGTACTTTTGTCACGGCTGGTCCCTGACAGGCTGCCACTCTTCTGCTCTGCAGACCATAAGACAGAGCTTTCGGGAGTTTAAGGTGACTTGCTCCCAGGCAGGATGCAAACCTCGTTACCCGCCATTCCTAGTTACCCGCCGTCCAGGTTCAGGTTGGTGTCTCCCTTAGCTTCTGGGGGCGATGAGGTCACTAGGGTGGTGTCTTCCGACAAGGACGATCTGGGCACAGGTGGTGGGGTTGGTAACCTGACCCTGCCTCTGAAGGGACAACTCAGATTAAAGGGACAACGGATGTGGGGGTGATAATGGTTGTAATGTGCCCACAGAGTGAGGCTGTCATAGACGTCACAGACACGGGTGACTGCTGTCAAGTGGCAGTGTGACAGACGTACAGACTTGGTGATGTGGGAGGAAGACGATACTCTCGGGTATCAGCAGCAATGCCCTCCACATTAACATCCTTCCTAAGCCTGATCTCGGGGCTCCCAGAGGCTGCCTGTCCCTGTGACCAAGATGAAAGTCCTCCCTGCTGGACAGAGGCCAGCTCATTCCACAGCACCAGCAAGGGGCAAGCCAGATTTCTCCCAGCACAGGCACACTATGTGTTTGGGCAAAGCCTGCTCAGGTATAACATACATTTAGCTCTGGGGAAGGAGACAATTCCTACCACATGTGCAGGAAGAGAGGCTCGCAGGCTGGTGAGTCAAACTCCTGCCTCTTTTTCCTCCGGGGACAGCCTTGACTGCCCGTTCTGTACACTCCAAGGAGCTGGTTGGGTGCTCATTTCCCAAGCAGCCAGGGCTGTACGGTTGGCCTGTATCAACAACCGTACCTTACTTTGGGTCAAATCTTACTAACTAGTAGGTGGACTTGGGTTACCTTGGTATTATCTTATGGGGTAGGGACTATCAGGTCTTTAAATCCAGGGAGACATTCTCCCAGTTCCATCCCGTAACTTCTTCCACTCCCCCGGAGCAAAGATGTTTGTGAGACCATAACCTTTGCTCACTACTAGTCTCTTGTTCCCTGCTGTTCGTGTTCTGAGGTGGATGTTTGGTGGGCTCTTGCCCTTGGTTAGTGTGTCTACAGGCATCATCTTGGG
This sequence comes from Microtus ochrogaster, assembly GCF_000317375.1. Classification (NCBI taxonomy): domain Eukaryota; kingdom Metazoa; phylum Chordata; class Mammalia; order Rodentia; family Cricetidae; genus Microtus; species Microtus ochrogaster. The sequence continues at coordinate 76,074,112 of NC_022013.1, forward strand.
ATCTAATTTAAAGGGGACAGATTCCTGGCTTTATTGACTTTCAAGCGTTAGAACTGTGGTACTGGTTGACTCTGGGCATCTGTATTTTGGAAATGTCCTGGGGAATTTGAGCTCTGACTAGGAACCCTGCAAATTTATTTTGGATGCTTCTTACTGCTTATGCGGAACTCAGCCTATTAGTGCCTTAATTATGTGTGGATAATTGTTGTGCACTGTGATGTCACTTTAGCTACCCACTAAAGCACACTCTGTACTGAGAAACGACCTAGCATTTTTGTGTTCTGCGGTCATTGATGCTTTTAAAAATCTTTGTTTATGCTGGGCGGTGGTGGCACACGCCTTTAGTCCCAGCACTTGGGAGGCAGAGATAGGCCAGGATACTTCAGGCTGTTACACAGAGAAAATTCTGTCTCAAAAAGCCACACACACTCAAATATTTATTTATTCATATTCCATTGTATTCTGACAAGGTTTTGGAATATTTTTTGTGAGACAACTTCTCTGTACATGGCTTGCTGGCTTCAAATGAAGCATTACATCTTATTAACTTGAATTAAGAAAGTGTTTTTTTGAGTGTTAGCGATCTGCTCAGGTACAGATTTCTGGATCTACGTCCCATCTTTCTTTGATTCTCCGCTAGGGACAGCTGTGGCCTAGGCTGTGAGTTGTAACAGGAGCCTGCCGACTGAGGAAAGAGGCTTCCTCAGAGTCTTTCAGGAGAATTTGACTAAGCAGCAGCCGGAGAGTCAGTCAGGAGCAGCCATGAGGAGTGTGAATGAGCTCACTGTCCTGTTAGCGTCCCTCACACAGAAGGGCTGGGATGTGCGTTTCTTCTTGGTGATAGGACAGGTTGCCACAGAGAACCAGTCTTCCAGAGTCCTGTGCGACTTTGTTTCCTGGAATACCACGTTTAAGGGGAGAAGTGAAATTACCGTGTATGGTTAAGGACTTTGGAGGGGGTGTATTTTAGTTTAAGTCCTTGTCTAAATGTGAAAGAACAGTTTAAGAGGGAAAACCGCGGGGTGGGGGACCAAGTTAAGGTTACAGCAGGGAACATAAACACCCTGAGGACTCAGCAGAAAGTGATCTCCTCAATTCTGCCTTAGACCCAATGACCACAATGGACAGCATAGCCGGCCTTCTGAACGCAGCTGCTTAATTGCCAAGGCTGTCAGTTTATAGAGGGCTAAAGGTCCCTATGCGCTTCATTGAATCTGAATTCGGTCACTGTTTTTTTTTTTTTTTTTTTTTT
>NC_022013.1:76075463-76078708 GCF_000317375.1 Microtus ochrogaster
GCCTGTCCTGGAACTAGCTCTGTAGACCAGGCTGGTCTCGAACTCACAGAGATCCGCCTGCCTCTGCCTCCCGAGTGCTGGGATTAAAGGCGGTCACTGTTTTTATCTCCTGGCCCAGCTCACGCAAGCAGGGATGCGACTCTCAGCATCTCCTCCTGGCTTGGGTTGACTGATTTCTCAGAGGCACTGGTAAAGACAGAGTTACAAGAACACAAGGATGACTTGGCAGTTGTGATTATTATGATTATATGAGCTTCCTGATCATTTGTGTCCCCCCCCCCCTTATGTGTGGGGAAGGAAGTTCACCGTCATGCCAGAGAAGTCACAGTGGCAGGCGTGTGAGCAGCTGGTCACATGGTATCCACAGTCAGGAAGCAGAGAGAGGTGAACGCTGGTGCTCAGCTCACTGTCCCCTTTCTTTCAGCTCAGGACAGTCATAGAATATGTCTCAGGGCTTCCATTGCTGTGACGAGACACCATGACTACGGCAACTCTTATAAAGAAAGCATTTAACTGGGGTGGCTCGCTTACAGGTCCAGTCCATTGTGACAGGGAGCATGGCTGTGTGCAGGCAGACGTGCTGCTGGAGCCGAGAGTCTTACAGGCAACAGGAAGTCAACCGAAAGTCACACTGAGGGAAGCTGGAGCAAAAGAGACCCTCAAGCCCACCCCAGTGGTGACACACTTTCTCCAGCAGCCTACGCCTTCTAACGGTGCCATTCCTTCTGGGGGCCGTTTTCTTGCAAGCCACCACAGAATAGTACAGCCCATATTTAGGGTGTGTCTTCCTGCCTTTATTAACCCAATCTAGAACCTCTCTCACAGATGTGCCCAGAGGTTTGTCTCCTAGGTGGGTCCAGGTTCCATCAAGCCGACAGTCAATAGTAACGGCCACAACCTCCAAAATACTAAACGTTGAAAAAAATATTTAATGACTGGACTCAGCTTGAGCGCGGGTCACCTGTCAGTCATTCCAAGTAGGTTTTGTAGAACGCAAGAGTCTGAGGACATAGATTGAAGCCGCAGGCTGTGGCCCTACTCAGGGGTTAAGAGGCCAGTCTGGTAGGAAGCCATAAGTGCACGTGGGAAGGGATGGAAGGAAGGAAAGAGAATTGTGCTTTGTCTCTCAGAAAGCAATGGTCCTGGATAAAAGATGCCCTCCCCAACAGCATCTCTGAGTTCATGCAGGAAAACCCATCTTGGGCTCAGAAAGTTTTTGTCTAGTGTCCCATCCATAATTAGGCCACAAGGTCATTGTTCCAGGTGTCATGGGCTGCACAATGTAACTTTACCAAGCCAGCTTGCCAGGAGAATTTCAAAACATGGTCAAAGTAGCATGCTATTCTAGCTAGTTTTACTTTGTAATTAAAGCTGCACATCCTTAAAGAGTTGTGTCTCAAGTGCCCCTCCATATCTGTCACCTGTAATTCCTTGCTTCTGATATATTGTCACTTTCAACTGTGTGTGGGGGCCATGTGTGTGTGGGTGCACATCTGTGTGTGGAGGGGGGCACACATGGCACATGACACATTGGGTCAAGGCCAGATGTCAACATCAGTTGTCTTTTTCTGTCACTCCCCACCCTCTGTTTTCAGACAGGGTCTCCCATCAAACTGGGGTTCACCAGTCGGTTAGACTGGCCGGCCAGTGAGCTGCAAGAGCTGTGTGTTTGAGTGCACGGTCACTGAAATCTTTAACTCTGGAGTTACAGATGTGCGCTGCAGTTCCTGGCTTTTATGTGGGTGCTGGCGAACTGCACACAGGCCCTCACGACTGCACCTTTACCCACTGACCTCACTCCGCAGGCCCTAGTGTCAGTTCTTGGAGCTGGGTGGGGTATTTTCCTCACAAATCATAGAACACAGCTTCAACTCTTGATGCTTCCATTGCCTGCGCTCTCTGCAGCATGACTGTTGCCCCTCGGCCCTCACTCCCTCACCTCACCCCTACTTCTGATCCTCGGACTCAGTCCCTGTGGACTCGGTTATGCCTTCTTCTCTTGTTGGAGCAGGGCGCATGCAGTTGTGCCGTGTGGCTTCCCTCTTCAGAGGCTCCTGGTCTATATGATAGGCAGTTGGTTATCTGCCATCATCGTGCTCATTCCCTCCATCTCCTCCAGCACTGGACACGCTGTTTTCAGAATCTAGTCTTTTTGACTTTTTAAAAGATTTACTTAAAGTTGGGCGGCGGTAGCACACACCTTTAATCCCAGCACTTGGGAGGTAGAGGCGGCAGATCTCTGTGTGTTCGAGACCAGTGTGGTCCACAAGGATAGGCTCCAAAGCTACAGAGAAACCCTGTCTCCAAAAACCAAAAAGAAAAAAAATAATTGTGTATAGAAGTGTTTTGGGGCAGGCCATGTGCTCATATGAGTACAGCTGCCCGTAGAGCCCAGAGAGGGTGTTGGATGCCCTGATGCCCTGGAGCTGGAGCTACACGTGGTTGTGCTCTGCCTGGTGTGCGTAAGGAGAATCACACTCGCGTCCTCTGCATTCAGCCCCAGAGCTGTCCCTCTGGCCTCCATAAGTCCAGTCTTCCTTTTCCCTTAGACTCTTTCACTCTGGAGCATTCTTCAGTAATTACCTGGTGGGGTGTAGGTGGAATCAGTTCACTGATACCCTGCCTGCTTGAAGGAGTCTTCGTTTTACTTTGATGCCTGACTTACGGTTTTATTTGGACATCTGAGTCTAGGTTGGAAATCATTTTCCTTTATCACATGAAGATAATGTCTCCAGTGTCTCCCAGCCTTCGGGGTAGCTGGGTCTCACACACAGGCTTGGTGCCCTCTGGGATCCCTGGTCTTCTCTGTAGAAGGGTTCATTGTTGTGGTGTTTCACCTGCTGCATCCCGTGTCTCGTACTCTTTCCTGGAGGTGTTTAGTGGGTCCTGTGAATCTGGGACATCACTGTCGTTGTCTCTGGGAGACTACATTTATTTCATTAATTGTCTTCTTGTCTCTCTTTATCTTTGGACCCCAATTATAGTAATATATACGATATATTATTATAGTAATATACTTCATATACTGGTCTTCTAATTTAATATTTAATCTGGTTTTTACCTTTCTTTGTGATTTTTTTTTCTGAGCTGTTATCTCAGGTTCCTCCTCCACCAGATATCATCCCCCTTTCTCTATGTCTCCCCATCCCCGCCGTGTGTGTGTGTGTGTGTGTGTGTGTGTGTGTGTGTGTGTGAGAGAGAGAGAGAGAGAGAGAGAGAGAGAGAGAGAGAGAGAGAGAGAGAGA
>NC_022013.1:76078808-76105587 GCF_000317375.1 Microtus ochrogaster
GTGTGTGTGTGTGTGTGTGTGTGTGTGTGTGTGTGTGTGAGAGAGAGAGAGAGAGAGAGAGAGAGAGAGAGAGAGAGAGAGAGAGAGAGAGATCATGCCATAGTGCGCGTGTGAGGTGAGAGGCCAAGCTCATGTGTTGCTCTCACCTTCCGGCTTGTTTGGGACAGAATCTCTTGCCTTCTCTGCATGTGCCAGGTAGCTGGCCTGGGGCTTCCCAAGAGTCTCCTGTTTCTACTTCCTGTCTTGGCACAGGAGTTCTGGGACTGCGGCGGAGAGCACGGCCGTGGCTGTGTAGCTTTCCTCTTTACTTCAGATTGTGAGGACCTTTGCACACTGACCGAGTGTGTCCAGAGAAATGACATCACCTTCTAATCCCTGCATAGCTGTTCTCTCTAGCCTGGCATGGCAATAAGGGGCAGGGCGGGTTTGAAAAGATGTTTGAGGTTTGGTATCTGGAAAACATGACAGCGGTGGTCAGCTTCCACCTGAGTTCATTGCAGGGCTGTGCACATTTGGATCCTGTCCCTGCCCTGGACATTAGGATGCTACTGTTTTCTCGGAAGGACTGGGGCCTCTCTGAGCATGGCTTTGATACCTCCTCGGTACCCAGGTAGAGGTGATCACCGGATCCTTATAACAGCTTACTCATTCCCTTCCTCATCACTGTGAGCAAACGCCTGCAGGAAGGAACGCTAGGGAGGAATGGTTTGTTCTGGCTCACAGTTTGAGGGTCACCGTCCATCCCCGTGGAGGGGGAGCCATGGTGGCAGGCAGCTTTCTCCTTTGTATTTAGTAATCTAGTTCATGGAATGGAGACCCACTCACCGTGAGCCCTCCTTTCTCAGCTAAACCTTTCTGGAGGAGTGGTAATAGATATCCAAACCCACAGGTGTGTTTCCATGGTGATTATAAATCTACTCAGACTGATAGTGAAGACTAACCATCTCAGGCTCTAAGGTAAAACACGACAAGCTAGAGAAATAATAAGAGAAGTATGGGGTTGAGGGATCAAGAAGAAAAAAAGGAAACTAAATAAAATAAATAAATAGATAAAAGAGTAATTGAGCTCATGGCTCAACTCCATCTTGTCTGCTAGAAACTCAGTTCTAGAAGAAATGCCTTCGGTTGGGGAGGCAGGACAGGCAGGGAGGGGGCGCAGGATGCACCATTCCTGTCACTGCCCATCAGGACCCGTTTGGGTAGCACAATTAATAAAAACCCAGAGTCAGATATTGGGGTTCAACCTGAAGGTCAGAAAAGCAAAACAGCCAGCCACTGGCTCTTACCTCTACCTCAGTCCAAAATGGTGATCCCGCCTCCAGGAATCTCAGAATGAAACTGTGCCTGAGAGCTGTCTCCTCCCATCTTATATTCCTCTCTAGGACTGGGATTAAAGGCATGCACCACCCAGTTTCTATGGCAACTAGTGTGGCTATTGGGATTAAAGGTGTGTGTCACCACTGCCTGGTCTGTGAGGCTGACCAGTGGGGCTGTTTTACTCTCTGAACTTCAGGCAAGCTTTATTTATTAAAATACAACCGAAATATTACTACACAGCCGCTCTTCTCTGTTGCACAGAGTAAAATGGTGTGCGGAGCCCCAGTGAGTAGAAACCATCCTGTCCCCAGCTACCACCAGCAAATAGCCCCCCTCCCCCGAAATAAACTCCCAAGCCTCCAGACATCGGAGTGAGTTAATTTTAGCAGAGACATAACAAGAGAGGCCACAGGAACAGCAGGAAAAGGGGCAGTAGATTTTTATCACCCAAGCAGGGCAGAAGCAGCAATTGAATTATGCCAAAAGACAGAAACTTCCTGATGGAGTGTGAGCACGCATCTACATACAAACTCTAGTGCGCTGACTGTGCCCAGATGTACGTATCTACAGAGACTGTCATGGAACACATCAGTCAGACTGTAAGACTACACCATAAGCAGAAGTGCTGATCGGAGAATCCTGCCCTCACCTCGCCCAGCCACCCTTGACTCCCACTGACACCTACAAACTGGTGTCCCTGCACTGTTTACACCATGAAAAGTCATAAGATGGCCTTGATCTTTTGTTTCTAAGATCTTGGAAAATAATCCATTTGTGAGGCTGAAAATCAAGAATTTGGCAGGGGGCGGGGATAAGAAAAGGAAAAAGAAAAGAGTAAAAAAAAAACTCAGCAAAACCCCTTGATATTTTACTTGCCTGAGCATTACAGCCTACTTCTCTCCGAGTTTGATTGTCATTATCCTCCACTCCCCCAGCCCCCTCCCGTCCTGTGAAAGTCTCAATGTTGCAGCTACTGGTTTTAACGGAGACAGCTGCCGTGGAAGGAGGGCGGCGGCACTCCTGAATAGCTTTCTTTTTATTTGTTTCTAATTTTATTGACCGCCACAGACAGGTTGTCTTGTTTTATTGCTGGATGTTGGAGGATTTGGGTGGTGGAGGAGTTGATGTGGAAGGCGGTGGCCCCCACCGTGACCTAGGACTGGGCTGAGCAGGAGGTTGGAGTAAAAGTACAGAATGTTTGATTTTTTGGGTCATACTTAATGTTCTCTTTAAAAGCCGGGGAACCTATTAGAGTAAGTGCAGCCGGCGTCTGATAAATGGGACACATCTGGCCCCATCTCTGACACAAACCTCCCAGTATTAATTATTCTGATCGTTACAGCTGTGAAGGGGGGAGACCATTATTTATAGTGATCTTTGCTAAGTAAATCATTTAAAAAATGGCTAAATGCAATATTTCCCTTTTAAGAAGCCCTCCAGAATTAAAGGGGCTTTTCAATGGAACATGAAACATATTGCAGAGAGAGAGACAGAAGCTGTCTTGATTAATGGCCGTGATTATCAGCCATGCAAATCACTTTCACTTATTAAGTCTTGTTTAATATCCTAATGAAGGTTTCCTGAGCAGATTTGGAATTTCCAACGAAAGTGCCCTTTCATCTCGGAGAGAATGAACCCACACTATAAAGAAAATCTCATTTACCGCAATTCCTCCCCTGCCCAGGACCCTTTTCTCAGCTTCCACTTCGCAGCGGGAGACAATTAACCTTTTCAGTGCCGGAAGTGATTCCCAGCGTCGCCCAGCTGCGAAGGCCGGCAGGGTCAGGGGAGGACAGAAGTCCTCTGTAGTCTGCGCTGCCGTGGGACAGTTCTAAGAAACCGGACTGCACAGGAAAGCCTTGAAACAGGGCGGCTGGTTAGGCGACTCCGCGTGGGCAGACGTGGTATCCCGCACCCTACCAAAGTCTTTTCAAACCCCAGCCCCGGCCCATCTGCCATGGCTTATTCAGCTTGAATCAAAGACGGCCAGAAATGAAAGCAGGCACACTGAAGAAAAGCCCAACTCGCCTCTAAATGCCTGGCAGCCTTTGTGAGCCGCCAGCAAGTTGGTTTTATTGAGGTTGAAAGTCTAGGAGGTGGAGCTGGGGGGTGATTCAGGGAACCGCCTTTGGCTTGCTTTATACTGCAGGGCTCAGCGGCTCTGCTCAGGCACTGGGGTGCTAGGAGGGCTGGGGCTTGTTCTCCACCTTCCTGTAACCAGGCTGCCACCTGGACCCGGTGGTCAGGGAGGAGCTTCCAAACTTGATTACTTCTTGTTTCCAGAGGCAATGTGTAGATGTAAAGAAAGCACTGAGCTGGAGCCCAGAACATGGGTAGGGCCACAGGGCAGGTAGGGTACTCTGTGAGCCCCCATTGGAGTGAGCATGTGCAGCAGACTCCAGCAAAGTTTCCAGAATATTTGGGCACTGCAGTCTGGATTTGAGGATCCATGTTCTGTAGAACATTAAGAGCCCCCTCACGTGCTGGTTTGCTTTCTGTATTAAACAGAACCAAATGAACCTCCTCCTTCGGGACCAAAGAGGTCTTCAGTTTGCTGCGTTTGCATGAGGCTTTGGGTTCAACGCCAGCCCTGCAAACAGGATCCCCAAACCTTCAAGATGGAACAACCAGCAAACACTGAATCTAGTGGGCCAAGCATGAGATCTGTTGCCTTTGTTGTAAGCGATCTTCGTGCTCATGGGAAGAACACCCATCATGCATTGCGCTCTCTCCGCCCCCTAGGGAGGATGTGGATGAGAAGCGCTCTTCTCTATCAAAGAGGAGACAAGGAATCAGAATAGGACTGAGGGCCGTGCTGCACCAGAGACTCAAGGTGGGGGTGTTCGTGAAACCTCTGTGCCTGCAGCACGGAGGAGGAACCTTCCTGTGTGGTGACCCAGGAACAGGTGAGGAACGGATTTCAGAGCTCAACAGGACCACTGGGATAGTTCACGTCTCAGTGTTTGTCAGACGGGATTGGTCTCTGAGCCAGACTACCACTGCCTTCATTAGCTCAGCTGTGTCTGCTTGCAGAAGATGGCCCCAGTTGGGTGTGCTGCCCGTTAATCTTCCCTCATCCAGAGCAGGGACGAGACTCAGATCTTCACCCAAGCGCTCTTCCTGGCCAAGTGTGTGCAGTTCTGCCCTACTTGCAGGTACCTCAGGGAGGGGCTAGGAGTACGAAGGCTGGGATGGGAAGGGCGGGGGCGGGGGGGGGGAGCTATCACCGTCCATGCTGGCTTTAGCTCTTCCACTGTGACTATTTGAAGGCCACCCACTCTCCTGCTCATGACTCCCATTGCTCTGTACACAAGCCTAAAGAACTCGTTGGTTCCAGTGGAGTCTTTGGTGGAGTAAGACATTGGTTAGTCATGGGCACCTTTGGAGGAGGGGTAGATATTGCTAATGTCTCCCCAGGAAAGGGATATTTATCAACATGCAGCTCTCACAGTGCTTGCTAATTCAGTGCAGACTGCCCACCTTACCCCTCTTCTTAGGTTCCCTCCCTCCCTCCTTCCCCCTTTTTCCTCTTTCTTCCTTCCTTCTCTTCCTTTCTTTCTCCTTCCTTCCTTCCTTCCTTCCTTCCTTCCTTCCTTCCTTCCTTTTTTCCTTCTTTCCTCCTTCCCTTCCATCCCTTCATGTTGCATTTTTCATCTTCTAACTGCTCCAGACTTTATTTATTTACTTTGTTTAAAGTAATTTTCTGCCACTAAAGAGTGGCTGAACACTTTTGACTGAGTTGGGGGTTAGAAACCCAATGAATTTATAAGCATGGGATGAAACCGGACTTTCTGAACATGGCGGACAATGAAGGCTGATGAGAAGCCAAGGATAATGGTACTAGGTTTCAATCCTAATACATGAACTGGCTTTGTGGGAGCCTAGCCTGTTTGGATGCTCACCTTCCTGGACCTGGATAGAAGTGGGAGGACCTTGGACTTCCTGCAGGGCAGGGAATATGGACTGCTCTTCATTCTCGAGAGGGAGGGGGAATAAAGTGGGGGGGATGTGTGGGAGGAGGGGGAGGGAAATGGGAAACGGGGAGGAGGAGGAAATTTTTTTTCTTCAACAACTAAAAAAAAAACCAAACAAACAAAAAAAAGAAACCCAATGAAGGAGCTGGGCGGTGGTGGCGCACACCTTTAATCCCAGCACTCGGAGGCAGAGGTAGGCGGATCTCTGTGAGTTCGAGGCCAGCCTGGTCTACAAGAGCTAGTTCCAGAACAGGCTCCAAAGCTACAGAGAAACCCTGTCTCAAAACAAAACAAAACAAAACAAAAACAACAATAACAAAAAAGAAACCCAATGAAGGTCTTTGACTGGTTCTGTGTCTGCTCCCCTCTGTTTAAGCCTCTGTATGTTTAAGACTTAAACAACTGTTGAAGGCACATTCTCAGGAAGAAATAAAGTTGGTATGGTCTCAGTCCTGCCTGCCTCAGGGGCCTGTATTCTCACTATAGCAGGATAGCAGGAACACTTTGAAATCTACCTACATGTGTCTGGGGTGTGGTTACTGGTGAGCACAAGCCTGCAGCCACTTCCTGTTTGCTATCCTGTATGAACTCTCTTGTGGTTCCTTTGCTGTGTTGTCCGTCACCTGTGCCATCATGTCTCCCCAGTTATCACCCTGTTGATGCCCAGCGAGTACCAATGAGAGTCATGCCAGGCACCCTTATAAGGGGCTACATTTATTAACACACAGCAATCCAAGTTGCCTTTTACAGCCGGGGAAACTGAGCCACAGAGGATGAATTTAGCAGGTCCAGGGGGACAGCGGGAATCTGGGTGGTTAGTGAGCACTTTGCATACTGGAGACATAGATGGCTCTGGATGTTAACACAGGATCAGTACACGGAACATGCACTTTCCGTCCTGTCCCCCCACAGTGTTGCTCTGAGAAGCCATGGGAATGGCTGTGAAGGTGTTTTATAAGAAAAAAAAAGGTTAGAGGTTATTGTTATAATTAAATATTTTCAATGATGATGAAAATAGAAATGCTTAGAATACAGCTAAAGAAGCATCTATGCCAATCCGTGCCATCTGTTCTTTGGCAGTTTTGTAAATACTCAGTGGAAGGCACAGACCTCAAGATGCGGTGTTTGATTCCTCTGCTCAACTTTTAGGTTAATGAAATCTTAGCAACTTTGCCCAACCTCAGCTCTCCTACGTGTGTGTGTGTGTGTGTGTGTGTGTGTGTGTGTGTGTGTGTGTGTGTGTTTGTGTACCATGTGCATGCCTGCAGAAATCAGAAGAGGGTGTCAGATCCTCTGGCTCTGGAGTTGTAGATGGTTATGAACCACCATGTGGGTGCTAAGAACTGAACCTGAGTCTTTTGCAAGAACATCTTTAAGTGTTCGTAAACACTGAGCCATCTCTCCAGCCTCTTGCTTTAGTAAAATGGTGGTAAAATATACATACATATAGGAGGGTTGGGAAACATTGGGACAGGAAAGTACGCAAGGACCTGAGTTGACTCCTGTGGTGTTTATTCTGTGCTCTTTCCCTTTGGGCCCACTTTTGTTGGCGGCATACATCTGGTTCTGATGGAATGGAATTGTTTTCATCTTTATGTACTCCTCTTTTTGTTTTGGATGCAAGATTTATGTATTTAAAGCATACTGTTTTTTCACATTCCTAATCCTAGAAGTAATCTTCTTAGCAACCTGAGGGGCAGACCAGTTTCCCTTTCCACGTAAAATGGTCCGTTCTCTCCTGTGCTACCCATAAAATAATGGCTCTTGAAATGCCTTTTCTATTATGCAGAAAGTGTCTGGGTGTGCGCGTGTGCACGCGCGCGCGCGCGCACACACACACACACACACACACAAACATATGCACCTCAGATGGATATCTTTAGATTGACTTTTCCAGGTCACTCAGTCTCTAGACAGCTTATCTGGCATTACATAACTCTTGTAAGATTAACTCGTTTCCACCTGAAGTCCCAGGGAGCAAAAAGAAGTGATGTGGGATTCCCCTCTGTATGCTGTGAATACCATTAGCCAATGAAGAAACTGCCTTGGCCTGTTGATAGGGCAGAACTTAGGTAGGTGGGGAAAACTAATGAATGCTGGGAGAAAGAAGGCAGAGTCAGGGAGAAACCATGTAGCCCCACTGGAGCCAAACCGAACTTTAGCTGGTAAGCCACAGCTACATGGCAACACACAGATTAATAGAACTGCATTAAATTAATATGTAAGAGTTAGCCAATAAGAAGCTAGAGCAAATGGGCCAAGCAGTGATTTAAATGGTATAGTTTCTGTATGGTTATTGTGGGGCTGAGCATCTGGGAACCAACAAGTGACCTCCTTCAACAAAGAAGCCTATGGGTCAGACAGGCTAAGCCTTTCATTTGATGCTGGGTAAGGCAACTATCAAGCACAGTGGGAAGTAATAGAACCTTTGGGAACAGGGGAGTTGTCTTAGCTGGTAAAAGAACTACTCTCACAAGCCAAAAGACCCAAGTCTGGAACCTGTGTGAAAATCTGGATTGCAGATGTGGTAGCTCACATTTGTAATCGCAGAACTTCTATGGCCAGATAGGAGGCAGGACAGGAGGATTTCCTATAAATTCAGCCGATGGGTCAGAAATACTAGCATTTCAGCTCACAATAGGGCAGCAAAAACAAGAGTATCCCTGACTCAGCAAGGCAGAAGGTGAGAACTGACTTCCCAAAGTTGCCCTCTGACCTCCATGTGCTTTACCATACTTGCATGTAAACATAAATAAATAAGTTTTCATGATTTATCTGTATTCTTTATTTTGTTTTATGTATGTGTGTCATTTACCTGTGTGTGTGTACCTGCACATGAGTGCAGTACCTCTGGAGGCCAGAAGAGGGTGTCAGATCTGAATCTAGAGTTATAGTAAGACATGGGTGATTGGAACCAAACTCTGGTCCCCTGGTAGAGAGAGCAGCAAGTGCTCGTACCCACTGAGCCACCTCTCCCGTCCCAAAGTTGATTTGTTTTTAATATGTTTTCAAAAGCACACGTTCTAGGAGAAGCCAACTGCTGAGCTAGTCCTGACTGAGGGTACTGCTACTTTAATTATCAGAGAATTAGACACATTATGTGCTAGTAACTCTATGAGATAATCAAATTGACTGAAAAATTCAGTACATTCTCATTTTCTCACGTCTCTACCCAAACGTCACTGTGGCCTGGACTAGGATTCAGAGCCAAGCTTGGTTTAGTTCTCAGTGTTTGTGGCTTAGCTCATGGAGGTAGACCAAGCGCGATGATCCAGGCTTCCCAGTCACAGAGAACATTTTCCCGCCCAACACGCTGAGTTCTCTGGAAAGACCCCCCATCATCTTATCAAGTCTCGGAGCCACCTCTGGGTCATCTGCAGGTATTTTCAAAAAATTAAAATTTAAAATTGTATTTGTATGGGTGTTTCACCTGTATGTGTTTATACACACCATATATGTGTCTATGGCCAGTTCAGAAGAGAGTGTCTGATGCCCTGGAACTGGAATTTTGGATGACTGTGAGCCTGGGGGCTCGCGTGGGGCCTGGGAATTGACAGGTTCTCTGGAAGAACAACCAGTTCTCTTAACTATGGAGCTGTCTCTTCAGCCCCAGCTGCAGACATTTAAAGGACTTTTCCTCTAATTTGTTGAAGGGCAGGAAGCACTTTGAGTCCAGCCAGGAGAGGAACCTGAGTTCATCCTGTCTGTATCTCTGGTCTGTTGCTATGGCACCTGGAACGAGCAGCATGGGAAATACATCAGGAACCATGAGAGGCGAGGATGCAGATTTACCACCGCTTCCCCAGCCAGCCAGCGCTGTCAAGCTTTCCTGGGCCATCAACATGACACATCTGTGGGGTGCTTGAGCTAACCTGTGTAACACGGGGGAAAATGGTCATTTCCTGTTGGTATGGAGTCTGTTTGAAGCGTGACTATCCTCAAACTCTCCTTGTTGCTAAAGGAGAGGTACTAAGGATAAAGCGCTAACAAAAAGCTGTGCGTCAGCCATCCAATGCATCAGACCCAGGGTCAGGCAGGGAGGGCTGATCCACCAGAGAGGCAAGAAGGAAGTATGAGTAATTTAACATGCAACATTTTAGTCTAGGTTCATGGAAAGCACTTACTTAGGTAACAAACAGTAGAGATGGTTTCTCGGTCTCCTTTGATTCGTTTCTGAATGTTCGATTTATTTGTAGTTTAAAAGAGTAAACACATCAAACAGACTTGAGGTGCTCATGTTTTTAACATATGCTGGTGGGGCCTGGGAGAGAAAAACCACCGCTTGTGACATTGTGGCTTTTTTACTGACAGGAGGAGCACGAGGAGATACAGTCAGCAGCTTGAATGCGTGGCAACTGCCAGGGCTAGGCAGGGCTTTTATACCCAAGCATATAGAACCCGGAGGGAGATGTAGAAGGCTGTGTCTACACTCCCTCACGACCAGCAAGCATGCCAACATAAGCTACATGCCCCGACATAAAGGGCAAGGGAAGGTTAGACTCAAAAACAGGAGGGACACCTATGATTGTGGTGGCGTCACATCTGGGGTGACCGATTGTATTTAAATGGAAGATGCTTGTTTCCCACACTGAAACAAATGAGTACAGGAAGGTTGTACAAGTCAAGTTAGATGGCTGCATTGATGAGCAATTTAGTTCAGTAAAGACAGAGAGGCTTTGTGGAGAAGGAGGGAGCCCAAGGCAGCATGGACTTGGGTCCCTCAGTTTCCAAGAGCCTCCAGAGAGCTGTCTGTCTCTTTCTCTCTTATTTTGATGATCTCAAAGCCAAGGTTAATCTATAATAACCTGGTGGTCTTCATGTCTCTATGCTCTGCCCATTTTAACCCACTGATCAGATTGCTGCAGACTGATTCTAAACGCACTCCTAGTCTAGATGCATTTTTTCTGCAAGTGTATGTATACATGGCGTGCGTGCGTGCGTGTGCGTGTGTGTGTGTAAGCCAGGGGTCAACACAGAACATGTTCCACCCTATATATTCGAGGGGGTGTCTCTCCTTAGCACCCACAGATCGCTGATATGGATAGTCTAGCTAGCCGGCTTTCCTCTAGGAAGCTCCTGCATCTGCCTCCCAGGCATGCTGTGATGGCATCTTGGCATTTGTATGAACACTGGGGATCTGAACTCAGATCCTCATACTTGCCTGGCAAGCACGCTACCCACTAAACCATCCTCCAGTCCATACTGTGCTTTCTTGACCTCAGCTCCTTGTCCTTGGAGTCAGATACTGAGCCTTGTTTAAATTTCCAAGCTCTGAACTCCTCAGTTTTGATTCTCATCTCCTATCCTGGCCTCGTATGGCCCGCTCTACACTGTAAACCACCCGCTACTTGTCTGAGGGGGTCTATCAATGCCCAATTGATGCCCACTGCCCATTAATCACAGTTCTGCTGTCAATTCTGAACTGTCCTTCAAGACCCAGTTCAATGACTTCCTTCTTTTGAAGCTGTTTCTGATGGTCCCAGTGGAGATTTCAATTCCTCTAGTGATTTATCTTACGCTCTGGCTCCTCCATCCTTTTCTATGTGATTAGCTATGTGACCCCCTTTCCTTTTTTTTCCCTCAGTCTTTCACTTAATTTTCTTGATTTTCTCTAGGGTATCGTGCAAGCACAGCCCCGCCACACAGGTCATGCAGTTGCATTTTTGTGTTTGAAAAAACAGATAGCAGGGATCAGCTATCTGGAGCTGAGTGGATGGACCTCGCCGAGGGAAAACCACTTTTGTGCTCCTGGTATCACTGCCTTGCCAGGTGAGTTTTCTTTTGTGTCTTTACTTATTTAAGTGTTTAAAAAATTCACATGATTGTGAAAGTGCTTTTGCTTAATAAGTGATTCTAAAGAGAATAGTCAGTAGGCAGTGTCCATCAGGAAGTAAAATATAGGAAATTTTGTATAAGTCCCTGCTGTTTGTGCCGCTTATCTTATTAGACCCCCTCTCTCCACACCTGCTTAGGGGCTTGGGCTCAGCGAGTTAGTCAGTTACTTCAAGGATAAATGATTAGAAGATGAGGTTGGTCCAGTATGATCAACACTAGAGTTGTAATCATGTAAGAGTTCAGACTTCATCCCTGACTGGGAGTTTATTACAAGTCCCTCTGTAGGTAGAAGAGCCGTGTCTCATGCATGAAGTGTTATTAATTTTAAGTTAAAAGACTTGAGAGACTGCTCAGTGGGTAGGAATGCTCTCTGTGCAGCCCCAGGGACCTGAGCCTGTACCCCAACATTTACATCACAAGTTAAGTATGCTCTCAGCCAGTGCTGTGTGAGGCAGAGACAGGAGACTCTCTGGGGCTGGCTGGCTCCCAGCTTAGTGGAAACTCATGAGCTCCAGGCTCAGGGAGAGACCCTGCCTCAAAGAGAAAGGCTGAAAGGGATAGAGGAGAATGTTTGAACCTCTTCTGTTCTCCATGCATGCAACTCCCATATACACATACACACACATGCACACATGCCACATACACAGACACACACATATATCACAAGCACATATTCTACACACACACCACACGTTACACAAACATGACACACATGTATGTCACATGCACATAAACCACACTCAGACATACACACATGCCACACATACATATGCTATAGACATACACACATCACATGGACATGCACACACGTACATACCACACACATGCCACACACATACCACATACACCATTTACACCTAGGTCACATGTGCATGCATCACATACATGTGCCACACACATATGTCACATAAACATACACACACCATATACACCACACGCATACCACAAATGCACACATATACCACATACACACACCACACACACGTACACCACACATACATACCATATACACATGTCACTTGCACATATACCACACACATACAGATCACATCTCATACACCCCCACATACATGTCATATGCACATACAGTGTACATACATACATATATCACATATGCATACATATGCCATACATACACAAAATGCTTTAAAATTTTGATTCATTAATTTTCCTTCTACAAAATGATATACATTCGTGATGACATTTTAAACCATTTCTCGTGAAGTTTATCACCATTGCCCATTGTCCTCTCTTGCCCCGCCCCACCCCTGGCTCCTTCTTTCCTCCAAAGGGGCTGTGGTAGGGATTCATGGAGCATCCCTAGGGTGATGAACCCCAGAGGACTGGGGACCAAGTCCAAGTCAGGACGGGCCCTGCTCTGCCACGCTGCATCCCCAGTTGGAGTCTCTGGAAGTTAGAGAAATAGTGACTGTTGACCAAGCCCACTCAGGCTCCTGCCCCCTGAGAGCAGCATGGGGTCGAAGCTCTCAGTGAAGCCAGACTCCTAAAATGGAATCTGATTGGAGAGCTAGACCTGGAGCAGTGGGTGCGGGTGTGGTGGAGAACCAAGACCGGTAACGGCACCTTGTACCATCCCGCTGCCGTGACCAGTAACCTTCTCAATATTTATGTTTTATTTTTATCTCCACAGTGGAGAGGCATCATTTGTGAACAGGCTGTTAGAAACAGTTCTCAGGGAGACACTCCCAGCTGCCCCTCCGTTTTCCATCTGCTGCCTTTACGCATCTCGCATCTCTGTGCAGTTAACTGTGGGTTTCCTGGGGACAGGCCAATTCTTTAGGGTGGGTTGGGAGCGCGGGTGACCTGAAAGGTGGTGTCTTGGTTACTCGTTAATAGGTCTTAAGCTGGGAAATTGAGCAAAAGTATTAGCATCAGGTAGCAGGAAGTTGCAAGAGTTAACTTGTTGAGCGAGACTGTGTGTCTGCAAGTATCTGCCTCTACCTTGTCTCCAGTTTATCTTAAATATGTAAATCCTCAGTTTATCTGGCATTACTGAGTGCAGGCTGCCGTGTGAGTGTGGCGATTATAACATTCCATCACCACCTCTGATCCTCTTTACTTCTTATTCTTTTCATAGTAAATCAAAAAAGCTGCGTGGGCGCCACAAGAATATATTATTTTAAGAGTCTTGGGCTTAGCCATTGATTTCCTTCCTGAGAAAGAGAAAAGTCTCCTTCTGACCCTGGGGTCACTTTATAATCCTGTCGCCTGGTAGCAGCACCCTATCCTCCCCCCCCCCCCAAAGAAGATGAGAACGTTTCTGGAAAGGAATTAATTTTTTCAGCTAGAGTAAAAACAGTTACTCACCAGCTGAGCTATAGGGAGGGGAGAGAGCACAGTCTGTGATTGGAAGTGATTGAAGTCAGGCAGTCGGTGGCGGCGGCGGAGGGGACAGGGATTGGAGAATGGGTGGAACCAATATTGTATTTTATTGATGACTTCAAGGGTTAAGCCAGACTCGTGTCTCTTTCTTCCTCTAGATCCCTGTCTTTTGTAAAGGGATTTTATTGCTTTCAAATATTTCAGATATTATGACGAGGCTGATATGGGCAAGCTCTTCTCCAGTGTGGATTTAAATTAATACTCTCTTGAGCGGGATGTGACTGTCCTCAGCTTCACTCACGGCGTGTTCCTCTGTGCTTCAGGGTATGGGAGCTGGTGTCCAGTGTCGTCTAGAGCTGGGCTTCCAGGCCACACAAACACAGCAACAGGCCTGCAAATCCAGCATCCGCCGATGGGGACCCCCAGGCCTCTCCCAGTGCAAGCCTGAAGGGCTGCTCAGCAGTGAGAAGCATTAGCTAACTGAGGCGGGCTCCGAGCTCACCTGGAGTTGTCATCACACGGAGACTGTTTCAGAGGGGCAATGTCTGCCCCTCTAGAGTTAGTGTTTCAGTTACACACGTAAACTATGTCGGTGGATTTCTAGTCTCTGCTAATGTAGCAGCACCCCAGGGCGTCTTGCGTTACTCAGACTAATACTGTAATGTCTACCACACTGGCAGAGAGAATGGGTTTAGGAAAATAGTCTCGGTTCAGTAAATGTACACGCGTGTGTAGTACCCCTCCCCCACCCTGTGTACGAAAGCAGAAATGGTGCGTGAAGTGTTGGCGTGGTTCTTCAAGCCCCGTCTAGTGAACTCCACCGTAGAAGCTGAATATTCTGCCGCGAGTGATTCATTTCTTAAGTGTGTCAATCCAGGTGATCATATCTGAAAATAACTTGATTCTTAAGGAGACTTGGTGTCATGGGACAGGGACAGCAAAGACACGAGATTGTGGAGGGAGCCTCAGCTAGGCTGCCTTTGTGGACATGAGACCTGTGCAGTAGCCCAGGACCCATGCTTAAAACTGTCCATGCTTTGCTAGAGAATGCCATAATAATTCCTAATTCATTGTACGTGAAATAACTGTCCTTTAATTCGCTATGATTTAATACCCCCCATTACCTCCTCCCCTCCCATTCTCTCCCCTTGCCCTGCCCTCCCTCCGTTGCCCTGCCCTCCCTCCCCTGCTCTGCCCTCCCTCCCTATCCTCTGCCCTCCCTTCCCCTGCCCTGTCCTCCCTTCTCCTCTCCTTGCCCTGCCCTCCTTCCCCTACCCTGCCCTCCCTCCCCCTCTCGTGCCCTTCCCCTCCCTCCTTCCTTCCTTCATCTTTTCTCTCTGGTACTGAAGCCTTCTACACGATCATCACACTGTCTGTCACTGAGTGCATGCAATCTCTTGAAATTCTTCCTGTGATTTTTTTTTTTAAGACAGGGTTTCTCTTTGTAGCCCTGGATGTCCTGGAATTTGCTCTGTAGACCAGGCTGGCCTTGACCTCACAGATCCACCTGGCTCTATCTCCCCTGTGCTGGAATTAAAGGTGTGCACTGCCCCTACTGACAGTAATTTTAAAACCTTTGAAAATTAATTTTTAAAGCTAACACAAAAATAACGGGCCTCACTATCTTTCATGCATCCCTGTATTCACTCAGGCCACGGTCCCTTATCTCTTTGCAGTAATCCTTTAAATCAAGGGAGACCACGGGTCCTGGAGTGGCCTCTGAAGATAAGCTGTCAGTCATACTCCAGAGTAGCCACTGAGCCACTGAGGAGACTCAGAGAGGCCTTAAAGCATTCATACCCGTATGGCAACAAATAGTTCTATATACAGGGATGAGGGGCTTGGCCAAACACCCATTATTTCCTTAGGTGGTTAGAAGGACAGTTTGGTGCCATGTATGTTCTGTGATGACACTGGCATGGCTCATTTGAGTAAGCTACATGCCAACTCTCTCTAGGACCAGGCTCAACACAGGCAGCTTTGTAGTAAGTACTCCTGGGTGCACAGGCAAGGAGGGTCACCTGAAGACCGAGTGACTCTGCATAAGATGTGGGATGACACTGTGTCAGGTGACTTAGCTCCAGCTAAGGCTGAAGGCTAACTGGGGGGTCACTGTGTCAAGAGAGGAATTAGCATCCTCACTGACGGGACTAGCATGTGCAGGTCACAGGGTCCAAGAGACTTGGGGCCTCAAGGAAGTGGAATGTGGTTGGAAACCCCAGGCATCGGGGTGTGGGATGTAGTTGTGTTGGGGAGTTTAGCAGGGGTTAGGACATCCATGCGCTCGTAAGTGACTGAAACTGAGCACAGTGAACATGTTATCACTGGAAGGACTTTGCACATACTCTACCATCCCATCCCTAGCACAGCTGTGGCTGCTTCGCTTGCTAACTCCCTTCACAAAGGAAAAAGACAGACTGTGTTTGCTGTGTCTCCTAACGGGCTACAGACACAGGCATAGGGCTGGAGACAGCAGATTCTGAGCAAGCATGAAGACTAGTTCAGAAACCGGCGACCACATGCGAAACTGGGCATGGATCTGTGTGTTCCTGAGCCCAGAGGTGCAGGGAGGGAGGGAGGACTGATGGATTCTGCGGGTCACAGGTCACCGTCTTAGCTGAAAAACACAAAGCTCCAGGCTCAGGGAGAGACATTGCTTGGCTCAAAGGTGGGTAGTGATGAAGCAGGGCATCAGACCCCTCCTCTGGCCTCTGCACATGAGAACAGGCACGCACACAACTGTAAAGTGCAGTCTTTAAAACGCTTACATGTCATCTTCAGTTACAGCCTAGCTTTTAAACCACGTCATTTTACACACAGAAAAGTGGTCCCCAGAACTCACATTTTATACTGCAAAGATCCCAGTGCAGGTGTGTCTCCTCACCCAGGCCAGCGTCCACATCACTGTGCCATGTACTTAAGACTGAATGACTCACACTAGAGATGGAAGACTGTTAATGCGCGTTGATCAGATGACTCACATGAAGAACCTCGGTTTAGAAAGACAGTTTCGGCTGCTGCCCTGGGTACAGCGCCGCGGCTGCCTCAGTGGTTCGGGGCTTGGCTTGCCACGACTGGAACCCTATCCTGTTTCTTCCTTTGGCTTGACTTTTGGAGCCTAAAGAGAGACAAGGACCACCTTTCAAATTGGCCACCTCTAGTCCTGACATGAAGCTTGCAGTGAAGGTGCCTGGGGCAGGCAGACCGTGGAAATGAACTTCTGTGTGTTGGCTGCAGCTTGGCCTCGTTATGGAGGATTACTAGCATATTGTAGGTCAGTATACATAGAAGCAAAATCCTTTACAAATGGCAATTGGCACAGAAGTGAAGTTAAAGGAAAAATTAAGTCTTTACAGTACCTCACAGTATTTAATTGTACACACACACACACATGTACACACACATGCAAGCACACACACGCACATGCACGCACACACATGCACACACAGAGGCAACCCTCTTTCTTCAGTCTCACACTCTTTTGCTCAGCTTCTTATGTAGGTCGCATCCTCTGTGGGTCCTCTGTACCCAACACTGTCACCTTTTGTTCTTATAAGGAAGCACCATGATCTTGAAGAGTCTGGCATAATGGAGCCAAAATCTTAGGAACCTTTGACCATAGGGTTGGTCTCAGTTTCTTAACTATAAAAATGATAAGTTAATATCAACCATAAGGTCCCCCAGGGAGCCAATCAAGTGGAGTACAGGACAACACAGCAGATTCCATTTTCCATAGTGGACACCTTTTCCATGGTGTCTCCTTCTGTGGTCCCCACCTGGAGCAGCAGGGAGCTGCTCTCCCCCCTCCCCACACACTATCTTCTCTTATCTGTATGTGCGTATGCTGGGATGTAGTGTGGCGGTCCAGCATAGGAGGGGTTAACCAAACTCACGATAGAACAGAGCCATTGTTCTCAGCCCTCTTGTGGTGGTGTGAGATGACGCCCAATCCACATGGAGCCCACACGAGTGGAGTGACATGCCCATCATCTCACAGCTGAGATCACACTGCCCTGCTTGAGGATCAGCTCTGCTTGTTCAGTAACAAAGACAGCTGCTCCACGACGAATGGGCAGGTCACACATATGGCGTGGACATACTAGATATGAGCAGTACAACCCTTGGGCCAAAGGGAGCGGGGCAGCATGAGACCTTGCTATGCTACTCAGAATCTGCACAACTTAAAACTAGGATTGTTTATTCTAGAAATTTCCATGTGCTAGTTTCGGATGTATTAGTTACTTTGCACTTATTGGGACAAAATAAAGGAAAGAGCTATCTTGGCTCACAGTCTGGGGGGATACAGTCCATCGTGGTGGGGAAAGCACAGTAAATGGCAGTGGGAGCCTTGGAGGCAAAGTCCTTACCTCATAACTTAGTGGAACAGGAAACAGAGAGCAGACAGGAAGTAGCCCATCCCCAGTGACTCAGTTAGCTCTCCAGGCAGCACCGTCAGCTTTGTGCCAAGTACACAAGCCTACGAGCAGTAGGGAGGTGCCTCACACTCAAACCACAGCAGATGTCTCCTCTAGCTAATGTGACAGAGAGCAAAATGGAGGGAAAGGGGCTTATTACCTTGGTTTCTTGAGACATGCCTGCGCCCTCATCCCCAGTGGCTTGTCTGTATAAGGTCTCTCCTATGGACTCCCACACACCTTATCACCGTACGTCTTTGGAGTACACAGAGACCCCATGATCATGCTAACTGTGACAATGGCTGGCTCTTCTGATAGGTATACTAACAGCCTCCCTTGTCTGGCTCCTTGGGGCCAGAAGCCAAGTCAAAAGAAGAGACTCTTTGAAAGAGTTCCCCAGTATCCACCACAGGCCAAGGTGGCATTCACTGGTTACCAGGTTGAAATTTTACTGTGGATATTCATCTAAAAATAAAGGCCAATGTGATATAGATAATTCCTCATTGAAGCTGTCTTCCCAGGTAATCCTAGTTGTGGCAATTTGAAATTTAAGACTAACCACCATGACCCTCCGACTTCCACAATTGGTATCAGTAAGCCAGGAGAATTCTGGGCTCTTAAACTAGGAAGTGACCTTAGAATGCTCCCATCTTTGAGAGATGACAGTTGGTGTGGAGGATGGATGAGCCCTTGGGGGTGGAGATCATGTTTGTCTTAGGGCTGGGGCCATACCCAGCATGTTGTTATTTTTCAATGAATGAATGATTGCATGAATGAATGATTGAGGAACCCACTTGTGCCCACCATGCGGATTCTCCTGTGGCTCTGATTAAAGCCAGTGGTTTTAATCAAAGCAGACTATCTTCTTTAAATACAAGGATTAGCCTCTACGAAAAGAGAAATGTAAACCAGCCTCTAATTAGAGAATTTACTAATTATTCTTCCCACTGAGGACATCAGCTGGGGTTTAGTCTTTAGCTGTGACAGCCACACAACTTTCTCTTTATCTCCAGAAAGGGAAACAAGGACTGGAGAGATTCATTTCAATACCCCAATTCTTTTCCCCTTCCCTTTCACCCTCAAAAAGGATATTGCAGCGGGAAAGATCACAGACTCAGCCCCGAACAGCGGACCCAGGCCAGCAGCACTCAGTCTGGGAGCCCCAACTGCTGAGGCAAAGATAAATCGGCAGGAAGATTTCTTTGGAATGATGTGAATTTAATGAATCATGAAAAATATCCCCAGCTGTTCTTAAATTTAAGGGAGATTGACTGACAACAAAGGACACTTTCCCTTCCCCTTAGATGTAGGTTGGAGCGGAAAGAGCTGAGGTTAAAAAAAAAAAAAAAAAAAAAAAAAAAAAAAAAAAAAACAACAAAAAACCCTGAGGCCCCAAGCTTGCCTTTTCTTTTCCATATCTCCTATTGTTAAGTAGGAGAAAAAGCTGTCTGCAGTCAGCATCCACTGAAGGGCATGATGAAGAGTGTTTGCTGTTACCAGACTTGAAGATCACCCAGGCGAGCATTTAGGAAGTGGCAGGCTCCTGACCCCACCCACCACCCTGCCCCCATCCCACTCAGCACCTCTGTGGCCCTGCCTTCTCACTGGACTGGTGACTACCCAGCGTTCCTTGCCTCCACCCAGTTGCCACAGCCCTCACACCTCAGCTTTGTAAATCAGGATGAATGTGTCGATTTGAGGGGTGTCCTAGATCTGCTCTTGGCTGGGCCTTAGAAGCCAGACCATGGGGGTTTGCCTAAGCTTCAGAAAGTGCCAGTCCAGACGACATGAGCCCCAGTTGTAAAGACTGGAGGAAAGGTGAAGGTATACATGTCTCCCCTCTTTTCTCCCTTCGGATGGGGCCTGACTTGACGTGAATGACCCCCACCCCGACCCCGAAACACTTCAGATGCTGTCATCAGGCTCCAGTCTGAGCGTTCAGCTTCTCCTCATCTAGCGGACCCACGGCAGGTTGGCAGCTGTGAAAGTCCTGAGGAAATGCCTGCCCCATGCCCTCTGACTCCTGTTCACATCTGCTTCCCTTTGCTACCTCTTGTCCCCTGTCCCCCTGAGTCTCTTGTCTTTCTGCTCCCTCCATCCGACTTCCCCTGCCCCCTGCCCCCTCCTGCTTCCTTGGAGTCTATACCTGTCTTTGGATTCCCCCTCCTTTCCTGAAGGTTTTAAAGGAAAACATAATAGCCTGCTAAGTAAAGTTTTTTCCATTAAAGAAATTTTTATCTTTTTTTAAAAATGGGGGTTGTCTTACTTTATAGTCTGGGCTGGTCCGAAGTTGCAGTAATCTTCCTTCCTCAGGCTCCCCAGTCCTGGGACTACATGCGTGAGCTGCCACACCTAGGCAGCAGTTGCTAAACTTCTCAGTGTGAATGGGAAGTGTCTTGGAAGAATGAATGCACCAGCCTCTTTGCACAATTCTTAGCAGAGGGAAGAGGGGCCTGGCTGACAGACACAGCCATGTGGCTATTATCAACGACAAACAACAAAACTGAGGGCTTGCAGCATGCCAGGTATGGCATTAAATGTTTCTTATGTACACTGCATGATATCTACCCAGGAAAACAAGAAGCAAGAAAATTTCCAAGCTGTCAGTTATGGTGGTTGCCTTTTGACAAACTGGATCCAGCCAGATGTTAAATAAGCACGAAATACACTCCCCCATCCATGACTATTCAACTGTGTTGGCTTACACAGCTGTGGTGCACAAGACAGGACAGTGGTTGTGGAGAGAAGAAATAGGTTGGCTTTGGCTACTCATTGTCTTAATATAGGAGCCAGAGATCAATTCAATGGCGTGTGAGTCGGGAGGTCGTAACTTGGGAAATAGGTTCTCTCTCTATTTTCCTTGAGTCCATTAGCAGTCCTGCTCTTAGCTCTCCTTCCAATACCCCTTAACCAGTGAGCCCAGTGTGTCAGTTCTGTGACAAACCCCATGGCAGCAGCAGTGTAAGGATGGAGGGTTTCATTATGGCTCACAGTTTGAGGGGACAGAGTTCATCACAGCAGGGAAGGCATGACAGCAGGAGCATGTCATGGCTGGGTATGGTAGTTTGAATGTAATTGGCCCCATGAGCTCATAGGATGTAGAGAGAGCCCGCCCTTTGGGGGCGGGATGGCCTCGGGCAAATGTCTATAAATTGGGGTGCACAAATGCTGGTGACCCCTTCTTCCTGGCTCCTATTTCTGGGCATTGCTGGAACTTCGGTTGCGTGAGTGTTCCATTTATATTAAAGTTGCTTTTATATTATACCAATTGGCCTGTATTAATTTGATCCGCCTTCAATAGGAAGTGGCACTATTAGAAGATGTGGCTTTGTTGGAGTAGGTATGGCCTTGTTAGAGGAAGTATGTCATTGTGGGGGTGGGATTTGAAGTCTCCTATGTCCAAGCTATGCTCAGTGTAGACATAGTTTACTTCCTGTTGCCTGTGGATCAAGTGTAGAGCTCTTGTCTCTTTCTCCAGCACCATGCCTGCCTGCATGCCTACCTGCCCCAGCATGATGCTAATGGACTAAACCTCTGAAACTGTAAGCTACTCCAGTTAAGTGTTTTCCTTTATAAGAGTTGCCATGGTCATGGTGTCTCTTCAGTAGAAACCTAAACTAAGACAGAAGTTGGTACCAGTAGTGGGATATTACTGTGATAAGCCTGGTCATGCTTTTGTTTGGAGGAACATGGACTTTGAGTTTGTATTAGGAAGCAATGGAATGCATTAAGCACTGCTTAATGGGCCATACTAGTAGGAACATGGAAGACAGTCATGCTGAGAGTGATTTCAACTGTGGGGGCCTGGCTCAACAGGTTTCAGAGGAGAAGACTTTTAGTATGTTGACTAGAGATCATTCTTGTGATATTTTGGTAAGTAATATGGCTACTTTTTGCCCTTTTCCAAAGAGTCTACCTGAGGAAATTTGGATTAATTCCATTAGCAGATAAAATCTCAAAACAGCCTAGTATATATTCTGTTGTATGGTTATCAATGTTAATTCTAATGAAGATCTATAATGAAAAGAAACAAGTTGGGAAGTAAAAGCACAAAATGTACAATTGAGAAAATGAGTGTCAGGAAGTGGAATGGAGCTAAATCCTGTGTTCAAGAAGATAAACTGATTAAGAAATGGAATAAAGGAAGTGGTGACCTCAGGTCAAGATCCCATCCAGCTAAGTTTCCAATTTGTGAAAAGAAATTAAGGAAAAATTTAGAGCTAGGTATGGTGCACACCTTTAATTCCAGTGCTTAGAAGACAGAGGCTGGGGATCTTTGAGTTTGAGGCCGTCTGGTCTACAGAGCTTGAGCAGAAAGCTGGTAAAGACATAATTGAACAAGAGGTTCATTTTCTAGCCCCAGCAAAGAATAGAACTTGACAGCTCCAGCTACGTGGTTATGGCTTTAGAGTCAAGGATAGAAAAAAGGGATTATGGAATCTTCCTCCGCAGCCAAGGAAAGCTACTGAGGTCAGGCATGTGTCAGGGCTGTCCCTGAATGAAGACCAAGTGATTGCATGAAGCTGGGAAGGTGAACCCTGGATTGCCTTGGAGACCCCAAAATGTTGGAGATGCCAGAGCCATGGGATGCCCATGAAGGAAAGCTGCTAATAGGGAGTAGAACCAGCCTGAGGGGGGGGGGAGAGAGAGAGAGAGAGAGAGAGAGAGAGAGAGAGAGAGAGAGAGAGAGAGAGAGAGTATGTTGCTCTCAACAAAGCTGAAAGGAGTTGGAGATCTGAAGAGCATTTTGACATCAGATATAGAGATGCAGAGTTTGGAGTTTGCCCACCTGATTTTTGTCTCACTTTGGTCCAGTATTTCCTCACTATGCTCCCTTCCCTATGTTTTGGAATGGTAATCTATATCCTGTGCCATTATATGTTGGAAGTATGTGATCTGTTTTTTGTTTGTTTTTAATTTTATGGGGGATTACAGTTAAGAGATTGCATGAATCTCAGAAGAGACTTTGAACTTTGGACTTTAAAACATTGTTGAGACTGTGATAGACTATGAGGACTTTTGAAGTTGTACTAAATGCATCTTGCAGTTTGATATTGTTATAAGTTTATGGGGGCCAGGCAGTGGAATGTGCTAGTTTGAATATAATTGGTGCCATAAGCTCATGGGGAGCAGCACTATTAGGAGGTGTGGCTTTGTTGGAGAAAAGGTGTCATTGTGGGGTGGGCTTTGAGGTCTCCAATGCCCAGACTATGCTCAGTGTAGACATAGTTCACTTCCTGTTGCCCATGGATCAGGATGTAGAACTCTTGTCTCTTTCTTCAGTGCCACATCTGCCTGCATGCCCACCTGCCCCGCTATGATAGCAATGGATTGAAATGCTGAAGTGTGAGCTACCCCAATTAAATGTTTTCCTTTATAAAAGTTGCTGTAGTCCACTGTAGCTGACCCTGTTGTCAAGAGTGTAGGTGAACCAGCCCAGAGGACTTGAGAGCTGCTGAGCTGGCCCTGCCCCCACCTGGTATGCCCCCTACAGCAATCAGGAGAGAGAACCCAGAAGACTTTCTTTTAGGTGATTCTTAACCTTGTCAAGTTGACAATAATGATAATCACACCCTAAACCACTCAGATCCAAATTTACTACAGCACCCTAATGGATGTGTTTCCCCTTTAGTGGATCAACAGACTCATAATGGTAACAACTGTAGGAAAGGAACTTTGTTCAGGAAATAATAGAGGCTTGAGGGTTATGGGTTGAGACATGTGCAATCCAAGAAAATTGCTGACATGTCATATATGAGAAGGTGGGCAGAATCTTTGGAGTGAAGAAGAGGAGAGATGCGGTAGTGAGCAGGAGCACAAGGAAGAGCAATATGAGCCAAAATGCCTGCGAGCCTTTGATATCATAGGAGACACAAACCCTCCCATCCTGGCTAGCTCCAGCGACGGCCTCTGAGTGCTGTGGGGGAGGCAGAAATCAAAGGGAAGCCGCAGGTCTGAGACTTGGCTTGTGAAGAGCCCACAGCAGGGAAGCCTGGTGAAAAACAGAGAGGCAAAAGGACCGAGACCGGAGCAGCATGGGCCATGGGCACACACACCCCTGGGGATTCGCAGCCATCTTGAGGCGCACATCCTGTTTCCCACTGGACATTGCAGAGTCAGCTTGAGCTAGCTGAATCAAGATCTCACGTGACAGTCGGAACTGCAGCTGACATCTGTGTTGTGCGCAGACAATCACATGATTCTTCTCAGCATCTGCTTTGTCTCTCCTTCCTCACGGAGCTTTTCGCCCAGCTTGCTAGAAGCTGTAGTCTTGAGCACTTGGACGTGTCTATTTAGTGTCCCGTGCTTCGCTCTGTTTGGAGGCACTCGAGAAGCAAAGCCAACACAGGACAGTCAGGCCACGAAAGAGAAAATCACATGGCATGAACAATGGGATAAATTGATGACCAGCTCACAGTGATTGAGTTTGATCGTGGAGTTAGCAGAAAGTATTTCCCGTGAGCATGTGTACACAGAGATGCATCTGAAAGTTCTGTTGCCCAAATCTGAGAGTGCACAGAGCACACTGGGACCTTTTGGCAGGGTGGATGTGGTAGGTGTGATGCTTGTATGGTTGGCAACTGCAGGCTGGCTGGAGGGCCATCATTTGAGTGGCACAGCGTTAGAAAACGTGAGGCGGTGATTTTATAGCCCAAAGGCCATCTGTAGTGTCAAAGGGGGAAAAGGGAAATGGGAAGTACGCGTGTAGGCTGAGGCAGGAGGATGATCAAAACCTCGACTTTGGTTGGACAGTTCAAGGCAACCTAGGGAGACCCTGTTTCAAAGTAAAAAGTAAAGAAGAGTGGCTAAAGAGGTTAAAGGTAGCATGCTTGCTTATTGTGCACAAGGTCTTAGGTCCAAACCTCAGTTTTACAAGAAGTAAAATACCAAATATGGGGAAAGCAGTTTAAAATGCAGCTATAATAGCCTAGAGTCAGCGTAGAGGGCCACCACCCATTATTCTAGCACTTTCAAGTGCTCATTTCAATGAGGTAGGTTGCTTTGTTTTCTATCAAGGGGTGTACACCCTGGTGACCTTACAGTGCCTAAGTTTCAAGAGTAAAAAAGCCGCCATCTTCACGTCTTCTCATTTAGTCTTTCTTAGTCACATGTATTTTATAATACCATAACTGGTAGTTTCTGAGGTGCCTTGGCAGTCATGTGTGTCCACGTGAAACATGGACATGCCTATGTACATAACATAGGCATCCTTTCGCTAACTGGAAGCAGATTCTCCCACCAACATCATTTCATTAATGTGCCCCTTCTCTCTTAATTTCAACTGTTTTAACCCTGAGTTGCTCTGAGTGGCACAAGCTTTTTTTTTTTTTTTTAAAGATTTTATTTATTATTTATTATGTATACAACATTCTGCCTCCATGTATGCCCGCAAGCCAGAGGAGGGAGCCAAATCTCATTACAGATGGTTGTGAGCCACCATGTGGTTGCTGGGAATTGAACTCAGGACCTTTGGAAGAGCAGCCAGTGCTCTTATCCACTGAGCCATCTCTCCAGCCCATGGCACAAGCTTAATATAATACAGGGGAGCTTCTCTACACTGCTCACCCGGGTACCGCTCATTGCCGCTTGCCTACCCTAACTGGTTATGAGTATAGAACTCCATTTGTCATTTGCCTTAGGAGACTGTCTGGTCATGATGGGAGTGGTGACAGGAAGGGGACACTGAGCCAAGTTTCAGGATTGGGTTTTGTTGTGTTCTTCCAGCAAAAGAATAGGCCAGGGCTATCATTTCCCTGTGTTCTCTGGGCTGTTGAGTGACAGCTTGTGTCGGAGACTCTGGTCTTCTGCTTCTGGCCTTGCCCTCGCCCACAAATCTATTTCCATTTCTCTCTGAATCATTTTTGTTTTTCTTTTTCTACTTTGCAAGCTTCTCATCTTTTCATCACCTTAATGTCTCTGCATATTAGAATATGTGTGAACAACAGTGTATAGCGGAACAGTTAAACACAGTCCCAGTCCTGATTTTAATTCTTTTCCCCTCCCAGTGTGCTAATTCCTGGCACGATCAGCCAGTTTGCCTGTCTCTTTGGGACTCTGCAATGCACAACTCAGAAGAGCCAAGAATGGAAACTCTACACACATGAACCTCCTGGAGAGGGCTGGTAACAGAGTACAGGTGCAAGTCAATCCCCAGGGCTCTTCCCCTCCTCGCCTTCCAATAACCGGCAACACAGACAAGGAGGCACATTAGCTCCAGGAAGGGCTTTTTAGCTTGATTGATGGTGGAGGGTGACTGGAGAAGGCAGCAGGAAGTACACGCTCTGTTAAAAACAGGAAGGTTCAAGGGAGAGCCAAGAGACACTG
The DNA here is from genome assembly GCF_000317375.1 of Microtus ochrogaster. NCBI lineage: Eukaryota > Metazoa > Chordata > Mammalia > Rodentia > Cricetidae > Microtus > Microtus ochrogaster. Next base: position 76,105,018 of record NC_022013.1, read on the forward strand.
GAGATGCAGCCATGTCCCTCACTCTGCTTCCTGAGCCTGGGGTGGGTGGGGGTGGGGAAGGATGCGAGAAGTCCACGTGCTCTCTTGCTTCATCTTCTGCCTCTATAGGAAGGTATCAGGTTGACCGTGTCTTAAACAACACCTCCATGTCTGAGGGATGAGCAAGACAAGCCCAAGAGCAGTAATGCATTCATATAAAGATAAGGAGGACCTTTCCCCAGACCCTGTGCTCTGGCCACGACCGCCTTTATGGGGACCACAGTTAGCAATTGCCCATTTGATTATCCTGAGCCTGTGAAGAGGCCAGGTGAACTGGTAAATGTACCTGTTGCCTTGGGGTTGAATCCTGATACTAGTGTGTAGGTCTTCAGGACTGAGAGATAGCCAAGCGGTGGGCATATTGAGTCTCAGAGAGAGCTAGGCATAAGACAGCTAATGCTGCAATGTTTGAGAGGAGGTGGGCACCACCATCATCACCACCATCATCACCATCACCACCAACCATCACCACCATCATCACCATCACCACCATCATCATCATCACCACCATCATTACCACCATCATCACCA
>NC_022013.1:76105687-76140756 GCF_000317375.1 Microtus ochrogaster
ACCACCATCATCACCATCACCACCAACCATCACCACCATCATCACCATCACCACCATCATCACCATCACCACCAACCATCACCACCATCACCACCATCACCACCACTACCACAACCACCACCACTGTCACCACCATCACCACCATCACCACCCTACCCCCACCTTTATCATCTCTGAGAAATCTGTGAAGATGGGTTGATCATGGTTGGAAGTTTACATGTGTTGAAGAGGAGCTGCAGTTTAGTGATAGCTCTGTATTTACTTGGGGTTTGTGTTCATAATGAACTACAAATTAGCAATTTAGTGACAATTGTAAAATAGGAGCCTTAATTAAAAAAACAACAGAGCCTCATGTAGCCTAGACTGGCCTTAAACTTACAAAGTAGCCAAGGATAACCTTGAATAAGTATATGCCCAGTTCACGTGTCAGTGGGCACCCAGCCTAGAGCTTCATGCGTGCTGGACAAGTGCTGGACCAGCTAATCCATGTCCCCAGTGCTGGGCCACAAACTCTAGAAGCTTAGTTCAGCACTGACGACTATATCCTAGCCATTACTTCTTCAGATGTTAATGATTCCAAAGGAGATTCAGCTAGTGGCCATTTTGGCCTTCTTAAAACACATGTACACATGCGCATGTGCGTGCGCGCGCACACACACACACACACACACACACACACACACACACACACACACCAAAAACATATTAAATATAACCACAAAGTTTCTATTTACGGGTTTGGATAATTTAGGTGTTTTAAAAATCAGAGGTGTATGTTTACTTTGAAAGAGTGTGAGGAAGTGCTTATTAAAGCAATAAACTATATAAATAATAACCAGAACAGCTGTAGACTATGGCTTCTTACTAACAAGCCCACCATGTCAGGAACCCCACTTGGCAAGAGAAGAGTCTCCCCTTATCTGTGGTTTTGTTTTCTCTAATTTACAGTACACGTGGTCAAAAGCAATCCAAAACCACTGCATGGAGAGTACAGATGCAGACGATTCCGTGTTTTAAATACAGCATTGCTCTGAGTCACAAGATGAAGTCTCTTGTTGCTCCCTGCTCACCACTGAGACCTGACTCGGCCTCTGTCCAGTTTCCTCGCTGTATACCCTACCCTCCTATTAGATGCTCGGTAGCACTGTTGTACTTAGATTGGCTGTCGTGGTGCGTGTCCCTTTCGGGTTGCCCTGAGCATAGGAGCAGGGCTGCTGACAGTTCACACATGTCGAGGGGAAGCTGCAGTATGCTTCTAAAGCTGTAAATTTCTGACTTTTAAGGAGGAAAAAGTAATCCCATGTGTGGAGGTTACCAAGAACTACACGTGGGTGAATCTTCCCAGTGGGAAATCATTGAAAATGAATGTAGTTTTTTTCTGGCACACCTGTGGCTGAAAAGTTATGACCCCAGTGAGTGACGAGGATAGAGTTAACGCAGAAGGCACCCCTGGAGCGCTTGGACTATATCCTCCAGGAAAAAGGGGCAGTTGACCTCTTAATTGGTAGTACTTAGTGTTTGAATATTAAGTCGGTTCTCTAAAGGATTCGTCTGTAATTCTAACCATGAATTCTCCCTTACATAGTTTGTTTTATTTCACTTTGGGTTAATGTTCAAGTTGCTGGTCTGCCCTTGAGGGCACATGGGTGATATAGCCACACCAATCGATATCCGGGATGCTGAGCAAAACTGGCCTAACGATGACAGGGCCTTGAGGGGCAAGAGCAGCTGGGTATTCATCTATCCTCTCTTTCAATCATTGTTGGTGTTTGCCCTGTGGCTCCAGAAGCACCTTAGGGTGTCAAGAACCAGCCAGCACTGGTTTATGTAACCATCCCTGTTTTGTTTTCAGTTGGGAGGTGAGGTCAAAGGTTAGCTTCCATAGAGGTCCACTATCCAGGCTGGGCCTGGAGCCTTTCCAAGGAGGCAGAGTCCAGTTGATGTTGGATGTTGACCTTCAGCGTCAACGGACAAGGGGCCAGTGATGAAATCTTCCCCATAGGTTTTCTAGGCAACAATGGAAGCTACAATATGAAGAGCAATAACTGGACTTGGTCACTCGGGGACCTCTGAACCAGGTGGTCAGGGTTCACTGTTGACTATGTGACCGGTCAATGTGCCTCAGTTTCCTTAAGTCTAGAATGAGGTAAAAGTAGCACTCACCACATTGGGCTCTTCTTAAACTCCCTCTGTGTGTATGGTAGTTTTGTGTATGCATGTTCCTGCATGCATGTGTGTGCATGTGTGTGCATGGAGACCAGAGGCTGATGCTGGGTTTTGCTCTATGAGACTCTATCTTGAGACAGGATTTCTCACTGAAACTGGAGGCCACTGTACTGTACTGGCTGTACTGGCTGGCCTAAGCCTCGGGGGTCCCTGTCTACACCTGCTAATACTGGCACGGCAGGTTCACACCACTGTACTTGGCTTTTTATCTAGGTCCTGGGAATCTGAATGCAGGTCCTGATGGCTTGCAAGACAAGCATTTTACCTACTGACCTACCTTCCAGTCCTACCGCATGGGATTCTTAGGCAGCAGAAGGCTTAATAGAAGCAAAGAGCTTAGAGCTGTACATTGCCTATAGCTGCCCCAGGAGATGCTATTGCTTTTCTGTCCTTGATACCAACCGCAACCACTCAAGAGAAATGGCTGTACGGTGGGCACTCTGTTAGCTTAATTTTGTCTTCATAGAAACTCTATGTACTACCTATTTTTTTTTTGTCCCCAGGCCATAGATGAGAAAAGTGAGGGAGGCTTGGAGAAAGTTCACTATCTGCTCAAGGTCACAAATTAACGGGTAATGGACACGAACTCTAACTCAGTGCTGCCTGGCACAAAAGCTTTTGCTTTTCATCACAAGACACCCTGAGCAAAACAAAACAAAAACCGCAAAGCAAGAAATACCCTCGTCCTAGGCACGATCCAGGCAGCCTGAGAAGTCTATATGGGAGCTCTTCTAATGGTCGATGCAACAGAGTTGTGGCTGTGACATTTTCAGGCAATTTCTTGAAAGGATTCTTTTGTAGCTCTAACCAGATTGTAAAAAGTTTATTTTCCATAAAATGCAAGCCTCTGTGTCGCTTGAGCAGTCTGTTTGGTTTTTCGTTAGTGTTTAAAGATCTAGTCTTCCTTTAAGGGCACAGAGGCACCTTCAAAATCAAACCAATCAATGTCATTGATCGGCTGTGCTGCTGTGTGTAGAAGGCATTTCATGAAGGCTTTCTGCTCCAGCTGTGCCTGCCACTGCTGATGGCATTTGAGGCTGGAAACTCAGATGTGTCCCCTAGGGCTCTGGGTGAGGGACAGCATGTGAGCACAAGCCCATGCCCTACTATAGGAAGTCAGATGAAGTTGGAGGTACATCTTACGGTGGATAAGGGTAGGGATGCAGAATCCCTGAGCTCCCTGCCCCCGACGCTGCACTTATCTGAAGGTCTTTGACAGGAGCATGGAGTTGACTCTGCACTCACTCCCTAGCTCACTCCTCTGCTCATGACTTGTCTTTCTTTCCTGACCACAACAAGGGAAGATTGACAGCTGGAATGGAGAAACCCATGGTGTGGTCTACAAATACACACAGGGCCAGAAGTGGGGGAAGATCCTCTTTCCTCCTCTGTTTGTTCAAAGATAAAGAGGCCCATTCAGTCCACACGGGGTCCAGCAATTTAACCATAAACTACATTAATGGATGGCAGAAAGCAACAACCCTCCTGGGCTGTGTCCAGATGTGGGCACCTCAGGTTCCGAACCCTCTGGACCGGGTGTCCCCAAACCTCCCCTTTAAAACTGTTGGGTGGCTTGAACATTCTAAACATTTTAAACATCACCTTTTAAGCATTCATGCTTCAATATCAGAGCCCATAGGTTTTTTTTCTTTTTCTTTTATTTCTTTTTTGATTTTTTTTTTAAATAAGTGTTTTGTGTTTCTAACCCTTGGTGATTGTGGTGTTTCGGATCTGATGACAACAACCCCTGTTCCAAAGTTCCAAAGACAAAAGGTTTTTTTTTTCCTTACCGGAATTTTTTCATTCCTTCCCACTCACCCCACCCCCATCCCTCATTTCCTCAGGAAACCATTTAGCTAGAGACAGAGGGAAAAATCCCCCAACATATTTCAGGAGTCCCCAGAGACTCACACATATCTAGGCAGCCATCAGGCACCAAAACCACACACTCAGCTTGGGGACAGTTGAAAGACTTTCATCCCCGTTCCCACCAGCTGACGTCCAGGAACTACTGGAGGTAGTCCACTGGCTCTGCATGTCACCCTTGGGGCTCTCCAGGTAAAGCCATCCTCGAGCTTCCACGGGTCGGGGGACAGGACACTCCGGTTTACTTTCCAGGGATCTCCTGGAAAAGCACTTGTAAAGATGGCCCTGTGGGCTGTAGGAGAAGACAATGGTACTCTGTCAACTTCTGCAGCCCTTTACTGTGTAGCAGAGTTGGAACTGCTCGGAACGGCTTGGTACACAGGCTGGCAAGGTCTTTGTTCTCTATTCAGAAGGAAGGTATATATTACAAGGAGCAGTAAATTGGCAAAACCCAAGAGAACAAGCAAGCAACCAATTGCATTGTTGGGTGCTGAGTGCTAGAAAGAAATCAAACAGCGTTTTGCAGTAATGACCAATTTCCACTGGGTTTGCAAACTTTAGGAAGTGTCTCTAATTCTCCAGCGGCAGCTGCCTGCCTTCAGGCTAAGAGGCTTCTCAGGGGTGCCTTTGTCCCATCTGCAGCAGGGAGCCTACATCTTCCTCTAAAGGTAGACTTTAAGAATTTCCATGAGCAAAGGTTTCGAGTCTCATGGGTTCACACTGACTCCTGGGCGGACACCATATGGCAAGAGAAAAAAAAAAGTCTCTGCAGGGCTTGGCAAAGCACTCACCAATTTATCAGGAGCCCCAACAAACGGAGATGAATGGTTGTAAAAACCACTTGTGAGGTAAAGGAGAAGCGAAGAGGGTGGAGTGTTTCAGCTGCAAAGAAAGCCTCACCTTCAAACCAGAAGGCCTAGGGTTTCAGGATTCCCCGCCATGGTTGAGATCAGATCTGATCCATCTGACTTCTGGGAGTGTAGTGAGCCTTCCCGGAAGGTTGCTTTTCTTTCCCTTGGCCCACACTCATCTTCTCAGAGCCACGGGAAGGTGTCCCATGGTTTCTTGGTTTGCATTCTTGTATTCCCTCCGGGTTAGCTGGGGAATCCTCCAAGAATCAAGTGGAGCTCTCTGGAACCCGCAGAAAGTCCTTCTAAGAGCCGACGCTCTGCTGAGCAGCCAGCAGATGTCAGCAGTTCATCTGCTTTTGGTCCCCGGCAGGCAAGGGACAGAGCCCTCCAAGGAGGACGCCTGGGGCAGACACCAGCTGTTTGAAAGTCTCAAGCATGGGCTAAGGAATCGGTCTACTCTTAGACCAAGCACCAAAGGCGAAGGGGATGGTGTTCTTCAGACGGGACACACAAATCCATCCATTCTCGGAATGGATTCTTGCTCTTCACACTTGAACAGGACTTTTGTTGTTGTTTTTGGTCGGTACTGATATCAGAATTTGTCAGAGAATTAGACAAGCTTTGTTGGGAAAATTTCAAAAGCTAAAGGCAACTAAATCTGCTTTCAAGTATGATTCACACACCCCCGCTGCCACTTTAAAACAATAATCTGTGCTTTTAAGAGAATCTCACCAGACACTTGAGAAAGAATGCTTAGGAAGGAACGGTCTGAAAATAACAAACAAAATTTCAAATAGGATGCCCAAAAATCGACGTGCAAAGGGCAGAAAGCAAATGAGACCAGTCTCTGTGATTGATTATTATTTGACAAAGCCAGAATAATCCCTCGATCTAATAAATGTGAGACCAAATACCACTGGCGAATTACACATCAACAGGCTAACATGCCTTTGGTCTATGGAGGAGGGCTTCTTGCTCATGTGAACTCATGGCTCACAGACCTATTAGCTTGTGTTCCTCAGAAGCCCAGGGTCAGGTGCAAAGACAATAAGACCACATTTATTAATTGCTCCCCATACAGTGCTGCCCCATTCATAGCGTGTGTGTGAGTGTGTGTGTCTATGTGTGTGTGTGAAGTCCAGCATCTTTTTCAATTGTTCTTCACCCCTTTTAGACTTTTTTCACTGAGCTTGTTCTCCACCAATCCAGTAGCCTTACCCTCCGGCAAGCCCCAGGATCCTCCTGTCTTTGTCTCCTCAGCACTGAGACAACAGGCACACATTGCCATGTCTGGGGCTTCAACTGGGTTCTGGGAATTGAACTTGGGTACTTGTGCTTGCTAGACTTAGTGACCAGGCCATTGACCCAATCCTCACCCATTCTCTTCCCAGTCAACCTCTAGTGTTTTCTTTTTCTGCTTTGCATGTTTATTGTTCCGGCTTTGTTATTATGGAGTCTGTGCTCCGAGGTCAAATCTACATGGTCCATGCCATTGTGGACAAGCCTGTGGACTTGGAGAGGAAAGTCAAGCAGATGCAAGTCTGTCGGTGGAAATCTAGTTAGAGTTAAACGTAGGACCCAGTCCCCAAAGGCTGGCTTTGAGGCTGATTGGGAGTCACCTCCCAGGCTCATGGACTTTGACAACAGCTCCATCTCCAAGGCTTACATAAGGCTTAGCAAACGGTATGCGGACTGCCTACTGCAAAACCAGGGCACAGCCCGCCTCTCCCATTGGTCCCTCCATCTTTTGTGAACTCCTGGCGTCACCCTCCTACGTTTCTTGTCATCACTTCCGACACTTTGTCTTTCTTCCCAGGTCTGTCCTCCGGACTGCCTTCCTCACTGTCCCTTGGAACTGTCTTTTATTCATTTAAATTCAGCTGATGTTTCAAACCCCAGCCCCTGTCGGGTGCCTCACCTGTTACTGCAGCTTAGCGTTATTTTACGCCTCTTAATTCCTCACGTGCCCAGTGCACCACATCTTTCATTCTTTTAACCAGCCATCTTTTCTTCAATATTTACGTGAATAATTACATAGCTATAGCCATATAACAATAACTAATATTATGTTAGATACATTATCTTATATTGCCATTTCTATGATGTAAATCTGTTCCTTCGGCATTTTTTTTCCAATATAGAAGGGCAAACTTCTTGAAATTCGGGTAATTTTTAGACTAGTTTTACCAGTAGTGTGATGCCTGATGACAGGCACTTGTTAAGTGAAAGCAGAAACAGGGGCTAGGGGATGACTTCATCAGTAAAGTGTTTGCCTATGGACATGGGTTGAACTGGATCCTTGGGGCTCATGTAAGAAGTGTGTGATGGGCTGGGTGGTGGTGGCACATGCCTTTAATCCCACTCGGGAGGCAGAGGCAGGCGGATCTCTGTGAGTTCGAGGCCAGCCTGGTCTACAAGAGCTAGTTCCAGGACAGGATCCAAAAAAGCTACGGAGAAAAAAGAAGTGTGTGATGGCCACGCCTGTGATTCTGGCTCTGTGGAGGTGGAAGCAGATGAAGCTGGTGGGGCTCACTGACCAGCTGGCCTAGCTTTGCCTAACTGGTGAGCTCAGGAGCACATTCTGGACCTCTCTCTCTCTCTCTCTCTCTCTCTCTCTCTCCATATATATATATATATATATATATATATATATATATATATATATAATATTCTATATATACACATACACACAGAGGCACACATGAGTATACACATACAGGCATATACACACATGCACATGGGTACACACAGATACGCACACAGGTATATGCATACAACATACAGGTATGTATGCACATACATGCATACATATACATGCACACAGAAATATTAGTTGACAGAAATATTCCATCAATTAATTTCGTCTCAGCCTCTAATGTCCAGAGGAGACCTCTCTGGGGGTGAAAGTCTGAGATAAAGGAGAAACAAGGTCTGAGTCCCCAGCTCCTTCCTCATTTACTGCTCTTTTGAGGTCCTGGAGCAAAGTCATTTCCCAGCTTCAGCTGTTCCTGAAGACTGTGGCTCCTTTTGCCAAGGAGGAATGCCAGCCCTCAGTCCCCTGAGGGAAATGTGACCTGCTAATTATATGCAAAGACTTGCTCCCTAAAAGAAGGTCTGGCTTTGTTGCCACTGGGAAATGTCAACAAATGACATTATCTCCCTTTGAGCAATCTCTGACTGCACAAGGAGGGTCAATAGGGAAGCCAGGTGAGTGGGGACCTTAGAATCACTGGGGATCTGGGGTGGGGGTGGGTGGGGCAGCCACTGAAAGTCTTCATGTAATTTTGATCTTGTTGTTGAAACCTATGAAGAGAACCTTGAAAGGCGAAGGCATTTGTGTGTGTGGTGTGTGCATCCTTGCTTGTAAATAGAGGAAGGGCTAAGTTAAGAAGTGGCCTGGTGTCCCAGCATTGTTTCTGCTGGTAGGACTGAAGTCACATGCAGCCACCAATATGCAATGCCAGCTTGTCCCTCCTCTCCTCCCTGCCTGGATAGGCTGAGGTCAGTGTAAAAGCAGATGAAGAACTGGTTATAATGACTCGTGATGATATATGGCTTCTGTTCGCTCTACCTAGGTGCTCCATGTCGCCACCATCTTGGGCCCTCACTCTGGTTCTTTGGAGCCTGCTGTTTCCTTTCTAGAGAAATTTGGGCTCAAGGAAGTAAGGGGCAATGCCCTGTGTCACACAGCTCCTAGTGGATGAAGATGGGTTTTGAATCAGGCAAGATGGTGGTTGGTCTGGATCCTGGTCTGGGTCTGCATCTGTGGTGTCCCCTAAAGGCTCACGCATTTGAACTCTTGATTCCCAGCTGGCAGTGCTATCTGGGGAGGTTGTAGGACCCTCTGGAGGTGGAGGAAGTGAGCCACTGGTAGCAGGCTCTGAGACTTTCTAGTCTGGCTCCCCATCTTATTTGCTCTTTGCTTCTTGACTGGATGCAGAGTGAACTGCAGCCCCATGCTCCTGTTTTCATGCCTTCCCTGGTGCATAGTCTGCAACTCTTGATGTGGGATGTCCTTCTGTATGTGTGTTGCTTTTATTGGTTGATGAATAAAGCCATCTTGGCCAATGGTTTAGCAGAGTGAAGCTAGGTGGGAAATTTGAACAGAGATAGAGAGAGAGTAGGCAGAGTTGAAGGAGATACCATATAGCCATTGAAGGAGAAAGATGCCAGAATATTATCAGTAAGTCACAGCCTTGTGGTGATACATAGATTAATAGAAATAAGTTAATTTAAGATGTAAGAGCTAGCTAGGAGTATGCCTGAGTCATTGACCAAGCAGTGTTGTAATTAATACAGTTTCTGTGTGATTATTTGGGTCTGGCAGGGAAACAAAGCGCAGTCTCTGTCTACAGTCTCTCTAGTCAGAGTTTTTATCCCAGTGACACAGAGGTGATAAGGGGTGTTTGAGAAAGGATTATTCACAACTTTTCTGTCGGTTTGTGTCTTTTTCTTAAGACAAAGGGACGGAACAGATGGCTAAGGTCTACTTTGTTTTAGGTGGTCGCTGGAATGGATGGTGTTTGAGTCTGGCTGTATGTATGAGTAGCTTCCTTAATCTAGCTATGTGATGTTTTTATTTGTGAGTTCATTACAGTAAAGTGATTAAAGAAATAGGAGAAAGATTGATAAAGACACCTGATGACCTCTGACCTTCACATACATGGGTTCTGAATCCTTGAAGGGTAGAAGTGTTGCCTTGACACTCTGTCCTAATAGAAGCATTCTCTTAAGGCTTAGGAACAAAACTCACAAGGTTTAGCAAGCTGCTGAAACTTACAGGACTCACAAGGCCCCACCCCATATTAAATACTTAGGAACATTTGCTGGGCAAGAGGACATTCTCTAACCAGTCCAGCTATCTGCAAATTGTGCAGGTGGCTTCTCCAGAGATGCAGTTTTGGTGAGCCCTCAGAATTGTTGTCCTTGCTGGGGTGGGTTGTTCAGTGATGCAGCCATCCCATGAATCACCCATGCAGATGACACCCACACTCCTATAAGTAACCCTAATAAACTCAATGGTTGTCTAAGCTAGAGTTATGTAGAATGCTTTCTCTGGTCTGTCGCTGGTGCCCTGTGTGGGGTGAACAGACATTTACTCAGGTCTCCACAGGAAAAGCACACTATGAGAGTCCCTCAGTGGAAGGCAGTGAGCAGTGACGCAGATAGAGATAATTATTGCAGGGGCAAAGAACTCTACCAAGAAGCAGGGTGAAAACCGGAAAGCTCGTCTTCATTAGTTAACTGCTTAAATGTTCAGAGTTGACAATGTAAAGATTAGACTTTTAAATTCCCTGCTAGGCATTGATACCAAAAGCAGGAAAGAAAGTCGTACAGTGATTTTAATATAAAGACTTTTGGGGCTTGGTTGAGGATGTAGCTCAATGTGCTTTATTGAGGTCCTGGTCTAATCCCTATCGAAAACGAAGAAAATGGAAGAAAGCCAAAGAATTGCTTGCTGTAGAGTAGTGGGGGATGAGCTAAAGATAACTAAAAAGAACCCTGAGAACACAAGGATAGAGTTGGTCAGCAGCAGCCGTTGCACTCGGAGCTGAGATGGAGGTTTGAGGGGCATTTCCCCTCCTGTCTTCTTCCCCTCAGCTGAGGCCCTGACCGTGTGGATGAGAGAATGGCCACAGCCCACTGGCTGGGAGAGGAGTAGCTGTGTTGATCGAGCTTATTAGAAACCTGTCTTCTGGGATGTGCAGGAAATCACCCCTGTGGGATGCTGGGAATTTGTTGAGGAGAAATTGTCTCTCTAGACCACTAACCCTGAAAACATCCAAAGTGTCGTAGGTACTGCTGGATCCGGTATGAGAGAAGCACCTGTTCTTCCGAATCCTGATGCTGCCGGATCCTTCATGTCCAGGATCAAGTACATCCGTGTAAGGTGCTAATTGCCTTAAAAATGGTCTGTGGGTAGGGACAGCAAAACCAGAACCCAGCCAGACATGTCCTTCCTACTCCATTGTGTCTCTGGTACCATCTACTTCACATGGCATCAACTGGCGATGGAAAACCATTTAAAGGCCCTAGATCCACTATTTGAAGAGTGGGTCGTGAAGGGTGAACTTTGAACTGAGAGGCCACAAGTTCAAAGCGAGTACACCATAGAAAAACATTACTATAATTTACTGTGTATGAGTCAGACCTGGGGGTACTAATCCTGGGGAATCTCCTACACCCCATATTCTGGCTCAGTGGTTTTGAGAGGCACTCCAGGTAGTCTTGATGTATGGTCTGCTTGGATTATTGCACTAGTCTCCTAATTGTTTCCCCCATCTTGTTTCTATATCACCTGTTTTGCACACAGCAGTGCACTAGTCTGTTTTCTTCCATTGGTTTAACAAAAACACAGAAGCCAAGTGCTTACAAAGAACATGTGTTTGCTTTTCTCGTCATTTAGGAAGCTGGAAGTCTCAGGCTGAGTAGTTCCTTCTCTGTCTTCTTGTTACAACGTGGTGAGGAGACTTAGTGGAATTGAGTAGACACAGAAGGAGTTTCTTCATGAGAAATGGTCTTGATATATAATAACCCAGTTTCATGAGAACCAGCTTACTCTAAGAGACCAGCATTAATCTTTTCTGTGGGTAGTACCTTCAGTGGCCCAAGTGCCTTGTACTGAACCTCAAAACTTATAGGCTTGGGCACACCTCAAGGATGCTGCCTCCAGTGTGTGGACCTTTGGGTACAGACCCAAAACCTTTGGTATCCAAACCCAAATCACAGTTGAGGAACAGCACTAAAACACAAGTTAGAACATGTCCTTTGGTTGTTCAAGATGCCCAAGGGACCCATGTCTTTGGAGAAAATCTCACATCATTTCAGGGACCTGCATGATTTGGATCCCTACTGCCTGTTTCCTGCTAACTGGCCTCATCCCTTGCCTAGGTGACACTGCCCTCAAGCAGGCCAGGCACAGCCAGACCCAGGTGGTATGCTCTTAGCGTCTCTTCCTTCTACTGGCCTCTGCTTCGAGAGCACGCCAGCCCACACCGTTCCTGCTTTCTGATCTTGGTTCAGACAATACCGTCCCTGTGAGTCCTTGCTTTACCCCTGGGCTTAAACCTACAGTCTCCTTCCCAGCCCCTCTGAGCACTGGGCGGAATACCTTCAGGATCGACTTTTCTCCACATCGCTTACCACCACCGCTGACAGATTGTTCCACCTGCTTATTTTGTCCGTTTGTTTTAGGTTGTCTGCTAAAATACACGCCCCATGAGAAAATGACCTTTCGTCTTTCTTATTTATGGCTGCTCTGGCTGGGACCTTGAGTGATGCCTAGAACATGGTTGCTCAATGAGCGTTGGATGGATGAACAGACCCTGCGTTCTGGGAAATCACTGTGGAGTTTGTTGGTTGGGAACAGCCATGGCCAAGGCAGTTCTCAGACTCTTTGAAATCTCCTAAGTACACACCAGCATGGACCTTTGAGAAGGCCTGCACTTTGTGAAAATGGAACCCTCTAGAACAGTGGCGGCAAAGATTCCTGGGGAACTCTAGCATGCTTTTGGAGGTGTGGAAAAGCGGCTTAGCCCACTGAAACAATACATGGCACGTTGGAGAGAAAAAAGCGCCATGATTCAAGATGATATTTTACAGTCTGGGTTCTATCCATGGTTTTGTTCTGGAAGCCTCTGGGGACCTCAAGAAGACAAAACCAGATGAAAATGAAGCTACTCTGTTTGTCTGTGTTCTTCCCAGAGTCAACTGTCTTCCTCTCTGTTCCCGAAGGGAGGAAACATGTCTGTGATTCCTTCAGGATCTGGAACTTCTCCTACCACCATTAGGGTCAAAGCCTTCTGCCGTCTGTTACCCTCAGGCCTGAGGGAATTCCGCGTGGCCTTGCTGATTGAGTCACAGCTCCACTCGGAATGACTCGGACCTTATTTAACCCAGGACGCCGAAGGATTTCTCAGTGAATTATTAAGGAATGGGCCAAGGGAGCAGAGAGAGTCATTCCGAGATCTGAGCTGGTTTGTGCAGAATCAACTGGAAGCAGCAAATGGGGGTAACAAGTGGGGTCTGCGTGTGAAGTTGGGGAGCCCACAGTCAAGAACAAGGCTTTGGTTCTGTTTTCACGGAACAGGTCGATAGAGGACTGGGGAAACCGCTCAGTGACAGAATACTTGCCTAGCATGGTTCCTGATTCAATTCTCAATAACTTTTCATCACCTCCCACCAAAAAAAGCCAACAGAAAAATCGCCTCTTGTGGTTGAAGACGATTAGGGTTGATTTAGTTTCTGAGTTTGCTGGATCTGTTAGGATGTCCAGGCAGTTTAATGCTAGTTATAAGTATTCTGTTTACTCTGGAGGCTTACCACTGTATCAGCCACACACAGGATACTCTGCTAGAAAGACAATAGTTTCTTGGATATAGGCATGATTTTGAATCTTGCAATTTCATAAATCCAAAACCAATCACTATTACCTTACCAAAGCTTTAGAAGGTGTGTTTGGTCTTCAAGGGTTCACATGAAAAAAAAAAATCTTCCATCAATCACCAGGAATGCAGATTTTAAAAAAATCACATGTAATATTCATTTTAACATCAGTGTTTCTAAGTGATAACAGTGTGTCTTGTTGCAAAGAAAGCCAAATTAAAGAGAGCAGGGACGTCTGTTTAGTGAAGGTAATTGATTCTCTGAGTCTCCTAAGGACCATGAAATGGGGTGAGAGGGTGGGACTCTCCTGTCTTTTCCCTGACCCAGCACCCTTCAGAATGATCCCTTGCCTTGTTCATTCAGGTCACCCCCCAACTTCCAAGCCCAGTATCCAATTCCCAGCACATGCAACATTTGCAGGGCTAATTGTGCCCATCCACGCAAACATCTTCGGGCAGCCTGACGCACAGGTGCCAGCTCTCCTCCTCTGATCCTTTCTTCACCTCCTTGCTGTTTATCTCACTCTCCTTTGTGGTCCCCCACCTCCTCTTCAAGAGCTACTCTCTGGAAGGCTGGACCAACCGACCCCTCAGCTAAGACCCCAGTCCTCTAAGCAATGACTCCCAAAATAGGTGTAAGCAGGGTCAGGTTTCAGAAGTGAACTGCCTCCCAAGAACTTTTTCTCTTCGTATCTCAGCGTGGACTATCGTCTGCACCCAGCAACTCTGGTGACATGTCTACTTTGGCGCTGGGGACACATTCCTACTTAATGTGCCCCCAAACCTGTTCTGTTTTCTACACTCATCCTGGAGTTTCCCGATCTTGATTCACAGCAATTCCCTCTTTTCAGTTACCCCAAACTGCAGAGCTGAGGATTGTCCTTTATTCTGCCACATCTGGAACACCAGCATATCTCACTGAGACTATGTTGCTAGAGCCTGAATGCTGCCCGCTCCTTCCCTGCTCAACTCCTCCTCTAGGCCACTGCTGACCGTAGAACTGGTCACTCAGTTTTAGCCTAAGTCCCTCTGCATTACTGTTTCAGAGCAGCACTGGGAGTGACACTTTTTAGGTTGAACTGTCTGTGGCTTTCTATGTCACTCAAAATAAAAGCCAGGACTTGTATGCTCCAAAGACGCTGTGTGGCCCGTGTGACCTTAGTCAACACTTTTGCCTTCCAACACCTACTATGCATGGTTATAAATAACAATGGGTAGTAATACAACCCCCCAACAAGTCTTCCCATCACCCCACTTCCTATTGCTTGTGTCTCCCTTGAGTTCCAGCTATTGGTCTGTTACCGACGATGTGACATTGTTTGCATTTATTTGCTTGTTATCTGTCTGTCCTTTTACACCAGCGAATCTCAACCTGTGGGTCGCAAACCCTTTGGGGGCCAAACAACCCTTTGACAGGGTGACATAAGACCACTGGAAAACACAGATACTTACATTCTGATTCATAAAAGCAGCAAAATTGCAGTTATGAAGCAGCAATGAAAATAATGTTATGGTTGGGGTCACCACAAATGAGGAACTGTACTAAAGGGTCCAGCATTAGGAAGGTTGGGAACCACTGCCCTACACGGAAATACAAACTGCAAGAGCCAAAGAACTCTATCAGCTGCAGTCACTGCCATGTCCTGTTTCTTAGAGAACCTGGCCAGATCAGTGTGGCTGAATATGTGATTGCCTCACTAGACAGCAGTTGATGTCAGATAGGCTGTGCATGAAGGAAACTGTGAGTTCAGAGGGATAGGTGGGCCTTATATGAGGACTAGCTCAAGGGTTGGAGAGGTTGCTCAGTGGGAACACACGCTTGCCATCCGACTGCGAGAACCTGGAATTCCTAGAGTCCACATAAAGCCCGGGACAGTAGTGTCCACCTCTAATTCCAGAACTCTAACAGGGGAGGGTCGAGGACAGGTGAATCCATGAGCTCAGAGCCTCATGGCTTGGTGAACATAGCGGTGAAGAAGAGACCTTACCTCAATCAAGGGAGAAGGCAAGGACTGTCACTCACAGCTGTCCTTTCCATCTCTCCATTCAGGTACCATGGTTAACATATGCTCATAATCACACAGTGGTCCCTCTCCAACCACTCTACATACACACACACTCACACATGTGCATGCATGCACACATGCTAGTGTGTGTGTGGTGTGTGTGTGTGTGTGTGTGTATGAGAGAGAGGGAATTTCTCTTCCTTCTTTTTCTCTTTCTTTCTTTCTTTCTCTCTCTCTTTCTTTCTTTCTTTCTTTCTTTCTTTCTTTCTTTCCTTTTTTTGAAACAAGGTCTCACAGTATAGCCCTTAATGTTCTGAAACTTGCTTTGTAGACCAGACTGGTCTCAAACTCCCAGAGATCCACCTGCCTCTGCCTCCCCCTCCCCAGTTCTGGGATTAAAGGTGTGCACCACTATGCCTGGCTAACATCCAAAGATTTTTTTCTTGTAAAAAGAGAAAGAACTATTTCACAGACAGAGGCGGATAGAGTATATTGCTCCTCACATAACTGGATCAAAGAGGCTAAATGTCCCATGTTCATGACTAATTGGGACCCATGCCTTACTGGCTATATGTCACTGGGCACAAAATTTAATATCACAAAAATCTTAGGTTTTTTTTTCCCCCTCAAGGTAGAGTCAGTAAACCTACTTTGGAATTTGTATGAAGAAAATATGTTTAAAAGTGTTCAGTGTTGTACCTGGATATAACAAGTACTCAATCAATGTAATAATTGCCATTTTTTTGTAGTACAAAATAAAACATTGCTGGCTCTGCCCTCAAACACCCACAGTGCCTGGCCTGAGTTTGGGATTAAAGATGATTTGGGTTTGACAATGAGCAAGCATTACCACACCAAACCAAATGGAAGTTAGTGTATTAAGCAAAGAATTAAACCAACCTTGTTGTGCATCATATGGGTTGGGTCAAGTGGAACAATCAGAAAGGTCTGGTGGTCCCACCAGTTCCACTTAGTCTATAGATTTGGCTTTTTCTAAACCAAAGGTAAGAGGCAGAGCTCTGGGATACGTGTGGGAGAGGTAAGAGCAAAGGATGCTTTTGCTATAGAATGAAAGGGGTGAGGCTGCTGAAGTGGGGTGCTTCAGGGGCTGGATTCCTCGCACAGCTTGGACAGAGTCTAACTCTAGACTTCCTCATATGCCGGAGAAAAGGAACCACCCATCAGTTCTGCTTTGGTTCTGGCACCCAAGGGTGTTGAGAAGAGGCCAAGTGTAGATGTGGCTTCTTGAGGGAACTTGGGTTCTGTTGCATGGATGGCAGCTGCAAGCTCCGTGCTGTCTAACAGGAAGAGAACAAGCCCACGTGATTTAAGGTTTTCTAGTTGGAGGCTGCCGCTGAGGCTCAGTTGAAAGGGTGTTTGCTTGGCATATGCAAACGCTGGGTTTGGTCAATAGCATAAGCTGGGCATGGTGTCATGCCCATTATTCCTGTAATCCCCGCACTCAGGAGGTGAGGTCAAGAGGATCAGCAGTTCAACTACACAGAGAGTCTGAGGCCAGCCTGGGCTACATAAGACCTTGTCTCCAAAATTAAAAAAGAATAAAAATTAAAATGAGGAAAACATAATAAAGTATTTCAGTTGGCACACTTAAGGAGTGGGAAAAGCAGGTGCAATTAATTTTCATAACTGACTTTATAATTCCCCATAATGTTGACATTTCCTCCATGTAAAGATATTCATTTGTAGCATTTATTGATCATCTGTTATGCCTATAACATTGGTTACTCTTAGTTTTTCTTTATAATGTTCAATGATAGTGTCATCACAGAGTAAATGCATGAATGTTAATAACGAGATGACTTACATTATTCTTTTCTTCTGCTTCTGACATTTACCTTTCATCACCAAGGGTACATTATGTTGTAAGACATCTCCGTGTGGGCTGGCCACCTCTCTAGTGCCCGGTGGTCACCTGTGGATGGTCGAGCAAGTCTACAATCTCTCGGCAGGGAGATTCTGCCAGGGACAGCCTAGCCACCTCTCCTCTCTCCTGTCTTATCAGCATCCCCTTGGAGGGCCTCACTCTGGCCTGGTCATTTCCTGCCAGGGTCAGGGACTGGATGCTGCCAGTCCTTCCCAGAAAAGGAGTGGTTTCCAGAAAAGACAGAACCTGTTGAGAAATGCAGAGGGACAGACAGTGAGCCATTTGGAGGGCACTCTGTTGTCACCCTCCAGGAACCTGTGTGGAGGTCAGGATAGCCAGTGATTGGTAGGGCTGGCCTGAGACAGTCTCAAGGTTCATGGAAGCCTGGGTGTGATAGGCAGGGAAGGGGTTGTGATTTGGCTTCCTCCTAAGAGGGTGACCTTCAAGAGTTGGAGTGCTCTGCCTTATAGCTTTGTCTTTCCCAATTCTCTCCCTAGGCCTCTCCTCCATCCTCCTTCCCCCTCACAGCGCCCCGTGTTCCACTTCTCTCAACCAAGGGGAATTCAAGATAAGCAAACTTGCTTACCTTGCCCCGGGAGCCTCACTTAGTGCATTTGTCAGCACGGAGCTCGGCTGAAAAGTAACTAGTGATCCATTTGTCACAGGGCTGTGGGTATCTGTTTGGAAGATTTAATTTTCCCCAATGAAGAACTGTCTAAAGAGTTCTAATGAGCCTGGAGGGCTCTTGTTTGCTTTCAGAGTTTGCAGCAAATGGGGACATCTCTTCAAGGCATGTCTGCCTCTCGGGGTTCTGGGATGCTACTGTGAGAGGTGAGAGCAAAGGCCAGCCCAGTCTCATTCTCAGGGTGCACACGGCCTTGGCTTGCCCAAGTTCTCCATTCGTCTTCCATCCAGGGAGGCTTGCATTTGGGAATGTTTAGTTAAGATGAGATTTTTCTTTATGCTTATAATGATTTGCATAATCTTTTGTTTTGTGGAGCTGACAGAGTGCTCTCTCGGCAGAAGATAAGGGCATGGCCAACTCAGATGAATAGAGGAGTGGCTTGGAAGTGGCTGTCTCAGCACACACCGCTCCCAGGCCTTCCTGCTTGCTTTCTCTGCTTTCAGGGGCGGCGGGATGGGGAGGTTCTTTCTCATCGATTGGCACTGTTACTCCAGTACTCTGAGGGGTAGGATAATAGCAAGGGTAGGAAGAAGGACAGAGAGAGAGAGAGAGAGAGAGAGAGAGAGAGAGAGATATTCTGGTACAGAAGAAGGTGGGGTGGAGGTTGGGGGAGGAGCTAGGTAACCAGAAGGAAAAAAGGGACACAGATTGTTGAGGTGTGTGTGTGTGTGTGTGTGTGTGCGCTCGCGAGCACACTCACCCATGTGTGTGGGTTGCATGCATGTGTGTGTGCATGCTGAGGGCAAAGGGCAAAGTCAGGTGTTCCTCAGACACCACCCACCATTTTCTTTTCAAGACTGTCTCTCATTGGTCTGGAGCTCACTAAGTACCCTTGGCTGGCTACCAGGGATCCCCGGGGATTCACCTGCCTCTGCCTCCCCGATGCTGGGATTACAGATATGCACCAATCATTGTGGGACAGGTCATGCTTATCTCTGGGGCTCATGGGCCTCCTGCTCCAGCTTGCAGAGGCAGGATGGCATGGAGGAAGAGCTCTGGCTGAGCTCTGGCTGACTTCTTTGTTGAGCTGGACTTTTGAACTCTCTCTGCCTTCTTTCCCTATTGGTGCAAACAAACCAAACACATAATGGAAACAATAGCTCCTTCTCAAGGAGTTTAAGGATGAGGTAGTATGCATGAGGAAGCTGTCGCCAAGACCTTTCCATGGTGCAGCGTACAGGTTTGTATTTTCTTTTTCTTGTTTTTGGAGACAGGGTTTCTCTGTGTAGCCCTGGCTATTTTATTTTTCTTATTTGTTTGTTGTTTATTTCTCTAATCCTGTGCCTTCTGGATCAGAGTACATTGACTCAGATTCACCCTGGCTCAACTCCCCTCCATCTTCTATTTTGGTGTGTCTCCTGGGCAGCTAGACGCCACCATGGGCAGATTTACCCTGTAAGAATTGGTAAATCAAGTCTACTCCATCCAAAATATCAGTCATGAAATATCACCAGTGCTCCGCTGGGCCTGATCTTCCCATTAAGCATGTTATTTGTTCCCATAGGAACTTTCTGCATATAGGCTCTCATACAGCCAGATAAAATGCAGGGTGTTCAACAAAAATTAACATCAGAAAAACAATAACTAATGTCAGAATATTAAGTACATCATCTGTAGGCGACAGAGGTGGCTCAGCAGTAATGCTTGCTGTTTAAGCACGAGGTCCTAAGTTGGGATCCCTAGGACATGAGCACACAACCAAGTGTGGTGGCTTTTGCTTTTCATCTCAACACCAGCGAATGGGCTCACTGGCCAATTAGTCTAGCTAACACAGCATGGCCCAGGTTCACTGAGAGACCCTGCCTCAAAAAGTAATGTGGACGGTGATTGAGGAAGATACTTGCCATCAATCTCGTGCCTCCACATGCATGAATACATGTGTGCATGTGTTCCCATACAGACATGTACACACACACACACACACACACACACACACAATATGCTTTGTAAAATGTGGGTGTGTGTTTTAGTAAAATAAAGTTTCTTTCTTTATCTGTAATTGAATCTTATAGGGCACCCTCTGTTTTATTTATTAGATCTCAGCAGTAACTATGGGAAATACAGTCCTGGAAGATTCAGCTTCTGCCCCTGAGAGACTGATGGTACCGTAGAGAGAGCTCGTGTTGCCCGACTTTCCCCAGGGAGTTTGTTTCCACCTAGCAAAGACAGAGAGGGCACGGACAGACCAAAGATTCCATTTAAGCTCAGTTGGGTGATGGGTGAACTTATTGGGGCTACTTACAAAAGCACAGGTGTCTGGGGCAGGTGCATTTCTGGGAATCTCACTTCAGCCTGGGCGACAACTCACCCAAGCGTCGTGGCTGGAGTTCCCGCACAGCTCAGCCAGAAGAACCTCCTTGGCCCCCCGTTCTTGCCTCTGTAATCTCGTCTGGGGCCTGATGAGGAGCCTCCTAACCTGCTTGTGGCTTTCTCAGCCTCCTCCTCCCCTCCATCGGGGAATGTTTCAGGCAGTTAACTGCACAATGGCTGACTTGAAGACGTTAAAACCAGAGGCTCACTGGGACTTTCCACCCGTGACCATCACCTTCATCGTGGCCGTAGCTGTGGTTTGAGTGAATGTGTGGCCCAGCATGACCGTGTTGGGAGGTAATAGGCCCTGGTGGTTCTGCTTCCTTGAATACCTTCACAGCACCAGCAGGGTGGCTGTTGTGAGAACAGACTTGGTAGTTAGTTTGTTCTGCTCAGAGCCCTCACCCTCTCTTGCCCTTCTGACTTCTACAATGGAATGAAGGAACGAAGAAGGACCCTGCCCCTTGCCCGATACCTAACTGTGCTCTTGGGTTTGATTACCTCCCAAACCATGAGCCAAGCAAATTTCTGTTATTTATGGATTACCCAGCCTTGGATGCTCTGTCAGCAAGAAAAGCACTAGGATAGCCATGCTGTCTTCATTCCGTGTCCCAATGTCTATAGGGCCGCCACAGTACAAGGCGCGAGCCTAGGTTCCAGGGACTGAGCCAGTCTGTCTTCATTCCGTGTCTCAATGTCTATAGGGCCGCCACAGTACAAGGCGCGAGCCTAGGTTCCAGGGACTGAGCAGAAGATGCAACAGTCTCTCTCCTCCCTGTGAGATCACATATACGATTTTAAGAAAGTTACAGCCATAGGGCATTAGGTGGTGGTAGGCACAATGGGCAAAACAAAGCAAGGAAGGGGCCTTGCAGAAGGTCGGGACTGCTTTCGTCAGGAAAGTTCTAGCTAGCTCTAGCTAGCGGCACTGCTGTGCAAAGGCCCTAGTGCCTGCCACCTTCTCACGTGGTGCTAAGTGTGGCCTTGTGTGACCTCAGTTAATCCTGCAGAGGCCCTTGTGGTGGACATGGGTACGGCTCCCCTTCCCCTTCTGTAGGTGAGGAGACCAAAGGGGTAGAAGGTTCTGTTTCCCGGTCACACATCCAGCTACTCATGCGAGGTTTGATATTTCGTGCAACGTTGGCACCATTGTCTTTCTTTCTCACTGAGAAGTGGCTTGAAAGTAGGAACGTCTTGGTTCTCCCAGATTCCATCCTGTCTCAGCTCTGGAAAGTCCCTCATAAACCTTATTGGGTCCTGGGTGTGGTGACCTCAACACAGGCCTCCTGTGTTGTGAGTGACAGGGTGGCCTTTCCTCACGCAGAAAGCTCAGGGGGTCTGTTCTCCCATGAGGATGAGGGTGGGGTGGCTTAGCCTCAAGGTCCCCAGGCACTGACCTTGTACCTAAAAAGAATTCATTGTTTTCAAATCCAGCTTCCTATTCCTGCCAGATAACCAGCCCATTAATGCATGCAGGTTGTAAAATGTTGGCAGGGCTTCTGGTTTTAGCAGCAAGCTTTTGTCCACAGGCTGGCGGTTCTTCTCCATTCACTGGGCCTGGCTCTCCTTTCAGGGTTGGGCATTGGCCTCTGGGTACCCGGCCACACACTCAGGCCAGCTCAGCCTCCTGGTGTTGATAGCATTGTTATTATTAGACACGGCCTGTGGAATACCAGAGCTCATTCCCCAGCCTCAGCTCTGCTGGTGACGTGAGGTCCAGCCCGTGTATCACAGAGGCCATGGGTCCATGACCTCCAAGGTCTCTGAGAGTCATCCTCAAACTATTGGAACCTGTACCCAACCAGAACACCTGCCGGGTGTATAGCCCCACCTCCCTCCCATGGCTGGGGACTCACCATCAGCTGGAGATGGCAACCCCCACACCTTAGTTCTGCCCAATCTTCAAGGTTCTCCAGGGAATCTGAACCCAGAGCTCTGACGGCAGACACCCCCCCCCCCCAGGCTCGTTCTGTCTTCCCAAGGCACTTGAAGATGTGTGTATGTTTTTACACGAAGTAAATGTCCTTAGTATTTTTTTTTTAAATGAGTCTTATCCAGCCAGATGGTAAGCGGGGCCTTTGCATGCCCAAATTGCCTCTCGGGGTGCTGAATAATGCCAGAAGCATGTGGTCCTTTGGGGCAGGAAAATGTCTGTTTCCCCTCACTGGTAGAAAATGTCTGCAGTCAAGGGCATAGCGTAACTGACCTGAAGTGTGCAGTTCAATGAACCCTTACGCATATACAGTTACAAACATCTGTGGATACCCGTGTGTGTGTACATGTACAAGTTTCTGTGTGTACTTGTATATAGGTGTGCCTTTATATGAATCTATACATACATCTCCATATATGTATACTTATATGTACACTTGTGTATATGTATGCATCTTATGTCTGTGTACACTTATGTGTATGTGTGCATACTTGTTGGCTTATGCGTATACTTACATGCATGTGTCCAATGGCACACTTTACATGAGTCACCCACCGACCTCCAGGTAGACTCCTTGAAATTACCTCCATTTTTCTTGGCTTCTGCCCTGCTTCCCTCCCACAGGATAGCACATCTCTGTGGTAGATTGTGTCATAAATGCCACAGAGAGCCATGCTCCATTGTAGGACTGAGGTCTATTCCGGTCCCTAATAAGCTGAGTGCCTTGGCCTGGGGTTGTCTTCAGCCTTGCTGCTCTCTGCTGGGTTTCAGCACACTGCAAACTAAGTTAAGGGCAGTGCTGTTCTGTGTATCGGGAGGCCCACTGAGCCAAGGAGGCCCATTTATTTTTAATTGAATTAAATTGCTCACCAAATGAAAGTAGCATACTTTCATTAATATTTAATTACATACAGTGTTAAACAATGATCACAAAGAAAACTTCGCAGCTTTTTCTGTCCCTGTTTTATTTTTTATTACTTCGTTGAACGAGACACTCTGATTAGCTGTTTTATGTTTGGAATTTTAAGGGCTCTGCCCTGACCCACTTGAGAAGTGCTTGATTGGCAGGACTCAGCTGGGGGAGGAGGTGTGTTGGCTGTGACACTGGCCACGGCAGTGTGTGTGTATGTGTGTGTGTGTGTGTGTATGTGTGATTTTTTTCTGTGTGTATGTATATGTCTGTGTGTGTGCCTGTCTGTGTGTGTCTCTGTTTATGAGTGTTTTGGTCTATGTGTGTCTGTCTGTCTGTGTCTGTGTGTGTATGTCTCTGTGTGTATGTGTGTCTGTGTGTGTGACATGTGTATATACACATGTCAGTTCCTTGACTAAGGAGAAATATTGGTGGAGGTGATTAAGCACTGCAGACATGCTGAGGCCAGCCAGCAAACTGCTACGGCAGGGGTCTTCCCAAGGGAAAGTCTTCCGTTTGCAGGACAGTGTCCACATTCTCTCAGACAGTCTGCATGCTGCAGAGCCATGGTTCTCAAATCTGAAGGTTAGCTAAGAATCCCCGAGGAGGCGGTTAGAACACAGGTTCCCTGGTCATGTGGTCAGGAGCTTGGTTCATCTGAGTTCCCCACCTGTGTCCAGGGTGTTGGCTGATGGAAGGCCACACGCTGAGAGAAAGCTTCATGAAGGCCTAGAACAGGACTGAAGAGACCAGCGAGAATGACTGTGTTGTCTACCCTGCCACCGTGGGCCACACACCACTGAGGAAAGCTATGGACATGTCCAACACAAAGTTGGAAACTTACTCCAAACACTAGGAAACTTTATTCTTACAAGTTTTGCTAACTTGATGACAGTTCTCAAGGTGAGCTTTGTGGACGGCAATGTGTGTCACAGTGACAAATGGCTGGACATGCCTGAATTAGTTCCTTCTAAAGCAGGGGACTGTTTCCCAAACCAGCCCCGGTAGATGGAGCACAGGGAGGCTCCGATGCTGTGATGCGGACAGCCATGGGCCCCTGGCTTCCTTCCTCCTGTTCCTCCAGGTCAGACTCACAGAACTCAAAGCCCATGGAGGAACAGTTTGAAAGCTCATTATTAGTAAACCTCCGATAGAAGTTTTGACTAGGGAGGTAAATTTGTGTGTGTGTGCGTGCGTGCGTGCGTGTGTGTGTGTGTGTTTGTGGTGTGCATCTGTGTGTGCTGGCTCACACATGTGCCATTACATGTGTGTGCAGATGATCATGGAAATGTATGTACAGACGTGCAGAGCCCAGAGGTTGGTGCACATTGGGCGTCTTCCTCAATCACTCTCATCTCGCTGAACCGGGAGTTCTGGGAGTCTTCTAGATAGCTTGCACTGGGGATCCTGTCTCTGCCTTCAAAGTGCTTGCCCAGGCCCTCTTGATGGAGGCCTGAACTGTGGGTCCTCATGCTTCTTCTGCAAGCTCTTTACCTGCTGAACCATCTTCACGGTCTCTAGTTATGTAGCTTTTTGCGATAGTGTAACAGTTGCCTATGCTGTGTCTAAAGATAGAATAACTTACCAGAGAAGCCTATGGCCCTAAGAGCAGGTAAGGCAGCCACCGGCTGTTAGCTAGCAGGCTATCAACCTTTTTGCTCATTTTTTTTTATTCAACAAAAACTTGAATACCATGATGTAACCGCCATGTGTAGAGGGCTGCGGGACGGGATACACCATAAATTCCCACTCAGAGTTTGTGTTCTAGTGGTGGGGCGGAGATGGGAGATAGGAACCCAGCAGACAAAGGCTGTGAAGGATGGACGGAAGCCATGCTCAGGAAGTCCCATGAAAAGTGATACTTGAATGGGAACCTGAGTGGTAAGAGAGAAAGCCCACGGGAAGAGGTGTCTGGAGTGCATGGGCGCAGATGAATAGAGAGAAGGCCGTGCTGTGTAACACAAGGGAATGGTGAGAGGCACGGGCAGGAAGCCTGTGATGGCTGCACTGTCACAGGACCACTGTGACTCTGGGCATGTCCTGGGCTCATACGAAGAAGTGGAATCCGTGCCTGCCTTGACTAATAGACTACAGCAGAAGTGACACTGTGCCAACTCTGGGTATGGCCTGTGACTGACCTCACAATCGCTGTCTCCCACTTCTTGGAAAACTCACAGTTGGTATTCTGTCAGCTGCCATGTTGTCAGGGGCCCTAACCCCGTGGGCAATGCCACTGACACCGTTAGTCAAACCTCCGTTCCCACTCAACATCCAATGGTGGTCAGGAGAGGAGCCTGGCTGGGTATAGCTGGCCCTGGACCACAGCACCAGACCATGAGCTCGGGGAGAAAGGACTGAGTCCAATCAGCTCCCAAAAGCAGGAGAAAGAATAGCAGATTACTGCTTTAAGCCATGACAATTTTAGTAGATGCTTACCCCAAATGGACCTTGTGGCCATGAACAACGAGGTGCCTGACACGGCAGTGCTGGATGAACGCCCCATCGTCTTTCTCTTTTGCTCAGAATGTCACACACCTTTCTGTGGAACTTTCTAAGCCAGTGAGATGCTAAGGGAAGCTAAAGACAAATCTTCTTCATGGTGTGAATGTCTCCCACTTCAGGCTGAGAACTTCTTGCTCTAAGAAACTGAATGATTTTGATATTTTAAAATGTCTTATTCCTCTAAGACAGTAAGAATTAAAGAAAACAAAGATTTAAGATTAGGAAATCACCCTGAAAGTTCTTGCTTTGCTTTCCTTGGGTATAGATATGAATTGGTACACTGTGGGAAAGCCCTGGGCTTTGGATTTGGGGGAAGAAGTGGGCTCATCCAGCACTTTTTGCTGTATTGTTAAGTTAAACAAACCTGAGCCCTTGGGACTGGCTTCCTCGGCTATAAACTGGGAGGGCAATACCGAGTCTCATTGGAGAGAGGACAGCGTGTTCTGCAAAGTGCTTGGTGCACAGTGGATGTTTGAGGGAGCTTCTAGCGCTGAGACCCCTCCCCCTTTCCTCTCTGCCTGGCTCTTTCCTCCTCCCTCCCCCTTCCACCCCCAGGAGAGGGCTTTTGAGCATAAGATAAAGGCAGGAGATAGATGAGAAAGCTGCAAACAGAGCCTGGGATCGGACAAGCATGACTCTGGGCTTAGTCACAGACTGGGAGAGACTAAAGGCCCTCCTCCAGAGTCCTTGGTGGCTGATGTCTCCCTCGCCTGGGTAATTCATAATCTTGGGGCCATTTCAGGTTATTGTTAATTGGCCTTTTAGTGTGCAAAGCACATTCACATACCTTACAGCCTTTGATTGTCCCAATAACCACAAGACAATAGTTTCTCCATTCTACAGATGAGCCAAATGGGCCTCACTGTGGGTAAGAATTGAGCCCACAAACCCAGAGGCAAGAGCGAGTCTGAATGTGAACCCAGAGGCTGTTTCTCTGATAACACACATTCACGAGTCTCCTGAAAGCCATGGCAAAATTGAAAACACAGTGGCTCACTCACCAAGAGATGCCTGCTAACATGAATTTTCAAAACAGGAATTGCCGGGAATAGACAAACAGGTAAAATCCGTAGCCCCGCTTTGGCAATTATGGCCACTTAGGAGAAAGACATTCACTGACTTTCCTTCCCAGCCTCCTCTGCCCTTTTGCTTTCCCACGCCAGTGGTTCAGTTCAGCTGGCATTTGTACTGCAATTCTGGGGCTGGTTTGTGTCACTTGATGAGTGTCCTTGTTTCCCTTCATTTCTACTTAAGATTTCAAGGTCCATCCTCAAAGTAACCTTCTTGTGTAAGAGTCTCCCTCCTCGTCGGACTTATCTGGAAAATCCCCAGCGCTGGGTAAATTTAACTTCGGGTCTGTTTGTCATGTGTCACCCTCACCCTCCTGACTGAGCAAGGCTGGAGAAGATGATGCAGCTGCAGTGAGAGACAGGCCTCCACGTGATCGATTCGAATGGCGAGCCTTGAGTTTCTGCTCAGCACCAGCTGCTCATCCCAGATTCCTGAGCCCACCGGCCTCCCATACCATCCTCACAGCTATGGTACATCTCTCTCCTTAGGGAATCAGCATTGCCCCTCCCATACACACCCAGGAGGGATACTCTGTAACCTTTGCGACCCATCTCTCTCATCTGTTCCTTGTACTGTGAGCTCTGCCTTTGATGGACAGATTTCTAGCTAAGAAAAACCCTTCACTTTTGCTACTCGATACTACAAGCAGCCTTGAGTCGGCTGCTCAAGGCTGCCGCTCTAGCCATTCCCAGCCGGATTCATTTTTCCCTTACTCATGGGTCATTCCTATTAGCAGACAGCATCCCCCATCTTAGAACAATGCTTTCTGTGAGCCCTTAGTGCCCTTTGGCTTCTCGATTTCTCTTCTTTATTGCAGAACTGAAGAGCGGGGAATAATTCAGCATCAAATCCCTCTTCAACCCTTAGCTTCCTGACCACCAACCTGGGGAAATGCATACACCCAGGCTGCTAGGAACATGTGTGTCCCTAATGCCGTGGTCACGGTCTTCACGCTCTTTGTCTCTCAGAGTCATTCAGCCATGCAGGAAATGCCTCCTCTTTGAAGCCTTGCCCTTGTGGGACTCTTAGGAGACCATGTTTCTCCCAGTCCTCCTTATGCTCCATTGCTGGTGTCTCTTTCTCTGTGGGCTCCATTCTTCCATAGCTGTTTGCTCCAGACTGAAATATTCCCTTCTGGAGGGAGGAGGGAGACTTATCACACCCAGGAAGCTCACAAACTTCCAAGACAGAGAAAGTCCCAAGACTCCCGATGCCATTACCCGAGACAGCATGAATGAGCAGCAAGCAATTGCCAGAGAACAGGAGACTTCCAGGAAGTCTTCTGAAAGTCAAGTGAGGAGCCCCAGGGATGAGGCTCGGTGAATGTCCTCTCACGCCGGGGCGGGCTTTCCAGTGAGAGAGCTGCCGGTGAGTCAGCCGTGCTCCACCGAGGAGCCCCGGTTGTCTCATCGAGCTGGCTTTGTGTGGGGTCAGCTCTCTGGCAAGTTGTTGGAGTCCCATCTGGGATGAATGGATGTTCTCATCCCACCCAAGAAAAGTCACTCAGATCTGCAGACACCAAAGAGCCCCACATCTCCATTTCCAGGCAGCCTCTCTATGTTCAAGCTTTAAGTCCTTGTGCTGAATTGCGTTCCCCTAAAATTCATGTTCAAATGAGAACTTTTATGAAGACTGTTTTTGGAGGTGCATCCTGTAGATAAAGTGAAACCAAGGTAGTTGGGGGACCATGATCCAGTCTGAGTGGTGGCCTTTATAAAGAGACACTGGGGACACGTGTGCACAGACAAATGACCACGTTGAGGACACAGAGAAGAGGTGGCCACTTGCAAGCACCAGGAGAAGCCAAACCTGCTGACATCGGAGCCTGGTTGGCTCATTTCCCCAAGTACAGGCAATAAGTTTCTGTGCGAGTCACACAGGCTGTAGCATTTTATTACTGTGTCACAAGCAACGAAACAACTTCCATGTTTTTATCTTTAGCCCAGGACACTCCCCAAGCTCCTGACATCAGTGCTGACACCAAGTCAAGCTGAAGTCCCTGAAATCCACTTCTCTAGCAGTCTGCTGCATCTTAGCTAAATGACAGCACAGATTTCTTGTCCAGGGCCAAGCCTTTGGCGTTACCTTGGATGCCACCCCTCCCCTTTTTTTTATTCCATATTAAATTCATAAACAAATATGTCCACTTTTACGTTAACACTGTATCCAAACTATTTTGTGCTACGGTGGCACCCCAGCTGAGCCTAAATCCCGTGTTTTGTTGGCTGGAAGAGCTCATGGCCGCCTAAGTGTCTCTCTTTGTGGCTCACTGCCTTCTCCATCTGTGTATAGCTTGCAGATGAAACTATTCTGGGGATACAGTTTGGGTGACAGCACTCTTCTGCTCACGCATCTCCCCTCACTCCTGTCTCAAAAAGAGAAAACCTAACCCCCTCCTGGCTGTGCCTCACCTCCAACATGATGGGCCATACCACTCTAGCTCAGCATTTGGCTGCGGCTCAATCCAATGCCTGCTGTTCTAGTGCAGATCCTGGTGGCCCTGACTTCCTAGGCCTGGCAGGCTCTTCCCCACGGACACCTGGCTGCCCCACCTCCATCTCTGTTTAATGGTTTCTTCCCAAGGGTCGCTTCCTCTACCCCTCTACTTTTGCCTGGCATTTGTGACCTGTTTCCTCTAATTTACTTTTTTCATACATTTCATTTTCTCTCTGTTGTAATTCTTTATGTTGCCATTTTCTAGCCTTCTGTTCTCCCAGGTTAGCTTCCCGGAGACACAGGTTGAGTAAGTGTGACGTGACCGCCTCCTGGTTTTCTTTCCTGCATTTGTTTTAGTGCCTAAGGAAAAATGCACCCTAGCTAGATAAGGCTAGCTCACTGGGTGAGCGAGTCCGTGAGCCAGTCTTGAAGACTAGGCTGAGGGGTTGGCACTACCTGGGACAGTAATGTATCCAATAAAGCTGTGGGCAGGCATAGGAAAATGGTCTGAATTAAAGTGGCAATAGCTGCTATCTTTCTGACTTTTAGCCATTTAAGATTTTACTTGGAGAATGTCTTGTCATCTTTCTAGACCTAGCGCAAGGCTTTAGCAACGTTTAGCCTCCTGAGTCCTTGGTTGTAATCAATGTCCATATCTCCCAGGAGCTCCTCCTCTGGTCACCAGTTTGTTTCTGTTTCTAGCACACTGATTACCACCCAGTTGAAAGACTCTGTCCTTACTCTAGTCTCTGGGGTCCTTATGACCAGGACTGTGGTGTCTGGCTCCTGTCACCTCAGCCAGCATTGTTCCGTGTACGTGAATAGCAAGCATTTGATTTCTGCGGCCTGAAAGTGGGAACAACAGATTCTTTTAAGGAGTAAATACAGAAAGAACCGACTGCTAAGCAAACCTCAACCCCAGCTTCCAAAAGTCTCGTGGGTTTGATGCCTGTGGCACGTGTACTCTGAGGTCTTGGGGGAACTGGAGAGATGAGAAGAGGCAGCAGACCGCATCCGAGCAAGTGTTCTGCCAACATGAAAAGCAACAAAAGTTTAGGTTGGGGAAACTGTAGAGCCATAGGCTTGACAATACTGCGCTGTTCTTAAGAAGTTCCTAAGAAAGAGCCAGGTGTGTTCACAAAGAGGAAGGCCCTGGAAACAATGCCAGGGCTGTCTTTGAAATGGGTGTGGCTGCTGACATCCTGGATAAGGAGGCTCATTATCTGAGACTTGAAAATGTGAAGCTCAGAAGGAGGGCAGGACAATGACTTGGTAGGAGGTGCAGAGATGGGACCTTAGGTCATCAGGGGCTCATTGAACTGAACTGGGAAGTTCAATGAGCTTGTGGGTTTCATGTCCTCATTCATAAACAGATTTAACAGTCGCCTTTAAATAAGGATGTTGTAAGGATGGAAATGAGATAATATAGGTAGGGTTTGTCATAGGAGTGTGTGTGAGTGAGTGAGTGTATGTGTATGTATGAGTGTGTGCTTATGAGTATGTAACCGTGGGTAGGTGTATGTGTGTGTGAATGTGTGTGTTTGTGTGCATGGGAGTGTGTGCACAGATGTGGGAGAGAATGTGTGTGTTTGAGTGTATGTGAGTTGTGCCTCTTTGTGAGAGTGTGTGAGGGTATTGTGAAAATATGTGTACATGTGCGTGCATGTGTGTGTCCGTGTGCACATGTGTATGTGTAAATGTGTGTGAGTGATCTGGATGTGTGTGTGAGTGTATGGTAAAATGTGAGTGTGTGTGTGAGTGAGAGTGTGTGTTTCTGAGTGTGTGAGTGTAAGTGTGCATGCCATAGGTTATAGGTAAGTTTAATTCAGCCTTTTCCGATTTACTTGATGGTAGCAGCAGACAGAGGCTTCTCTGAAGGGAATTTATGTGAAAGGGAAGCAAGAGCAGCTGTGTTCTTCACCAGAAAGCAGAGCCTCCTGTTTGCAGAGAAAGAACAAATTTAACCCAATTCTTTCAAAATTTTATTTATTTATTTTATACCCTGGCTGCTGTTCTCCCTCCCTCCTCTCTTCCCAATCCTCCCCCACCCCTGTGATCTCTCTATTTCCACTCACGATCCACTCCTCCTCCATTTCTGTTTAAGAAAGGGCAGGTCTCCCATGGGTATCAACAAAACATGTCGTATCAATTTAAGACTAAGCATCTCCTTATGGTGTAAGTCTGGGCAAGGCAATGCAGTATGAGGTGTAGGGTCCCAAGAACTAGTAAAAGAATCTGAGACAGCCCTTGATCCCACCGTTAGGAGTCCCACAAGAGGACCAAGCTACACAACTGTAACATATACGCAACGTGCCTGGGTCAGTCCCATGCAGGCTCCCTGGTTGTCAGTTCAATCTCTGTGAGCCCCTATGAGCCCAGGTTAGTTGATTCTGTGAGCTGACCCCTCTTAATCCTTCAGTCCTTTCTCCCCCTTTTCTGCAGAATTTCCCACACTCTGCCTGGTGTAAGGCTGTGGGTCCGTATCTGTTTCCATCAGTTGCTGGGTGGCATTGATGACTACTGGCTTAGGCACCAATCTGGTCACAGGAAATGGCCAGTTAAGACTACATTCACGATTGCTTTCTTGATCCAGCCTAGAAGAACATGTCTGAGACCAGGAGAAATGTTAAATGTGTAACTGGGAAAAAATGGGAGGAAATATCAGCATTTTGGTCCATGTGTGTGACTGTAAGAAAACATCTAGCATTGAATGACCTGTGGAGAACAGTGTCTCATGGTTCTTGAGGTTGGAAGTCCAAGAGCAAAGTTAGAAGAGATCCCTCTGCCTAGTAAGAATTCTTCTCTGCTTCCAAGATGGCGCCTTGCCCCACCTTCCAGGAAGGGACACAGTGCTCTTGAATGGCGGAGGGTAAATAAAAGGGTAAAATAGCAAGTGCTGGGTGAAGCTTTCCAAACCAAAGCACAGGGGCTGAAGATTGCTCACCGGGCAAGGTAGGTGGGCCCCCTCTGGAAGTCTAGATTTCTCCTCCTAGCTCACTGTTCTAGTGGTGACATCCCACGAGGGCCTCTTAACTGCAGCAAAAAGAAGTCTCTTTGGTGAGGGGTGAAAGCCACACTTAACCAGCTTGTTGTTTACGTCTAAGAACAGCAGAGGACATTTATTGGGCTCTTATCATACAGCAAGTGCATAGGACTTAGACACATAGGTGAGAAGAAGCTAGAGGTCTCATGTACGTGGTACTCAACATCAAAAATGAAACACCCACAAAAGTTGCATTCTTTTAGAACCATGAACAGTAATGTGTTCTTAGGAAGTTTCAACATTTTAACACAGGGCTCAGTGCTGATTGATATGTCTAAGATTTTATTTGTTGTTAGTGTTTGTGTGTGTGTGGTATACGTGAGTAGAATGGAGATGTGCGGAAGTCAGGAGACAATTCCATGGAGTCGATTCTCTCTTTATACTCTCACGTGGGTTTTAGGGACCAAACTCAGGCCATCAGGCAGCAAGGGCCTCTGCCCGCGGACCCATCCTGCTGGCCCCCAGTGCTGTGTTTTAAGGGTGAGATGAATGAAGAGCGGGGTGTTGAAAAGTGGACAGACAGGCTAGAAAAAGTCATAAACCCAAGTGCACTGAGGTGCTGTGCAAGGCACAGGATATTCTTGTCTAGGAAAGAAAGAAAAGATCCAGTGTGAAGATGTTGAGTTGTCTTCAAATACAGAATCTGCAAAAGTTTGACACAGTTTGTCCTTCCCCCACAGGCTCCCGTGGGAACATGTGGTCCCCAGCTGGTGGCAATGCTTCCAAATGCTGTAGAACCCTTAGGAGTCAAAGCCCCTCTCGTGAAAGTGGCTCACTCAGGTTTGAGATCGTGGCCCACTTCCTGTGTGAGTCCTGCTTCCCAGTTATTGGTGGTGCATAACCAGCTACTTCACCCTCAAAGTTTGGCTGCTATACCTTCCCCCACTGTCATGGACTGTCTCCTCTTGAACTATAACCGAAACCGGTCCTTTCTATCTTAAGTTGCTTTCTCTCAGGTGTGTGGTCATGGCAACATGAGCAAAAACTAATATAGAGAGTGGGGTTCCAGTTGCCCATAGCCACGCCCTGGTCTTCCATGAATACAGGATCTAAACTGAGGCCTTCATGCTTCTGCAGCAAGCACTCTTCCCACGGGGCAGTTACGTGGGAAGAGGGATGAGCAGGAATTCAGATGCCAGCGCTTCCTTCGGGTGAAGGGAGACAGCGCAAGCTGTTGATGGGTTGGGAGGTGATAGTGATGCTGGGAGAATGTGCGGGACCAGACGGAATTAGCAGGGATGGCAGGAGTTTTAGGGCAGATATCCTAGAGGAAGTGGGAGGCCAGAAGCTAAGTGCAGCTTGAGGCTATAAATAGGATCGTTAGGTGAGCTGCGATAGCAGGAGCCATGGAATGGAAGCGTCTAGAAAGATCAGCGTACGAGACTGCAAACTGAGAGATGATGGGAAGCAAAGACAACTAAGGAGAAAGAAGTGACCGCGCTATAGGGAGAGCCAAGAGCCAGGAAGTTCATGCCGAAGACCGAGATGGAAGGGAAGACTGTTATAAGAAACCCTACATGAATGTCGAAGGGCAAATAGATTTGTGAAATCAAAGGAGACAGATCTGTGTGTTAAATAGTTTACACTGTTCTAAAATTGGAATTTGTTTTTATTTATGTGCACATTCCGTGTCTGTATGTAGACATGCGGATGTGGGTGCTGGTGCCCAGGGAGGCCAGAGGTTGTCTGACCCTCTGAAGTTAGAGTTCCAGGCCGTTGTGAGCCTTCTGGAATTGTTGCTAGGAACCAAACGTGCGTCCCCTGAAAGAGCAGTAAACACTCTGAATCATGGAGCCAGCCCTCTAGCCCCCAATATTTTCCTTTTTTACGCATATTTATAGACTTAGTAAACACAATCAGATAACGGTTGTGCTATGAGAAGGGTCGGGCTGTAGGAAGTCCTTACACTCTGGAGGGCAGTGCTAAGGAATGCAGTCTGAACAGTAAGGCCAGCTATGTATTTGCCAAGCATGAGGTGATTCCTAGTTCTCACGTGTGGGTTTTTAAATGAAAACTTGGTGAAAAATAAATGTGAATTCGACAAGATAATCTGGCTCTTTTCTCCTTAGAGTTCAAAACCATGACGTTCCCAGGAGACGGAGTAGGAAGATGTCAATCACAGGGCTGTCATATGCTCAGAGAGGCTTAGGGCAACAGAAGTTCTCAGCCAGTTGGTCATGACCCCTTGTGGGGTGGAATGACTCTTTTATATCAGATATTTACATCATGGTTCATAACAGTAGAACATTACAGTTATGAAGTAGCAGCTAAATAATTTTATGATTGGGGGATGACCACAGCATGAGGAACCATGTAAGGGTCACAGCGTTAGGAATGTTGAGAACAACTGCCCTGGTGTTTAGTGCTTCTCCCTGACCACACCTAGTCTAACACTTACAAATCTAGTCTGAAACTGGCAACTTGTATATATCCCATGGAGTCTGACTGTGGCGCTTTTCAGAAAATAGCACGGTCCTAGGCCTGCATGTCTTCCTGCACCCGGTGGGAATGTCCCCTGAGGACCTGGCTCATGGTGTCCCAGTTACTTTCAAGTTGCCTCTTCCTTCCCTTTCTGTTTATTTTCTCCCCCTCTTTCCTCATCGTTCTTCATTATGACCCAAGTCATGTATATTTTCATGACCTAAGTCTTGTTTATTCTGGCTTCTTTAAAAAACTTTTTAATATGTCACTATATATTCTGTGTATGGAGGAGGGGACATGCGTGTGGGTGTTTGCATGGGCACACATGTGGTGTGTCCATGTCCATGTACGTGTGGAGGCTGGAGGTTGATGTCAGGTGTCTTTTGTCACTCTGCATCTCATCTGTGATTGGATGTCTTATGTGCTAGAGTGTCCCATGTGATAGAGTGTCCCATGTGCTAGAGTGTCCCGTGTGCTAGTGTCCCATGTGATAGTGTCCCATGTGCTAGAGTGTCCCATGTGCTAGTGTCCCATGTGCTA
>NC_022013.1:76141027-76160152 GCF_000317375.1 Microtus ochrogaster
GTGCTAGTGTCCCATGTGCTAGAGTGTCCCACGTGCTAGAGTGTCCCATGTGATAGTGTCCCATGTGCTAGTGTCCCATGTGCTAGAGTGTCCCATGTGATTCATAGAGTGTCCCATGTGATTGATAGAGTGTCCCATGTGATTCATAGAGTATCTCATGTGATAGTGTCCCATGTGATAGTGTCCCATGTGGTGAGTGTCTCATGTGCTAGAGTGTCCCATGGAACCTGAAGCCCACCTTTTCTGCTTGGCTCACTTGGCACTGAGTTCCTGGGATCTGCCTGCCTCTGTGTTCCTCCCCAGCATGAGGGTTTGTCATCCTCACCTGTAGGCCATGTCATCACAACCTGACTTTCACATGGGTTCTAGGGACCCAACTCAGGCTCTTGTGCTTGGCTAGCGAGCACTTTTGCTACTGAGTCTCCCTGAGCCCATACGTTTCTGTGTTAGGTTTCTTTATCACGTACTCTTCAGACTTCAGAGTGATGCATTTATCGGCCATCTTTCATGGTCTGATATTAAAGTAAATCATTGTACAGAAGTTATAGAGGCAAGAAGCTCGAAGTGACACAGACCCTGTGTTTTCTGGATGGATAGTTCGCTCAGCTTGTCTTCAGATTTCCTCCTTGACACCATGTGGTAGGGATCTTGACAGTGAGTTCAGCGGGCCTCTATCTAACCTCAAGGACTGGAAGTGAAGGCCCCCAGCTGCTGAGCCCTGGTTGGCACACTCACCAAGGCTACTCTTTCCACAGGCCTCTCCCGGCCAGTGACTGAGTGTGGAAAGACCTGAGGGTCCTAGAAGACACCAGACACTGCTGATGGCTGGCCTGGCTCTGCGAGTTCCTCGGTCATATTGAACCTGGACTCCACGGCAGTTGCAAAGATCTGGCCTCCCCAGCTCTCCACCCCAGAGGTGAGCTTCATACCACCAGCAGGTTTTTCTGGTTCCTTCACTGCTCTCACTACGAGCCTTTGTGTCAATCAAATCCTTGCACCTGCAATTTCATCTGGGCTTCTGCTTCTTGGAGGGGTGGGACTTGTAGAAACACCTAGTGAAAGAGGAAAGTCTGAGTGCCATGGGCCTTGGGGCTTGGTGTTCTCTCTGGCACGGGGTCCCGATCATGTGACCAGCATCAAAATTATTGAATGAAAATGGTCTTATTTGCAAAGGGGCCGAGGTGGCTGACCCAGCGGGCTGGCACAGTCAGTAAGATTTCAGCTGTGACTTGTGATCAGAAAATCAGATGCCAGCAGAGCTGCGCTGACACCTTAGGCCCTGGGCACTTGCCAGGCGTCGTGTTTCCTTCTGCTTCGTATTTCTCACAGGAGATAAGATGGAGCCGATGGGCAGTGCTTGGGGAGATGCTGCTGGTCCCTGGGCGCTCATGTGTCGAGTCAGCATTGCTAGAGGATTTGGGAAGAACACAGACTCAATACTCCTTTGAAATTGTCTTGACTTGGAGAACAGAAAGTTAAAAAATATTTGGTTTGCTACAAATGATCTATCAAACTCTGAGATAAAATTTTTCACTTATCAGATCGGCAAATATTTAGAAGATTGATCTCCTATGGCGTTGGTTAGAGGGTACGGAAACAAGCCACTTCCTACACATGCTAGGGGCATAAACAGGTACAAACCTGTAGCAATGTTAATTTGTCAGCTCCGAGGAAACTGACAGTGTGGGAATCTTCCCTACAGAAGAGTTGACGGGGAATACAGAGATCTACACAGAAGGACCATGCAAGTTGTAGATTGCTGGTGATAGCAATGCAGGCTGTGCCCATGCCAGGATGAGATTCTGCAAGTCAGTGGCGCCGCATTATACCCCGGAGTGTTGAGGAGCTGTTAATAGGGCCGCCACGAGACTGCCTTTGTGGAAGGAGAAAACAGCACCCTTTCCTCTTGGCCAGCAGAGTACACGGAGAGTGGTGGGATTTACGTGTATGGAATGTAGGCTGAATGTTAAGTCCCGTTGCTCGCTTGCCAGGGCTCCAGCAAAATGAACATTGCAAGTGATGCTCAGCAGCCCCAGGAGTTAGAAATAGTGAGATAGACTTGCACATGTTGACTGGGAAGGAAGTCCAGGGCACGGATCCCTCTTGCCCAAGAAAAGACCATAGAAGAGAAGAAAGCTGGAGAACATCTCACTGATAATAGTGCCTTTGTGTGTGTGTCGGACCTATGTGTTTTATGTTTGTCATATGTGTGTGGTATACATGTGTATTGTATATTGCACCTGTGTGGTATGTGTGGTATGTGTGTATGCTGTACCTGAGTGGTGTATGTGGCATGTATGTGTGATGTGTGTAGTATACATGTGTAATGTATGTGATATATACACATATATATGATGTTTATATTGGTGTATTGTGTGGTATACATGGTATATATGCGAAGTATGTGGTGTCTGTGTGGTGCATATTGTGTATGAGTGTGGTATCTGTGCAAATGGGTGTGCAAATGTGCTCCTGAAAGCAGGAGGATGTTCGTTGTCCTGCTCTGTTACTCTATTTTGTTCCCTTAAGACAAAGTCTCTGTGAACCCAGAGCTAGGCTGGTGACCAGCAAGCTACAGTGACTTTCCTATCATCTCCTCCATCCACTTGGGTACAAGCGAGTGTGCACACAGCCACACTCCCTAGACCTAGGCTGGTGACCAGCAAGCTACAATGACTTTCCTATCTCCTCCATCCACTTGGGGTACAGGCGTCCAAACAGCCACACCCAGCTTTTTACACAGGTGCTGGCAATCTGAACCCAGATCCCCATGTCCTTATACCAACTGCTCTTATTTGCTGAGCCATCTCTCCAGCACCCAAAACAAAGTGTCTTTGGACAACACACACAAACCCACAAAACAAGCAAAAATGATATAAACCCTGGCAGTTTCTCTTCTCTTGTTTTCCTTTTTGTTTAACTACACAATTTTTTTTAGAATTTAGACAAAAGATAAACCTATAAGAATAAAAACATGATTTCTCTGTAGCTGACTTGGTTTCTCCTCCTCATCTACAGTAGATCCAAATTCTGCAGCAAAAGCTTGCTGCTTTTCGGAAAGACATCCTTGAAGCTAAACAGCAAAAAGCTTGTTGCTTTTGAAGAACATAAGCAGTCCGTTTCATAGCCACAGTAAATATTAAAATCAGGAAGTTAAACACTAGTGCCCAATTATTGTAGAATGTATATTCAAATGACATCATCTTCTCAGGGATTCCGACCCTTGGCCCAGGAGCAGCCCCAGGGTCATGCTTTCATTTACCTGTCGTGGCTCCTTAGCCTCGTTTATTCCAGAACAGCTCCTCAGCCTTTCCGTGTTTTTCTTCATCTTAACATTTTCATTACTATACTTACTCTCTCTCTCTGTGTGTGTGTGTGTGTGTGTGTGTGTAGGTCACAGGACAATTTGCAGCACTCAATTCTCTCTTCCTCCCCGTGGATTCCAGGGATCAAACTCAAGACTGTCAGGTTTTGAGGCAAGTGCCTTTACCTACTGCGCCATCTGGTCGGCCCCTCTACCGACATGTTTTGATGCACATGGGCCAGCCATGTTCCAGAGCATCCACCAGTCAGGGTTGCCTTCCCAGAGTGACATTAAACTATTCAGTTTTGGTGAGGATAACATAAAATGTAGAAGAGCGGCGCTTTTAATAAGCAAGCCATACTTGTTATAATGAATGTATTTATAATTAAATTGTCAATACTCATCAAAACCATCCTGTCTCTCCATTGTCCCTGGCAACTGCTAACTCTTTCCCCTGATGAATGGCAGCCTATTGCTGGCGCTCACAGTGGATCCTGATTATTCTCATCGTCCTAGGAGTCAACATGTTCTCTCTGTTCATTTAGTCATCGGCTAAATAAATAAATATTTTGAAAATGAAGTCTGAGCATGGGAATAACTTCCTGATCT
Source organism: Microtus ochrogaster (assembly GCF_000317375.1). Lineage (NCBI taxonomy): Eukaryota > Metazoa > Chordata > Mammalia > Rodentia > Cricetidae > Microtus > Microtus ochrogaster. Next base: position 76,144,941 of record NC_022013.1, read on the forward strand.
CTAGAGGCAATCAACTCTGGTATGGCAAGCAGGGAATATCAGTGAACATTCAACTCTGGTTCATGCCAACATCACCTGGCCAATGCTAACAGTGTTAGATGCTCTATGAAGGACAAGGGGGACTTTCTAATTTTAGAGGCAGCATTTATTAACTCTTAAATACTGGAGCTGGGCCAATAGCAACTAAACTTAGGGCAGGTTCATTTCCAGTGTGGAGAAGAAAGAAGGCAGAGACATGATGTCTGAAGAGTCTAACCCAGTGGAGAAGGAACTTCAGCATACATTTCGGTTAAGACTTTATTTCTCCCCGGTCCTCCGATGTCTTCTTTATCATGGTGGTCTACATACATTTTTATGAAGTCTAGTCCTGGGCCTTTGTCTTCTTGAATGACTGTCCCCAAGGTGACCATGCATTTACAGAGTATACTGCAAGTGGGATGTGCTTAACTACTGACGAGCCTTGCGTTTTGCTATTGAAACGTTGCCACAGATGCCCCAAATGTGAACCCACGCCACGTTCCTTGTGCCAGAGGCTTCACTGCTCAGACATCAGCATTGCCCTTGTCGGGCACTGAGGAGAAGGATTTGGAGCTTGGGCTACGGGACTGGGTTGCAGCTCTTCCCTTCTAATGACTTTAGCATTAGAGTTTTGGACCTCTCCTGGTGTAACTTGCTAAATCCTCTCTGTCTCTCCATTCGCTGGCTAGATATGGTGAGTGGATGCCTCTCTCTCTCTCTCTCTCTCTCTCTCTCTCTCTCTCTCTTTCTCTCTCTCTCCTCCCCCATGCCTCTCATCATCTTATCAGATTCTCTTCCCTGCTCCTCAGCCAGAGCCTCTGGGGAAAGGATTGTTTTGGCTGGAATTTGACAAGGCACAGGTGGTTTTGCCAGCTGTAAGTTCTTTAGTTCTTGCTGGCTGCCCACCAACTCTTGGCTTTTTCACAGTCTTCTGTGGTGGAGGAGGAGGGGCAGGAAGGGACAGTAGGCCCTTGACATTGTTGTTCAACATCAGCAGCTGTTTCGGGTTGGCACTGAGTCCAGGGTGTTCCTCGGGAAGGGTAGCTTTTTTTTTTAATTTTTGTTTTTTTTTTTTTTTCTTTTTCTCCTTTCCTCTTGAGATTGGTGAAATCACCAAGGAATAGCCCCAGATGGCAGCACCAACTCAATCTTGGACAGTTAGCCAAGGGTGCAGGGCAGCAGGATACCTGGTATACAATCCTTGTCCAGTTGTGCCCAACTCCTGGGCTCAGCTCAGAAGGCCACAGAGATTCTAGGATGCCCTGGACTGCCATCGCTTCACCGCCACGCTGGTTGGAATCCAATAACACCAGCATCGTCTCCCAAAATAGATGGCAATAGTCCTGGGCTCTGTCTCTCAAATGGTTCCTTTTTCTTTTTCTTTCTTTTTTAGAAAGAAAGGGAAAAAAAAAACCCTTAAAACTTGAAAGGCCTTCCCCTTCTCCTCTTCCTCTCCCAGCATCTCTGTGGCATGGTCCACGAGAGTGCTGTACGACCTCGAAGGCCAGCACCTCCACTGTTCTCCTCTTAGCCTTTTTATTTTGAAAACGCTCACTTGACTCCTTTCCTCTGCCAGGCTTCCAGTCTCTTTCCTGCTAGGCGCTTGCAAAGCTTGGGTCTCCTTGATGTGGGTGGGCGCTCGCCTCCCCATTAATCTGAATCTCATGGAAGGGAAAGCTAAGTGGCCCTTTCTGGGTGAATTCTCCTCTCCTTCCCTCTGATCTTGTTTCTCCCTGCCCTCCCCCTCACTAATCGCCTCTGCCCCTTAGCATGAGAGCCTGCCGGATCTTCCTATTGTCAGCTGCTTAGAAGCAAGAACTAAGCTTGCAAAACCTTCACACATGGTGGGGACAAGGCCCAGGGGACCCCCTAGGAGTTTTCAGAGGCTCTGGCCTTGCTTTCTTCCCTCCTGTCTATTTCCAGCTGCAGGGGGGCGGCGAGGGGGGGGTGCTGGCATCACTCTCAGACCCTGACAAAGTGGCCTGATGGTCTCCTGGGATTTTTGCATCTCGGTTGCCCCCTCATCCTCTAGAGTTACAGATAATTCTACCTTCTTCCTGGCTCTGTTCACGGAGGAGAGCCCTAAGAGGCGTATCTTGTCAACTTCTGGGTGGTGAGTTGAAGTCTCCCAGGCCAGAATCAGCTCATGAGAATGTGAGCCTGTTTGCTGTTTAATAAACTTTGTTGATAGTCTATCTTTCTGTTTGCTTAACACACACGGCATTTCTTTGAAACCCAAACAGCCCGGGACAAGGTACAGAAAGATAGAAAGGTAGAGGTGTGGATGTGTGTTTTGGGATAGTGGGGCAAGGGTAGTGAAGCAGAAATAACAGAAATGGGGAGGGTATTTAAAAAAGAACGGTGGTGGCGCACGCCTTTAATCCCTGCACTTGGGAGGCAGAGGCAGGTGGATCTCTGTGAGTTCAAGGCCAGCCTGGTCTACAAGAGCGAGTTCCAGGACAGAAAGGACTATTACACAGAGAAACTCTGTCTCGAAAAACAGAACAACAAACCAAACAAACAAACTAACTAAAAACAAAAAGGAACAGCAGGATAGGGAAAAGGTTCTCATTCCTTCAATCCTGGAAAGATACCATGGTATTAGAACATTGTTAGTCACAGGTTCCCAGAACCTCAGAGCCATATGCCACAAAGAGAAGCTGAAAGACGTGTCCTCTGGCTGAGTAGAGAGCTTAGCTGATAAAATACTTAGTGTGTGCACATGAAGACCTCAGTTCTACCTTCAGGCCCTACCTAAGAACTTTTGGCATGGCAGAGTATGCCTGTAATCCCAGCACTGGAGAGACAGAAAGGACGACGGCCCTGGCTTTCTGTCTCGCCAGCGTAACCTCATTTGTGAGCTTCAGGTTAGTGAGTCACTGACTCAAGGACAAGGTCAGTGGTACCACAGGAACAACAGACACCAGAGGTTGACCTCTGGTCCACACACACACACACACACACGCACGCACACACACATACTTCCCTGCTCCACACACACCAACACCCTATTCTCACGCCCACTAGGAAAGCCATCTGTTTTACCTACTGCATTTGCTTTTGTAAAACTCTTTCAGCTTCAACCATCACACTCAGGAGTAGGTATTATTGACGTGGCAAGCACCAGCATTTTTTAAATGCCGGAGTTCTGTGTTCTATGTCATTGTAGAGAATTCATCATTCTGAGGGATGCAGGTTACCCGTGTCCATCCAGTGAAGAAAATATGCATCTTTTCTGTCTTTTCTTCAAGAGCCTTGCCATGCTAATCTTCTGTCTCTCCCCAACAAGAGCTCACATTCAGTCTGAATGCTAAATAATGTTGTCATGAGGTTGCGTGGGCACATGGGCAAGATCTATGCCCAAACTATAATGAATCTCTCTTCTACATTACTGTTATGGTGGCCAAAATTGGTGAGCAGCCCATCCTCCAGGGAGCAGTGGGAGGAGAGGAGAATATTTTGTTGGACTGTATCCTGGACATATCTTCGGCTAGACTCCTGGAGCGGTTTAAATCAAGGGCTGGGCCGAGCAGGCTTGAACGGCTTTCAAGTGACAGGTTTATGGAGGCAGGCCTAATTAGATCATGGTAATTTGTACTATGACAATATCTTTCGCTCAAGATCTCAAAGCAAATTTCTGCCTTGATAGGTGAACTGCACAAAGGCTCACAAATGGTAAAGGATCTTCTTATTATCACAGAAAAAAGAAAACACCCGTGGGCAGCCCCAGTGAGAGATAAGCTTGCATTTATAAAACTTTTATTAAATGCTTACTTACAAAACATGTACTCTACACGTATACTACATGTTCATGCATTTTTTTATTACTTGATATGGTGGTTAATCATGATTGTCAACTTGACTGGCTTTAGAGGCTTTAGAATCACCATGGAAACAGACCTCTGGCTGTGTCTATTAGGGCGTTTCTAAGGCCTATCTGAGCAAGGAAAGCTCACCCTGAATGTGGGTGACACCAGTCTATGGGCCCCCATCCAGGATCACACAAAGCTGATGCCCTCATCTCTCTCTGCTTCCTGACTGCTGGTGCAGGTGACCAACCATCTCCTCTTCCTGTGATCGTGCCTTTCCCGGCATATTGGGCTGTGCATATCCTTGAAGTTAAGTTGCGTCTTCTCAAGAGTTGATCACAGAAATGAGAAAATTAACCAATATTCTTGGCTTTTACAAAACCATAGGGTATAAGTAGAAAAGCAGCTAATAGTTCTCCCATTTTAGAGAAAGGAAGAATGGAGCCATGAGTGAAGAACCGCTTGCTCAAATCCATACAGTCAGCAGTAAGGTTGACTCTTATTAATATATGTATGCATGGATAAAGGAAGTGGGAAAGCTCTAATCAGTGAGGATAGGAAGAAACTTCAAAATCATGGACTTCCGCCTTGAGTGGGTCAAACAGGAACAAGACTGAGCATGCCAGCTGCACCCAACTGGAGCATGGCATCAAGAGAGATGGGGATTCATGTATGTCAAATGCGTAAGCAGACAGCAAATGAAAATGTTGCAGCGTACCCAGCTGCCTGGTGTTCTCATATGATGGAGCAACCGTGGCCCAAAGACAATATTCTGTGTATATGGCCACTGCAAGAAGACTGTGGTAGCATGCCTGCCCGCCATTTACCAACCGGAGTTGAGAGTATCCTGAAAGAACAATGGTGTAGAGAATTCCTGATTGCTGACCCTATGGCCTCACCTTCAGAGCGAGAGAGAGAGAGAGCGAGAGCGAGAGAGAGAGAGAGAGAGAGAGAGAGAGAGAGAGAGAGAGAAGAGAGACAGAGAGCACATATGCTCTGATTTGCCTCATGAGACTAACCATTCCTGGTGACACATTTTCCTTTGAGTGCTCCAGGAACACAGTCATACCTATGACATGGCTTGTCCTGGCCTCTTGGCTGTGGGGCTGACTTGTTCAAGGTGCCATACAAGTCTTTCTAAGAATCAGGTAGAGAGCTGCTTAAACTTTTGGTTTTCCCAGCAAATCTCTACCCATGGTTGTGTTCATAAATACCTGTTGACAGGCTAGGGATGGTTTCAGTTCTCCCTTTGGATACCTTCACAGCTCTGGCTGAAACATGTCTCAGCAGAGAACTGGCCTTCATTAATAATTTGGACTCTTTCTCTTCTCTGCCATTTTGAAGATGGAGCCCGTTTCTTCTCCTAAATGAGCCACACGGGCCATGGCAAGCACTGTTACAGGTGGGATTTCCTACAGTGCTTGGGTGGCAGCAGAGGGGTCCCTTTTCTAGCACCTGCACACCCCTAGCATGTTGGGGAGACTCAAACATGGGCATACATATTTTGTCAGATCCAAACATTCTAACTCCTAGGGAGTAAGGGAGAAATGGAGGAGTTCCTATTGTTTATGAGGTCTGTCATGCGGTCCAGCTCACCCTGACTCCTCCCAAGAGCTAGTTCCAGTGGGTAGGTGATGGGTGCAAGGCAGTTCCAGGACCTGTAGCATCCTGAGGCAGTCTCTTCTGGCTGAGCTCAGGAATTATGACAAAACACCCCCGCCCCTCCCCGCACACTCTGGGCTTGGCAGATTCTGCCAGAGCAGGAGGGGAAGGTGACAGCTCCTTCCAAGTCAGAGGAGGTTAAGTCACAACAAATATGTGATCTGTCCCCAAGTGATATGAAAAATTAAACATGAAGAGGAGGGAAGATGGGGCTTCTCAGATGACAGAGCCGTGGGGAGGAGGAAGAGAAGGCAGACGGAGGGAAGGGGTGAAGTGGCAGGGGGAGGGGGCAGAGTGTGAAATCTGTACAAAGACAAACATGGCTACTGTGCAGAATCTGTGGATGACACCCCTCACAGGTCCAGATGGCAGCTTTTGAGAGTTGTTCTGGAATTTTCTGATTGGACAGGATTTGCTCAGAGCCTGATATTAATGTTAACACTCGGGCCTTGGACCCCTGTTTCCATGCCAGTGTGGGCTAACTCCGTAGTTTAGGTTGGGCCGGGTTCAAAGACTCAGGGATACACAGGCTGGGCTTCTGGTGGGGTCTCTGTGCTATGCATCGGAAGAACCCGACCCCCCCCCCCCCCCCGCCTTATGTGGACTTTCTTAGAGACTTGGTAACAGCAGGGCCTGGCTACTGATGGTCAGACCTTGGTTTTTACAGGCTATGCTGGGAGTAGGGGACAGCTCCGTTGCTACTCATTTCTGCTAAGTTGTTAACTAAAAGCAGGCCCTCAGACTTTTGTACAGTATCAGCAACTCTGAGGAGAGCAGGCATCAATTGCCACACTGAATCTCTATGCCTAACTATGTTTGATATAAAGTTGCCCCCCCCCCGCCAGGCGGTGGTGGCGCACGCCTTTAATCCCAGCACTTGGGAGGCAGAGGCAGGCGGATCTCTGTGAGTTCGAGACCAGCCTGGTCTACAGAGCTAGTTCCAGGACAGGCTCCAAAGCCACAGAGAAACCCTGTCTCAAAAAACCAAAAAAAAAAAAAAAAAAAAGTTGCCCCCCCCATAAAAGTCATTGTGTGGGTTGGACCCTTTCTCTGTAATGGGTAGTGGGCAATTTTTCTTGGAGACTCCCAGGCTAGGGGGGATTCTGCAGTGACTTTTCTCATCCCGAGGCTAGGATCCAAGGAAAGTCTTCCTAAGATCAAAGGTGTTCAAGAGGAGAAAGGAGAAGGACACCAGCGTTGCCTCCCACTTCACTGCGTTTCCCTTGACACTGGGTGATGCTGCACACACCGGCTTTGCACACAGATGTCATTCTGAGCATCGCAGGCAGAGCTCCCCCTTGGTTTTCGTTGCCACCCAGTGTCTATTTATAGTCATGGCCAAATGTGACCTCATCCTCTAGGCTTTGCAAGCTCAGCATAGTGAGGCCAGGTTAGCCTGCCCACAGGTCTCCCAGGAGCACCCCAGATGCTGCATTGTGTCTTGTCAGCAAGGCCAGTGTCCTCCTTCTGTTTCTCTTCAAATGGCATTCAGCTCAGCATAGCGGAAAGCAAGGTGATTGGAGGGGCTGTCTTTGAAACCAGAAAAAGGATGGACGGCCCTGAATATGGATGAGTTACCAGTTTCTCTCCATCTCCCTCACTCCTTCTGTCCCTCCCTCTCTTTTTACGTGTGTTCTTCTTTCTCTCCCTTTCTTCCGTCTACTGTTGAAGGAATAAAGCAGAATCTTGAGCAACAGTAGCAGATGGGTAAACTCCTTAAGGATATCCCTATGAAGCCAGACCACTTAGTTCCCAGGGACCCCAGCAGGTCTCTGCTCCTTTCTTGTGAGCATTTAAACATGGGAAGCAGGTGAGAACTGATTTAGTCAAGAGCCTGCTATACAAACACGAAGACCTGAGTTCGATACCCAGAACTCAGGAATAAATTGCCAGTGTGTTAGCCAGTGTGATGGTGTGTAGCTCTAACCCCAGTTGTGAGAAGATGGAGGTAGAAAGAGGCCTATGGTTCAGTAGTTGGCCAGCTTAGCATCAGTGGGCAAGCAGCAAGTCCTAAAAGAAAAGGTGGATATAGGCAGGCATGGTAGCACGTGCCCTTAATCCCAGAATTTAGGAGGCAGAAGGGGGCGGATCTCTATCAGTTTGTGGCCAGCCAGAGTTGCATCTCAAATCAACCAACCAACCCACAGGGTGGATGTCTCATGAGGGATGATGGCTGAGGTTGACCCATGACATCCACACGTGGGTCCACACACAGGTACGAACATCTGCACACATATATGCACCTGCTCCCACCCCAGCATGTGAACACATCGGTGAATTTAAAAACAAGAAATATTATCCCCAAGGCAAACTATACTGCCGAGGAAGTGACAACCTCGAAGGGGACGAGCCACTGCATTAGTGAGCACTGCTTCATTGTAGAGTCCAGTCTTCAGGGCTCTTTGTTCAGGCAGTCAGTGCCTCCTGTGTTCACACGGTAAGTTCCCCCTGTGTACACTCTTTTCCTGGGGGATTTTAGCCCTACTTTGGGGGGGGGAATCACAATTTATTCAGAGTTATATCTTTGCAGAAGTGTTTCATTCCTAACAGGACTGTAGCACAAGTTCCAATTGATCTTAATAATAAAAACCTAGAGTCGGATATTAGGGGGTGAAAGCCGAAACCTAGAGTCCGATATTAGGGGGTGAAAGCTGAAAGATCAGAGAAGCAGAGCAGCCAGCCACACGTTCTTACCTCTACAAAATCCTGAGACCGAATGGGGTCTCCTGTCTCTACAAGTCCTCAGATTGAATGCCATATGAAACCTCAGACTGAATCCTGAGCTCCTGTCTCCTCCCACCTTATCTTCCTCTCTCCGCCCAGCCATATCACTTCCTGTCTCCCCCTCTCCAGTGCTGAGTGCTGGGATTAAAGGTGTGAGCCACCACAGCTTGTCTCTGTCTCTCTTTTAGACTGATTTTTGTCTAGCATAAACCAGGGTGGTCTTGAACTCACAGGGATCTCATGTGAGAATCCCCGAGAGTTTGGGAGAGGATCGAAAGTTTATTTAGATGTATCACAGGATGAGCAGTGACGCGGGAGAGGTTCCGTGCTGCCACAATTGTTTTGGGAAAGAGCACAACAGCAAGCTGGCTGCTCTGTTCCTACCATCTAAGCCAGCAGGAGAGCAAAAGAGCAAGTGACCACCTCCCTCTTCCCTTATATGAGCTCATGTCTGTAGACAAGAAGTCACGCACTAGGGCCGGTACCCCAAAATCTATTGGCAGAATGAATTCCCACAACAAGATCCATCTGCCTCTGTCTCCCGAGTGCTGAGATTAAAGGTGTGTGCCATCTCTGCCTGGCCTCTATGGCTGATTAGTGTAGCTAGCTTCGCACTCTGGTCTTCAGGTAAGCTTTATTTATTAGAGAACAAACAAAATATCACCACACATGCCCTATTCAAAGATACTCCTCTTTCCAAGTCTTTATCTATTGGTGACTCTAGAGCCTTCTTCGTGTTTAATTCAGGAGTACCCAACTTCACTGAAGTTGAGGGTCTTCAAACCTACAAAGTCAGTAATCAGTTGACCTGTTTAATTCAGTTGGGAAATCTGCCTGGGTAATAACTAAGGAAACTCGGCGTTTACTGGAGAGCTGCAATTGTACCCATGGTGCTCAGAGCAGGTAACACGGCAGGGCATGGGGTGATATGGTCTGCACAGAAATGATCCTGCCCTCCAGTTTCTCTATGCAAGATAAAATGTAGGATACTCAGAGACCCCACAGCCAAACAGGAATAAGAATGAATCAGAAAGAAAAGCCAAAAAAAGAAAAAAAAGACTTATGTCTGGAAATGGTACACATAGTCTGCTGTCAGCACCTAGCAATAAAAAATGTATCTGTAAAAGCCATATCTACATCCCTTCTGTGTCGTCACAACAATACAGCCTAAAGCAAAAATCCACCTTGATGCTTTGGCAGTTGGTTCAAGTTTGGCTTTTCTAAAGCTAACAGGAAATATAGATAAAAAGAGTAAAAATGGCAGTGATGGTGGTGGGGGAAAGGCAATATTCCCCATTACCCAAGACTCCTGGTAAACCAGCATTCCAAATGCCCTCCATTCGATTTCATTTTGGAACTCCTACAGGAAAACCGCAGCGGGACTGACATTGGGCACATCCCGGCAGGGCGATCGGCAGTGTCCCCACCCTCCAAGTGGTTTGGGTTCCGAACCTGAGCCTAATGTTTTCTCTTCTGGAGACACAAATGTCACACCGTCTCTACCTGGAATGTTTCTCCCTTCTTTACATTAGTGTTCTAGACATGATCTTACCCTTCTTCCCCATCTCTCTCCGTTGAGACAAATGTCAGTATTTATCAGGCACTTGTAGCTGGACTAATTTGTCCCACCAGCCAGTTCTCAAATAACCACATAGAGATTTATTATTAATTATAAATGCTCAACCATAGCTTAAGCTTGTCACTAACCAGCTCTTAAAATTTAAATTAGCCCATATTTCTTATCTACGCTCTGCCACGTGGCTCAGTACCTTTTCTCAGTAAGGCAAGTTCACCTCCTGCTTCCTCTGCATCTCTTGGCGACTCCTTGGGTCCTTCTCTCTCCCCAGCATCGTCTTCATCTGGTTCTCCCACCTAACCTTATCCTGCCTAACTATAGGCCAGGCAGCTTCTTTATTAAACTGATCACAATGACATGTTCACACAGTGTAAACAAATATTCACAGGACCTGCTAGGAAAACATAGATAGAACTTGGTCACACAGGTAGGGGACATGCTCCGTCTTGCTCGTCTAGAACTTTCCTGGCCCTCCCTACCATGACTGCCACTGAATATATTCTATGAAGTTCTATGTGTTCCAACACTTACCAGAGCAGTACATCAATATTTCTTATCCAAACCAAAGTGACTTTTGCTTACTTCACTGCAAGAGAGGAATGCATTTCTGTAATTATGAAAGATTTATGATTAATCAACGTTACAAGTGACTTGTAGAATTTTTGAGCTCCTGAGCTGTGGTTACTAGCTTGGGGTGAAGAACATTTCAAGTTTACAGAAGAATTTTAAGCGGCTAGTGACGCTCTGTGTCCACAAAACATCTGTGTGCAGAATGGTTGTAACAGAGTGGCAGGGTCACAGGGAAGAGGTAGGAATGTCTCTAAGGACACTCAACTTTCAGGGTTTAACCCTGGGCTTCTGCCAAGTTCCCATGATGAGTTAGGAGTCTGAGCCTGTCCCTGGCAGAAGCAGCACACCCTGCTAAGGAAGAATCCTATGTTCGGGATGGGCTGGACAATAAGGGCATGGCTACACTGCAAACCAAGACGGTGGAGGAAACACCAAAATCTGCTTCATCCCATACAAGAATTTCAGGCAACTAATTCCTCTAACTCCCTCCCTCCCTCCCTCCCTCCCTCCCTTCCTCTTTCTTTCTACTGAAGTAAGGCTCTTCCTCTCTAACTCCCTCCCTCCCTCCCTCCCTCCCTCCCTCCCTCCCTTCCTTCCTTCTTTCCCTCTCCCTACACCCTCCCCCTTTTAAACAAAATACTTCAAAACAGAAAAATTTCTCCTTGCCCTCCATCTACCACCACCACTGCCAGACATGGCAGCAGCATTTTGCTCAGACCTGCCTGTCACTGTTCTTATTAGCAGTCTAGTGTCTGAACAGGAATGCTGGTGTGTTTGGGACAGGGAATCTGCTCCAAAATCCTGGATGACTTAAGATACACGGAGTGACCCAGTTGACTGGAACTTGGGATGTAAACGGAAGTATGGGAACAGGGTCCTGGTTGCCCAGAACCAGAAGACATTTCCTTCAAGTCAAGCCAGGTTTCTTGAGCAAGGTTGGCACACCAAAGAGGCCAGCACACTGGAATGATCAGGATAACCCCCACCCCACCATGGGAACCTCCATTTTATCACAAAATTTCTACGAGCCTCACGAGTAGACAGCATTTCAACTCAAGATTCCCAAGCGAAATCATTTTTGTCGACAGCAACATGGCCAGGAAACCAGTGACACCTTGATGAACATTTGCCCGCCTACCATAAGCTCGGCTTTCTGGTCAAAATGATTCATGACATCATTAGGAAGGGACAAAAAAGAAGGCAGGACATCAGGGAAGGTGAGTTCTGGGTCCAGGGAGGCACTGTCTGTGGCCACCACAGGGTGGGATGATTCCCAAGTATTTGAGTGAAGTAAGAGCTCCCAGATGGGCTGCCCTTGTGCTGACCTCACCAACATGGAGACTCAAGATGGATCCTGTGAACAACCTATGTAAAAAGCAGGGAGTGGTGGTTGATTTCACAGTGCCAGTCCTGGGGAGCTGGAGACAGGCAGATTCCCTGGGCTCGCTGGCTGCCCTAGCTGACTTTATGTCAATTTAAGACAAGCTAGTCATCAGAGGGAACCACAGTGTGAAAATGCCCTTCCCTGAGTGGCCCCTGGGCAAGCCTGTAGATGCTGTAAGAAAGCAGACTGAGCAAGCCAGTAAGCAGCCCTCCTCAGTGATGATCTCCGTCTCAGTTCCCGCTTCCAGGTCCCGGCCTTGAGTTCCTGTCATGGCTTTCTTTAGTGATGGACTTACAAGCTGTAATATGGAATAGGTCCTCTTTTCCAAGTTGCTTTTGCTCATAATGCTCTATTACAGCTATAGAAACACTACCTAAGCCACTGGCCAGCTAGCCTAGCTGACTCAAAGGTTTCCAGGCCAGAGAGAGGTTCAAGGTGGACAGCATCCAAGAAGGGCAGACTTGGTTGTCCTCTCTCTGGCTTACACACACACACACACACGCACGCACGCACGCACGCACGCACGCACGCGCGCGCGCCCTGCACTGGGCTTCCTCAACCCTACTCCAGATCTCTGCATTCTCTTCTTTTATCCTGTTGAGTCAGTCTCAGCCAGACCAGCTAGCACTAAGGGACTGGGGCTCCCGAAGTCACGAGGGCTAGGAGGTCTGCTTCTAGGGGCATGAACCTGTGGGCTTTGGGGGACTTGAGCAGTCATTTAATGCAAATCACTTGCTCTTCCACCTCCCTCTTCCAACACAATAGAAGCTGGACCTTGCCGTGTGTACCTTCGTACTCGCCAGTAACAGCTGTTTACCAAAGACATTTTCACCTGCTCACATACTGCAAATGGTTGACGCTTAATAACAGCCACGCTCGCTAAAGAGCGGCCTCATTTGTGTCTCTGTAAGCATGCATGACTACTGCAGCATTAAATCATCACGTGGTAAAAATGACCGCCGAAGCAGGAAAGCAGCGGACGATACAAAGCCCAGTGGCTTTTCATACATCCGACACTGTGCCAGGAATCGATGGCCAGGCCCCCAAACTATGATCGGCCAGTTCCACGATGCTAAAGTGAGTTTCCAGCAATGCTGTGGCTGTCTTGGTTTTACCTCTGCTGATCCTGCTTCCCTGGGGAAGCGGAGACAGCCTAGGTGTACCTAAGGACGGAGTGTTTTCAAGCAGCTGTCCAGAGTCTTTCCTCAGCAAATGGCACCATGGAATAGGTCACCAGGTTCATTAGCATGGCAGCGGCTCACCTCTGGCTACCACCATCCCTGAAACATGTTCTCAACTGCATCTCCTTCAAGGGCTGCGCCTCTTCCTGTTGCCCCATCCTTCCCTGTTAGACTGCCGGTTCTTACCAATGTGCAGCTGAAACTCAAGAGATGTTTCTAAAATAAAACCTTTGCTTGCTTTAAAACCTACCCCTCTTGCTCGCATGTGTGTGTGTGTGCACACGCATGCACATACACACACACATACACACACACACACATACACACACACACATGAGTGATGTTGGGCACTGTTGCTCCTCTCCCCGTTTCCTAGCTCCTCTGTCCTCTCCCCTGCCCTGCCCTACCAGCCCTGTCCAGAACGCCATGCTGTCTACACTCCGAGGCCCACGGCCCTGCCTTCCCTCTCTTCAGCTTGGAAGCCGCAGCCTCCCATCAGGGTTCTGTTTGCCAGCCCTGTACTGTACTTCATTAGGCAGCTCTATTTAATGGTTTCAACAAAAGCCATCATTTTAGCCCAACTGCCTCGACTAAATTAAAATTTCCAATCTCTGTTTTAGTGTTCTGCAACTGATGTATACATAAGCAAACGCGGGCAACATCTGCCAGGGGGTTGGCTAAAAGTTCTGTAAAGACACACTTCGCATTTCTGAAGCACGTGCAAAGTAATAGCGCCCTTATCCCCCGGAGAGCTCTCAGGGCTCTGCTTCGCCATTTGCTCAGACACACTTTAGCTGCGTACGAGCCATCCAGTTGATTCTCCCCTTGGTTCTCGTTTGGTCTGTAGTGTCATTTTGAGTAATTGGGGTATGGTAACTGATCAACTTACAGGTTTCTCATTGGCAGAAAGGGACTGTATTGGCACCAAGAAAGAATATGATGGGTCCTCCCGGTGCGTGAGCAAGTGTCCCTCTCTTGCACTTGGCTACCCGAGGCCATTAAGAAATAAGCTTAATAAAGCCTTTGAGTGTATACATCCTCGCTCTTCCCGGGGCAGAGGGAGGCACCTATAGGAACGGCGTGGCACACCAACCTGGGAAGGTGGTCAATGTACATATTTAGTCAGTGATCTGTGAAACTTTTTGAATTAGTTTTTAAAGCTTTGTTAAGACCAGAACGCACAGATGTTGAAAACAAGTTCAGCTGTAGCGACAGATGGTATTTGATTATGAAGCAGACTGTTCATATAATACAAAGATGCTGCTTCTGCCATACACAAGTAACTGCGGAGAGTGCAGGCGAGCTTTTGGAAGGCAGGCAGTTCAAGGGGGCCTTTGTGCGGCAGTAACTCTCCCATTTTGCAGCAGTGCTAGAATTGGGATAATCCCGCACTCCCCTTTTAATCAGGGCCTCTCTCTGCTCTTCCCGGCTACACCTCCCTGGCCAGCCTTGTCCTTGCCATCTCAAAGACGCCTCTTTTGCTCAGCAAACAGCCACCACTTCCTTTACAGCCTTGCCATTCGGGTTGGAGGCAGGCCTGGGCCAGGCAGTGCCAAGGGAGGTTAAGGCCCGCACAGTCTGTGTGGAAAAGACCTATCCTTAATGCTTTGCTGTGACAACTCAGGCTTCGCTTTGCCGTTTTCTTCTGGTGCTGGAGCCGAACCCAGAGCCTTAAGTATCCTGAGTCAGTGCTCTACCACTGAGCGACACCCATGAGGTGTGGGCCTTTTTCATAGAGACCAGGATTATGACATGGCTCCAAATGTGCTTTACCATGGGAGGCTGCCTCCTGAGCATCGGCTGGACTGAGCTGCCTCTACTGTAGAATGGGTGACAATAGCCCTGCTCATATGCATGCATGTCATGAAGACCCCATGAGATCCCAGGTTAGCAAATGTCTTGAGTGATCTGAAGTGCTATTCCTAAGCATGCCACCATCACCAAGAAGGAAATTGCCCTATACCTTGATGGTTCTTAGTTGGAAATCCATCTCCCTTCATGCCCAGAGTCCCTGAGAGATACTGTGGTCTCAGGATGCGTGCTCACTGAAGGGTGAGAAGAGCTGTGCCCTCCAGCCAATCATCTTGTTTCTTTACACAGTGTTTTGGAGGCTCGGGAAAGGTTAGGGTGTTTCCCAGACCTTGGCTGATGGCTGTGTGTTGAAGAAAGGAGACAAGACTCAGAAATTAGACGGAAAATTGATCTGACAGTCCAGCTCCTTCAGAACCCCCACTGAAGTCTAGGGAGGTCACCACGCTTGTTTCTTTCTTTTTAATTTTTAAAAAAAT
>NC_022013.1:76160459-76161432 GCF_000317375.1 Microtus ochrogaster
AGAAGGGGGCACTGGATCCCCTGGCGCTAGAGTTACAGGCAGCTGTGAACCTCCTGACATGGGTTCAGGAACCCAATTCAGGACAAGGGAAGCAAATGTCCTTTGCTTCTGAGCCGCCTCTTCAGCCCACCCATCAAGCTTTGTTTGCAAAGCCCTTGGGAAACGTTCTCACTTTCCTTTTTCGGCATATTTGTGTGGCTGAGTGTGTCATGGTGGCACTGTGGGCAGGGATCTAGCGGGTGGCAACAGCCGTGCCAGCACAGCCCCATTCCTGAACAACTCACGAGCCCACCCCCTGCCTCCCACAATCCAAGTCTCTTGTTTTGAAGAGCTTGCAGTGTGCCAAGCAATATTTAACACACACAGATGAGCAGTAGGAGACGAGGAAGGGGCTGCCATGCCAAGATGTGTTGGAGGAAAATCCCAGGGAGTGCTGGCCTTCACAGAGCTCTTCTGGGGAAGGAGAAGTCTGGAGAGAGTAGAGTTCAGTCTGGAGGTAGGTTTGGGGCACAGAGGACATTTTAGGTGCCTCCCTGGGGTGACAGGCCACCTCCTGAAAATACCTCCTTCATTCTTGTTACCCCTGGCGGTCTGTAGGCTAACAGATCGACCTAGCTCTGTTGAAGGGGATACTGACACGCTAGTCAATGAGAACAAACCCCTGGGGGGTCTGCTTAGCTGATGAAAAAATAAATAAAGGAAAGGTGGACTGTGGTTCTCCCGCCACATCGCAGATGGAGGATGTGGTTCTTTGTCTCTCACGGAGAGCACTGGTGACATCTTTTGCTTGACCCTATCCAAAGCAGGAATGTAAAGCCCCTTTTCAAATTTTTTTTTTTTTTTAGTTTTTTTTCGAGACAGGGTTTCTCTGGAGCTTTGGGGCCTGTCCTGGCACTAGCTCTTGTAGACCAGGCTGGCCTCAAACTCACAGAGATCCGCCTGCCTCTGCCTCCCGAGTGCTGGGATTAAAGGC
>NC_022013.1:76161532-76185605 GCF_000317375.1 Microtus ochrogaster
TCTTGTAGACCAGGCTGGCCTCAAACTCACAGAGATCCGCCTGCCTCTGCCTCCCGAGTGCTGGGATTAAAGGCATGCGCCACCACTGCCCGGCCTCTTCAAAAATTATTAACGCTGTTTTTTTTCTCTTTTCCTCCCTTCTATCCTTCCCTTCCCCCCCTTTTTTTTTCCTTTCTCCCCTGCCCCTCCTGTTGACAAAGTCATACTGAGCCACACTGGCCTTGAACTTTACTAGTAGCCAGAGCTGACCTTGAACTCCTGAACCTCCTCCCTCACCTCTCAAGTGCTGGTATTCCAGGCATGTACCTACCTGGTTCATACAGTGCTGGGGATTGAACTCGGGGTACTGTGTATGCTAGGCAAGCCCTGTGCTAACTGAGCTGCACCCCTGGTCCCTTAAATAGTAAGGGTTTCAAGAGGGTGGCAGCAGCAGCCCAGTAAAGATAGACTCTTAACGACAAGCTTCTCTTTCACGCAGCTGTCCCCCTGCACGGTGTGGGGCATGGGCCCAGACGTCTCTGATCAGCTCCCACCTGAATGTCTTCTGCACAAAGGTATCCCCTGTGGTTTGAGAAGCAGTTTAGTGAGCTTCAAGACACAGGCAGAGTCCCATGACAGGGCTGCAGCTGATGGTGACCACAAGCTCACTACAGAAAATGCTGGAGGAGGCAATGGGTTGGGTAAGGAACTGTACATCCCAGGAGGACTCCTAAATCCTGTCCCTAAAGAGGTGTATGTGTGTGCCTTGGAGAAGGTGATGTGCACCCCAGGTTTGACTGATGGATGGTAGACTGTGAGCAACTTAGAACCCTTGGTCAGGTGAGCACATGGCTGGTGGGGGGCAGGCGTTAGCAGATGAATCCACCAACTGCTCCGGATTTATGGAGCATGCGCTCAGCACTGCAGTGTGGGAGGCTGAAGGACCAGGCTGCTATGTTGTCCTCTGATCCCGGAGGGAGAACATTTAAGTGGAAGTATCCAAGACCCGAGGAGGTACACAGACGCCACCAGATGTCTCTTTGGGTAAAGAAAGCGGCTCCAGAAGAGGCTGTGTTAATCCAGAAGCATGATAACTAGCTGTGCCTTGGTGGTTGGCAGAAACACTGTCTGTCTACTATGGAATTGGGGCCATTAGAGACCTGTGTGAAACCGGACAGGTTCGTGTGCAGAGACACAAGTGGGTAGGACTTTGGCTGTGACTCGGGCCCTGTCATCTGTACCTGGTCCTTTCTCTGGTGCACTTTTAATGAGGACCACTCAGGCTTTTGCTCCCTCCCTCCACTTCCTGCATATCCTCTGCTCTCAGAAGCAATCTATTCTTTTAATTTTATTTTGTTTTTAAATCTTTCCATGTATGGGTGCTTTGCTTGCATGCATATCTGTGCCCCATGTGCGTGCGGTCGGTGCATGTGGAGTCAGATCCCCCGGAACTGGAGCTACAGAGGTTTGCTAGCTTCCATGTGGGTGCTGGGAATTGAACCCTGGTCCTCTGGAAGAGCAACCAATGCTATTAATGCGGAGCCATCTCTCCAGCCCCAAGAGAAACACTCTTTAAACCATTGCAAGTTTGGCATATTGTTACATATACATAGAAAATCAATCTATGTTATTTTACTCTCATATAGTAATAACTTCCACTTACTATATATTTGTCAAACACCTGGTTTTATATTAAGATATATTCCCTTAGCAACCTGGTGATAAAGCATTTTCTGTTTTCTTTTAAAAAATTGTTTTATTTTTTAAGAACTCCATGCATGAGCGCTGTATCTACATCCTCTTACTCTTCCCTCCCATTCCCAACTCCTCCCACGCCCCCCACCAATCTCATGATCTCATTCAGTGTTTATATAAACATACATAGATGCATACGCATTTATGTACAGCCTGCTCAGTCCATGTGATGCTCCTCATTGTACAGGTGTCTAAGGCTGACCACAGGGGCTGGGCCAACCGATGTGGGAACGCCCCCATTGAGGAGACTGATTCTCCCTCTCTGAACAGCCATTGACCACCGATAGTTGTTTATCCTGGGGGTGAGACTATGTGGAATTTTCCCTGTCTGCACTGGCGTGTCAGCTGGCATTATTATGCTGGTCTTGTTCAGGCAACCATATTGTTGAGAGTCTACGGGTGCGTGTCCCTGTCATGTCTAGGGAACACGTCTATCAGAAGGCATCCAGGGCCTCTTCTTCTTTCCATCTTTCCTCTGTTTCTCCAGTGATTTTCCTGAACCTTAGGTAGAGGGTTATGTTGCAGATGTATCTTCTGACATTGGGTACCCCAACTGCATAGTATCTGTGTTTTAACCACCAGCGCGCCTCTTTAAAAATCTTGTTGGAGATATTTTGAAACCTATGTCATTTGTAATGAGCCTGTGTATGGTATGATGTTGGATCATAGGTGCCACAGTAGAGAGAGAAGCTCACCTAGATGCTAAACCTTCATTTTCCAAACAAGCAGAGGGGTGCAGCCTTCTTGGAAAAGACCAGCACCCCTCTAGCTCCCTCCAGATACTTTGTTCAAACATGCACAAGGTTAATGGGGGCTGGGAAAGGTTCCAGCTATTAAAGTCATCTCGCTCTCGCTGCCCATGAGAGCAGACAACCCACACACAGCTCAGGCCCTTTTGATTGTGGCTTGCTTAAGAACCCCAGGTCTGCCAGGAGTGTCTTAGGACCAAGGTCGGTACAGCGGCAAGCTCTCACATAGCACCAAGTGCAGACTCTCCAGCAAGACATTTCTTCAAGGTTTAAACGGTCTCCAAACAATTGCTCAGCCTCTGCTGATTAACCCCAGTGTAGCAAGGGCTTTGCTGAAGCATTTCTCTCCAAGCTGGACACAAAGGCTTTATTTACGGATCTCTGCCCCTGAGCCGCACGCACTGTGTTCTGGATCTAAGAGTAAGAGGTGGGAGGGTGGATTGGGACCCAGACCTGGCCTCTTCCACAGTCCACAGCAGCTGCACACAAGGGCAGTTTCTCCTTCTCTGATCCCGTGTGGCTTCCATACAGCTCACCATGCTGCAGACAGATCACAGCCTTCTCAGTGCTTGAATTTTCCCTTCCCATTCTCTTTCCCCCAGAGGTTTGGGTAACTCTAGCCCAAGGCATATCCAAATCCTTGGTTGCTACCGGCCTCCAGGCTATAGCCCCAGGGCTCACTAGTCTCCCGCCACGTGACACAGGTCTCAAGAAAGTTCAGGTTGGAAAGAGTTGCTTTGGCCCACAGCTTCAGACGTTTTGGCTCCAGTGTGTTTAAGCCTGTGGCAAAGCGACAGCATTAAGGCAGAAGGGCACGGTGGAAGGAAGCTGCTCACCCAAGGCAGCCAGGAAGCAACAAGGGAGGGAGGAAAAGACCTTGGCATGACCCACTTCCTCCAGCCCCTGCTGGATCCACTGATAAAATTAGCTTTCTCGTAATCTGATTATGATACTGGCTGGGGAACCACACTGTCAATCCATGACCCTTGGGGACATTTTATACCCAAATCATAGCATTTCCTTATGCTTTGTTAGAATTTTGCTGTTCAGACACCTTCCTGTCTCCTGGGATGAGGGTCTCTGAGCTGGAGCCCTGTTAGCTCAGGGATTCTTCACCAGGGCAGATGCTTGGCACCCACAATGGCTTGGTGGATACTGCAGCTCCTATTACTTTTCTATGTCTTTGTAACAAACTAGCATGGGTTTAATGACATAAAACAGCAGCATCCTCATGGGAGCAGGAGTCTGGTTCCCGAGGTTTCATGGGATGAGGTAAAGGTGTCAGCCAGGGCTGCAGGCTCACTGTCCAAGTTATCCAATTGTTGGCAGAACCCAGTTCCTTCTGGCCGCAGAACTAACAGAGCTGTCTTCTGGTTGGCTGGTAACAAGGGACCAGTTTCAGTGCTCAGAGGTTGCTTCCTGGTTGCTGCCTGCTGGCCGTATCCTTACAGTTCCCAACAGGTTGCCTTGTCAAGACCTACAAGGGGCTCACTCACCTGTTCGTGCAACCAGGCAAGGAATGCTCAAGATAGTATCTATATTGGTTAACTCATAGCTTGCTTAAAGTCCTAATTTTATGTCTGCAAATACCTTTGCTTTTACTGTATAATGTGGCATAGTCAGGGCATTAAAGTAAGAAGACTACCAGCAAATGGAAACACTGAACCCACTTGAGCCTGCAGACTGTCCAGGCTGAGCGGAGTGGAGCTGTCTCTGTACATAGAGGTTCCCACGATTTTAACCTGGTGTCTTCCTTTGTGTGCATGCACATACATGTGCATGTGTGTGTGTGTGTGCGTGCATATGTGCACATGTGTGTGTGCATGCATGTGTGGTATGTGTGTGTATGAGTGGGTACATGTGGAGGCCAGAGGTCAACACTGGTGTCATTTCTTAGCAGCTCTCCATCTTGTATTTTGAGACAGTAGCTCTGAGTGGGGCCAGGAGTTCTCCACATAGGCTAGACTGACTGCAATGATTCTCAGGGACCAGCCTGTCTCCGCTTCTCCAGTGCTGTGATTGTAAGTGTGCCTCTGTGCCCACCTTCTTCATGTTTCCAGGGATTGTCCCCAGGTCCTCAGGCTTGTGTGACACCTCACCAACTGAGCCATCTTCTAGACCTTTGGTGTCGTTCTTAACAATGCCTCAGGGACCTTTCATGTGGATGATGACAGCTGTTGTAGACTGGCCCTCTAAGGCAGAATGTGTACAGGTGGTTAGGGACATCTCACCCAGGGAAGATTTCCCTCTGCCTGTGGTAACATTGTCGCCCTCAAGATCTGTCTCTTATCCACGCCAGGACATCCGTTATCACTGCTTTTCCAGGAAAATGGTTACTGAAGATGTTCACACATTCCCTTCTTCCTCTGGGTTCTAATATGGGGTGCTTTTTGCATCCAGATGCAGTTCTTGGGCTCTGTTTGGATGTGGATAATCTAGGCAATGGGCGAATGTTAGAGAACAGAACAGAAACCCAAGGACCTCCCAGAACAGGCAGGGTAACCCTTAGGAACATGAGTTCTGGAGCGAGCCTGGGGTTGTGGCCATTTCATCACTTACTAATGGTATGACCTCAGGCAGGTAGCTTCTTTTGTCTCCCATGTTCTTGTGAGTGGCTCCATCAGCAGCCTTCATCCTACAGGTCTGTGAAGATGCAGTGGGTTGATAAATACTGAGACACTAAGACAGAGCCTGCCCTTGTCAAATTCTATGCTTTCTGTTTTTTTTTTAATCTCAGCCTGTGAGAGGCTGGGGAGGGCAGAAGGATGTGTGTGCACACAAGGATTTGAGGAGCTTTGCCGTGGACGTGAGTGGGTGAGTTCCAGTTTCTTCAATGAAGGAAGCAGAGATGTTGTCACCTTATGCTTTAGATGCTGCTGGCTCTAAGGCTTTATGCTGTCATGTAGTGTTTCACCCAGAGGTTGTAGGTGGGTTTAAGGGGCTCTTAATTGTTTGCTTCCAGAGGATTTTTGAGAATATGCTGCCAGGCTCAGACTTGACTCTGGACTCAAAGATATAATTGGGTTCCACACTGTGCTCCTCCAAATGGGGGTTTGTGCTCATGAGTGTGTGTGCATACCTGTACATGGTGGTGTGGGGGTCCCCTCTGTGTGCTGTGATTACCATGAATGAATACAGAAACTGCTTTGGACCTATAGCAAGGTGAAACATAGCTAGGTAGGGAAAACTAGGCTAAATGCTGGGAGAAAGAAGGGCAGAGTCAGAGAAAAGCCATGGAGCCGCCAGAGACAGATGCTGGGAACTTTACCTGGTAAGCCACAGCCACATGGCGATAAATAGATCAATAAAAATGGGTTAAATTAATATAAGAGTTAGCCAATAAGAAGCTAGAGCTAATGGCCAAGCAGTGGATCAGTTGGTAGAGAGCTGCTATGGTCCTTCTACACCTACACATACACGCTTGTAGGTGCTGGGGATCTGAACATATCTTCATGCCTGTACAGCAAGCCCTTTGCCCACTGAGACATCTCCTCTGTCCCATATTTTTGACAAGTTCACTGTTGTGCTTTGTATATGATTCAGAAATGTCTCCTGAGTCCCCTCATTAGATGAGGCATTCTTCAGAGTTCTAGGGATGCAGCAGTAACCAAGAGGACGATGCTTCTACCACCAGAGAACTTTTATCGTCATGAGGACAGATGACTGATGAACAAATAGACTTATGCTGATGCTAAGCCAAGAGAGAAAACAGGGCCGGTGAGATGGACGGCTCAAGGGGTCAAGATGCTCTCCACCCAGCCTGGTGACTGAGCATCTCAAGGACTCACATGGTGGAAGGAAAGAAGAGTTCTGAGAAGAGAAAATAGCATGGTTTTATGTTTTATTTATTTATTTATTTACTCGGGTGTGTGTGGGTTTGTCACATGCCATGGTGTTCATGTGGAGGTCAGCTGACAACTTACAGAAGTCCTTGCTTTCCTTCCTCTGTGTGGGTCCCCGGGGATTGAACTCAGGTGGTCAGACTTGACAGCAAGTGTCTTTACCCGCTGAGCCATCTTGCCAGCCCCGTTCTGCATTTTATGTGAATCTGTGTTTGTTAGCTTGCTGATGTCTAACAAAACATTTGAGGTGAGTCATTTATAAGGAGAAAAGGTTCATTTTTTACCCAAGTTCAAAGGTCATATGACCCTGCTTCTTGGGATATGCAGTAAGGAAGGGGTACCTGGGAAGGTGGGCACAGTAGAGTAAGTTGGTCATGCTATGACAACTGGAAGGGGGAAGAGAGACAAAAAGGGGTAAGGGTCTCTCCCCAGTGACTCACCTCCTGACACTAGACCCCTCCTCCAAGACTCCACTTTCCAACACCACTGTCAATCACAGGCAGTTCTTCAACACGCAAGCTTTAGGAGGGTATAGCAGACCGATCCAGAGCAGGGTCAATCCAGCTGAATCTAGCCAATCATACATGGAGAGCAAGAACTGGATGAGATGTAGGAAGCTCAGGTGGAAAAATCATGGCTGGGGTTCTGTGGCGATGTAGACAGTTCTGGTTTCCCAATGTGTTTTAAATGCTAGTGCACAGAAGATTAACAAACCAGTCAGCTATAGAACGTGAGAGAAAAAGCAAAAGCAAAGATTTTGTTCAAAGGTTTGGACATCTGGAGCTAAAAGGCTAGAAATGAGTTTACTGAGTGAGAGAAGTGTTCTGTGGGCTTGGATACACTGGAAGTTCAGGTTGGGGATTGTTAAACGTGAAATGTGTCGTCGGCATCCACATGGAAATGTTGACTAGACAGCTGGATACAAGAGTCTGGGGGTTCATCCAGCTGGAGCAGCATGCTGGGGAGCTGTCAGCATATAGATAGGATTTCAAGCTGTAGTCTGGAATAAGTGTGCCAGGGGGTTGTGTGCAGGGCAGGGGAACTGCTGGCTGCCCTGGGTGCCCGGACTCTTTCCACTGGTCTCCAATGCCACTGCCAATTTCGCCAGATATCCCCATTGAATCTCTGCTTTTGTTCTGTCTCCCCCAGCCTGAGATTTGTCTGCTCGGGTGAGAACAGCGGCCATCTCCTGATGCTGGCCCGCCATCCCATTGCTCTACCATTGCTAATGATGATGGCTTATTCACTTCCCTGGAACCATCTTTGTGTCCTCTCTGTAAGGCTCCTGTGTTGATTCCCAGTGGTGAGGTAACAGGAAACAACTTAGGCTGTTATAATTCTGACTTCTGGGTGCTTCTAAGCCAGTAGGCGGGAGGTGTGTTCCTCCTCTTCTGGGTCAAAGTCATCCATTAAATAGCGGTTGGCTACCTGTCATAGCTCATGTGCTGTTTCAGGCTCAGCATTGTACAGAACAAGTCGTCTTCCTTTAGCCTGTGTATTTTCTCACACGGCCCCTGTACCACTTCCAGGATAGATGACTTAATTGTTAATATTGAAGGACTTTTTTTCTCCTTTTGACACAGACTCTCATTCTGTAGCCCAATGGCTCAGAACTCTATGTCGCTGACTGTCCTCAAACTCACAACCCTTCTGCCTCAGTTTCCCAAGTGCTTGAATGATAGTGTGCACTACCCTACCTGGGTAACACGATCCTTTAAACTAGTGGTTCTCAGCCTTTCTGATGTTGAGACCCTTTAATACAGCTCCACATGTTGTGGTGACCCCCCCCAACCATAAAATTATTTCATCAATACTTCAGAAGTATAATTTTGCTACTGTTATGAATCATAATGCAAATATCTGATATGTAGGCTATCTGATATGGGACCCTTGTGGAAGGGTCATTCTGCCCCAAACACAGTTGTGACACACGGCTAGGAAGCACTGCTGTAAATATTCCCATCACCGGTCTCCTTCCCAAACAGGAGAATCATGACCCCAGCTTCTTTTGCTAAAGTGTTTGCAAGGCAAACGTTTTTCTAAAATGCATACATGCTCTCTTATGATTTAATAATGTAATTCAATTCTATAAAGCCTTGTTACAGTTTAGGTTCTGTCTTTTTCACTCTTAGTGTCTTTGTTTGGTTTTCTTTGTTTGGTTTATTTCTTATTCTCTTGGAGTTTCTATTTGATTTATTTTTTTATAATGAGAAAGATGACATAATTGTATTACCATTTCAACAATCTCTTCCAGCTTCTCACTCACTCTGCAGAGCCCATGTGTGAGTCTCTTTTGTTTTCCTTTCTGAAGATGCCTTCTTGGAACCCTCAAGTTCCTATCCTAACTTGACCCAGTTTCGCTCCAAGCCAGCCACACAGCTTCCAACTTGTCTTGTTTACAATTTCCGTTTTCTCCTTCCTTATTCCACACCTCTGACGTCTTATGGTTTTTATTTTCGTTCAGTTGGGCTACATCATAGGTCAGTTTTTCAGAATGAGCACAGTCTCTGTCACCCATTGCAGATATTGCTCCTGGGTTGGACTTACAGGTTGGGTTGTTGTGTTCTAGGTCCTCTGAAGAGTTACCAAGAACCATAGCAACAAATTGGGAAAGAAAGGCACCCAAGAGCAGGGGTTGTGTATGCAAATGTCCCAAGGCATCCAACCAATGGATGAATCCCAACCAACTTAGTGCTGTATAATCCTACCCAAAGGTAAAGATGAGGGTAGAGGGCGGGAGCACCGGAAGCAAGGCTGAAGGGAAAGTGGGGTCTGGTCCATTATCCGAGAGACTTAGCTGTGTTTCCACAGTGACAGGGACCCTCAGAATAGTCTTCTTCATCTGGGCAGCACCGTGATGAGAGATATAGTCCAGAATGATCAATTACTTCCTGCAGCACACAGTGGGTGTTTCAGAGGCCAGCAGGAGTAGCCCCTAGAGCAGGAGGAGAGCAGATTGTCCTAAGCCTGTGGACTTTATCCCCGAGCAATGGTAAACGACCAAACTGTAAATAAATGGATTGGCATTTCATATTAAAACCTTAGGAAAATCGCACGAAGCCTTATTGAGGTGGGATAGGAAGAGGCAGACAGAAAAGCTGATGTAGTGTGCTTGCCGCCTCTGTAGCTGTGAGAAGGGGTGGACGAGAACAGTAGCCAGTGTGGAGAAAAGGGTGCATCGGTGCAATGAAGGAAGAGCAATTAAAAGCCAGGGAGTACTACTGACGAGTCATGGGACCCATGAAACAAGACCAGGGCTTGTGGGCTCTCAGCCTGAACTAGTGGATGTATGGATGGTGACACAAGTCACTTTGGGGATGAAGCGCTCTGCAGATGTGGGGTTTGTAGATCTCTCTTCTCTCCCCTTTGAATGTAACTCACCTTCCTCTGTCAGCCGAGACAAATGTCTGCTGTTTTCCCTCCTAATCACCGCAGCCTCTCCCAGAACCCCCCACATACCTTGGGCTCCACATCTGCACAATTTTCCTTCAGTCCCTCAAACCTCTACACAGACCCAGAACCCTCACACATCGGTCTAGATCTGTTTCCTGCTTTCTGGCCGCTGGACAGGTATTCATTCTTTAGAAGTCAGTGTTAGTGTTGGTCATCTCCCCAGGGATGCTTGCCTGGTCCTGCCTGCTCACGGTGTCTTTTCCCTCTGTTCATTCCTTCCGGAGTCTCTGCTCTGTTCCCAGTGACAGATGCCTTGGACTGTGAAACTATTAGTGTTTTATGAATAATCAATTTCCTCCTAAAGAGTTGGGCCTTCGTGAGGACAAGAAGCGTTTCCTCTGTTTCCAAGGTTATAACAAAAGCCGTCTGAAGGGATGGTACAAGAGTGAGTGCGGTGTCACTGTGGCTGGGGCTCCTTGTCCCCTCCTCAGACAGTGTTCAGTTGCCGTTTGAGAAGTGGCGTTACTAATTTCTAGACAGCAATGTACACAGGATCCTGCTGAGGCTTCTGTGCACAGTTCATGTGAAACCGCATCTTCTGGACCTCTGCACCACTTCTACTCTGGGTGAGGAGAGTCACACTTGCCTATAGGGAGATTACAGTTTCACCTGAGAGACAGATACACACACACCGTGGACAAAAATCCCTTGAGAGGTATTTACAGTTTTGTAGACTATGCATGCACTCTGGGTGCAGGTCCTGATTCTTCCTGGACTCAGTCGAACCCTGAGCACGTGGTATGAGCTAAGTATGTACATACGCAATACACAAATGCATGTCTGGCTATGGTTCTACTCAGCTGCCATTAATCTGCTACCCTCTACTACCTGTGTTTCTGGGCTGCCTGACTCTTGTACAGATGTTCCAGTATGTTCTGGTTACTATGCAACCAGATAGGTAGTCCCTGCTATAGATGGTGACAGAGAGGACCCTCTCCTCCTCAGGACCAGTTGGGATCTAGGAAGATAGGATAAGCTTTGGGTCTCTAGTCAATTGGGTTTCTGTTCTCAGTGACTCCTCTTAACAGTATGGGAGGATGCTAAAGACAGGTGGCCCTGCTGAGGGACACCCCCCCCCCACCACACACACACACAGACTGATGCCTCAGCCTACAAGACTGGGCACTCTGTCTATCTGAGTCTCCAGATGGCAAGTCTCTTCATCTTGTTGTCTCCGTCTGGGCTTAGTTGGGATGTGGAGGTGATGTACCTTGCACTGTAGACATGAAACGCTTCATTCCGTTAATCTCAGGGACAGTGCTGGGGACCTGCATGGATGTGGTAGATAAGCCTTGGTATGAGTGAGTGAGTCAAATCCTAGAATGGCCAGACCAGGCGTCTCCTATGGAGGAAGGGACAGAGTTCTTCTCTTCAGCCTCCGCCTCTCCTCTGCCATCACCTGCACCAGGGCACAGGGCGGCTTCAGAGAAGTTCCCGGTGAGTTAGTCTGTTTAGTGTGTGAATGAATAGATTGGGGGTCACACGATGGCCATGTCTCATCCCTCAACTGCATCAATTTCAAGGCATGCCATTGTTCTGGGCTCTGCTAAGAAGAAACTGGTGCCCAGACCCACAAAACGCTGTTCATGACATGTGAGTGCCAGAACTGTCGGCGCAGGGAAGATTGAATTCAGGGATCAACAACATGCCTTACCACATTATTCTGCTCCCAGGTAGTTTTTCAGTTAATAATTTGCTTTATCTATCTTTCTTCATTGCTATTAGAAGGGCCCAGTTCACTGCAGACACCATCCATTGATCTCCCAAACAAGGAACTCGCATAATGTGTTTGATTGTCTGTCTGCTGATGGACAAATTTCTGCATTTGAAAGCAATGTTTGAATGGCGCTTCTTGGATATTGTCTGTGTCTTCTGAATGCTTCCATGTAGCAGATGCAGAATTGCACTGAATACAGGGCAAGGCCAGGGCGGCCCCCTCTCCTCTACTGCTTAGGGTCTTAGCTGGGGTCATCGTGTGGATTCCTGTGAGTGTCTTTAGAGCCAGGTTTCTTGCTAGTCCTATAATGGCTCTCTCAATCAGGATGTCTCTTTCCTTGCTCTCATCTCTGTCCTTCCTCCATCTCGACTATTCAGTTCCCTTAAGTTCTCCTCCCTCCTCCCCTTCTCCCTTCATCTTCCTCTTCCCCTTCACCCTTCCTATTTCCACCAGTAATGGAGGAGTGTCCCCCTTACTCCATATTCGAGGGCCTTGGACCTTCCACCAAAGCAATATGTCTTACTTTCTCTGTGGAGTGGATGGGAGGTGGGGGAGAAGTGGAGGGAATTTGAGGAAGGGAGGGAGGGAGAACTTGGATTGGTATGTATAATGAAAAAGATAGTTCCCTTTTTTAAGAATAAAATAAAATAATTGTGATATATAAAAATTAGGCACTGCCAATTTGTTCCCACTAAAAAAAAGGAAAGAACTGTCTACAATCTAGCTACAGTAGGCATGTCCCCATGCCCTGGTCAAATCTGGATAACAATGTTTTCTACTTCTCTAATCTCATTGGCCAAAAGTGGCATTGTGTTGTAGCCAGTGCTTCTCTGATTGTGAAGGTAAGCATGCTTCCCAGTGTGCTTTGGTCATTGCTTTGACCATCCATACCCCTTCATTTAACCATCATGTGGTCCTACTTTGACTGACTTTCAGATGGCTTTATGTACAACCACAGGGTGGTTAAAAAACAGAGGGAATGAACGGTCCGTATTCATATGAAGTGTGCTTCTTCCTGCCTCCTCTCCGACTGCCCCACTCCCATTGCTGTCATTGCTGAGATGCAGCTTTATGTAACTGCAATGTCTCATCTTCATCCTCAGCTTGACCAGATTTAGAAATACCTGGGAGGCACACATCCCAGCATCTCTGTGAGGACTTTTCTAGGGTGGCTGAGCTGAGGAGGGAAGGTCCGTGGCTCAGTCCCTGGCATGGGGGTCCCGAACTGAACGAAGATGGGAAAATCAGTGACATACTGCTATTCGTCTGTCTGCTTCTGAATTGTGGATGCAGTGTGACCAGCTGCCTCACACCCCCACCGCCACAGCTAGGGTTACCCCTAGGGTCACCCCTTTCCCATGACGATGGGCGGAATCATCACATCAGGAGCCAAAGCAAATCCCCTCTTCTTTCAGCTGCTTTTCACCACAGTCATGAAGCAGTAACTGAAGCAGTGACTGTCTTTCAATTTACTAGTGTCTATGACTTCTGGATCTTGTTGTGTTTGAAGTGTTTTCTAGACTACACATTAAATCAGTTTTCCAGGTGAGTGTGTGGTATAGGAGGTCCTTCTGTCTTTGTGTTGTTTTCATTGGTTAATAAAGAAACTGCCTTGGCCTAGTTAATAGGGCAGAACTTAGGTAGGCAGGGGAGACAGAACTGAATGCTGGGAGGAAGAAAGGTGGAGGAGGAGAGAGACAACATGGAGCTGCCAGAGACAGATGTACCGAATCTTTCCCGGTAAGCCACTGCCACGTGGCGATACACAGATTAATAGAAATGGGTTAAACTGAGATGTAAGAGTTAGCCAATTAGAAGTGAGAGCTAATGGGCCAAGCAGTGTTTTAATGAATACAGTTTCTGTGTGGTGATTTTGGGGCTAAGCTAGCCAGGTGGCTAGGACAAACAAGCAGCCCTCTCCCTTGTAACGTGTGTGTGTGTGTGTGTGTGTGTGTGTGTGTGTGTGTGTGCTGGCGCATTTTCAACCATTTTATCAAGAACTCATTTTTACATATGTCATGCAGTAAGGATCTAACTTTGCATTTTAAATTGATTTTTCTTATTGTGGTTAACTGTTTTTGTTCTTTGAGGATCCCATTGTATAGCCCGAGCTAACCACAGACTCAATCTTTTTGTCTGAGGCAGCAGAGCTCTGAGTCCAGCCATGTGCCACTAAGCCTAGAAATCATCTTCATCTCATGAGCAGATTTACCTCATATTCCTTGCTAAGTGGTTCATCTTCCCCTGACCTGGAAGCAGTTGTTAGCATTGATTAAGTTACTGTGCTTGTCTGTGCCTTTCCTGGGTTTCAAATCTGCTTCTAAAATGTTCTTTCTCAGCCTTTATTTTAATAATTATGGCGGCTTCATGTTTTGTTTGTGTATCTTTAGGGGAAAACCATAGGGAAAAGAGATCAAAATGTGCTTTTACTGAGTGTCCTCTGCATCCCAGCCTCTGTTGTAAGGTTCTAAGTGTCTGACAACTGTACTGAACTTTAATGGCAATCATTTCAATAAATTGTGGTGGTTTAATTCTAATATTTCATCAGCTGATATGCCCTCTAGCTTTGCTGTGGCTTCCCATGAAAGCCTTTTCCTCTTCTTGGTAAACTTTAACGTGGTCTGCAGGGTTCCACGAACCATTCTATGAAATCCGAATGAGGTCACATTAATTTATGCAGCAAATTTATTGCATTAATTTTCAAGGTAATGCAATTGAATAAATTAGGGAAAAGAAATATACTTATCATTCTGAGTCTCCCCATTCAAGAAGTTACCTTGCCTTGATGTGCCCTAGTTTCCCCTCATTATAAAGAAAGTGAGAGTATAATTTTAACCACCTGTGACAGTTCTGAGGACACCAAAGAAACTGTTGACACTAAAGTCCCAGAGGACATCCTGGCTCGCTGAAAGACCACAGCGCACGGCAGTTACTGTTGTCAGTCTTGCCTGTATTTGTGAATGCTTCCTTGTGCTTTTGCAACAGGGTTTTAGGTCTCTGGTCATAATATTTATATGTATGTCTGAGTCCTGTTTCATTTCTACTGTATGTTCTAGTTATCCATTGCTAGCACATAGGGAAAAAGCACATGTTAAACCTTTGACTATTTATTAACTATCTTGTAGGGTCCTTTCTCAGTCCTTCCTGTGTTCTCCTTATGGCAGCACTGCAGAGAACCATGGTGGAAGGATAGAAGCCAGATTCAAACAAGATGAACTGGTCATTTTTTTAAAAAATAAGGTTGGTGTGTCAGTTTTCTGAAACCAAACATAGCCACATTCTCAATGTTGCGTTGTTTATCTTCCCCAGTTGGGACACGTGGAGAATCCCTGCATTGACCATGGAAACTGTCTTAGTCAGGGTTTCTATCGCTGTGAAGCGACATGATGACCGCGGCAACTCTTATAAAGGACAAACATTAAATTGGTGTGGCTTGCATTTTCAGGTAACGGTGGCTTGCACCACTATCATCATGGTACAGCATGGTGGCGTTCAGGCAGACGTCGTCCAGTGTTGTACATCTTGACTTCCAGGCAAGAGGAAGTGGCCTCAGATGGAATTTAGAATCACCTTCCTCCACTGCCCATTCTGTTTTTCTCCCCCTCACCCCTGCAAGCACCTCAGCAGGTCTTGGCTCTTTTCCTGGAAGAGTGACCCCTACCTTCATTCCTCATGGGTCTGTGCCCTTTGACAGCCTGCTGGGATTAGGTTCTTGTAGATCCCATTAGCTTCAATCACAGGGTGCAGTAGCACCAAGAGACACCTAAAAGGATCTCCTCACTCTAGACATAATCCTTCTTACCCCCATTGTGGAGAAGCAATCCAGTTTCACCTTGGTAATCTGGACCTATCCCCTTTCCTAATTATTGCTATTCCTTTCATGGCCTGTTGGTTTAAGAAACCCAAAGTGACCAGGGGAAGGTCTGAGCTTCCAGTTCAATGGGATGTTTGTTGTGGCTCCTGGAAGGGGCACCCCCCCCCCGGAACCAAAATTTCTAGGCCAGCAGATTTTAGGGTTGTGGAAACAGGAGGCAAAGCTTTCCTCATGGGCCACTAGGAGTGATTGAAAGTGGAATGGTTGGTCCTTCTACCCTTTGATTCCTGGACCCGTGGGTCCTAGCTCTGGGAGAAACAGTACCATATATTGGACACCGATTCAAAGCACATACCGCCATCTGGAGGACCCCGCCCCAGCCCCCCATGCTGTTGTCACCTAATTAGCGCTGTGACTGTGTCTTCAAAAGGCTACCCCATCTTTCTGTCAGGCCAGCTATTTCAGGATGGTGGGGGTGGCAGAGTCTTGGGATACCCGCTGAAGAAACCTGCGAACAGGGAGTAGGGGCAGCCTGAAAGAGTGTTGCAATTAGCAACGCCCACTGTCTGTCTTCCAACAAGGCCTTATCTACTCCAACAAAGTCACACCTCCTAATAGTGTCACTCCCTTTGGGGGGCATTTTCTTTCAAACCACCACAGGTACCCACTGCTATCAGCATCTTTGAACATTGACTTTGACCATCTACATTTATGATGGTTTGAGAGAGAAATGTCCCACTAGTCTCACGCATTTGAACACTTGGTCCCCAACTGATACAACTATTTAAGCAGGTTTAGGGGGCGTGATCTTACTGGAGGAAGTATGTCATTGATATGGGCTTTGAGGTGTCAAAATCTCACGCCATTGCTAGTGCATTCTCTCTGCTTCCTGCTTGTGGTTCAAGATGTGAACCCGCAGCTGCTCCAGCTGCTACACTTGCTGTTTCCCCACCATGATGGTAATGGGCTCCTATACCCCTGGAAGCAGAAGGCCAAAGAAACCCTTTCGTTTCTCAGTTACTTTGGTGCTAATAGTTTGTCATACCCACAGGAAAGTTCCCAGTACAACACTGTGCACAGTCCCTTTACCTGAGGTCAGGGAGCAGGCCGTTTGGAGGCACCTTTGAGAGCTGAGCATGTTCCAGGAGAGGATGGAGCTTGGTCGGGATGCTCAAGGGAGAAGGTGCCTGAGGTCCTCCATAGTTCACCAAGGCATGTTGAGGGCATGACTCTCAGTTGACCGCAGCAGTGTGTCTATGAGTCAGAGGAATGCCTCCTCTCCTTTGCCCAGCCTATCCGGATCTGCTAGTCCATTGGACAACATGGTTATAAGTTTATATTCAAAAGAAGTATATGATAGTTGCTGTGGTTACCAGATTTTTTCCCCCCAAATCCTCACCAAGCAAAGTCCCTCCCTTGAGATTTGGCCCCTCTCTCTTGCCTTTCTCCTGTTTTAGTTCCTTGTCTTTCTCTCTCTGGGAAACACTGCACAACCTCAAGGTGCTGTGTAGATTTACGTTCATTCCAGCGAGTATGGGGCTCACATGGGTCCGGTTCAGCCCTGCCGCTCTGAGCAGACTGAGCCTCGTCTTTCCTTGATTTGCTCTTATGAGTAGAGCAGCCCCTCCAGTGTGACTGGCGTGGTTCCACTGTGTCAAATGTGTGCAGCGGAGAAAGGGGATATGCCAGCAGCTGGAGTGGCTGAGCGGAAGGAAGGAGGTTAAAAGGTATTAATCCCATTTGAAGCAGCAGGCAGTGTGCCGAATGCTTTCAGATACAATGCCATGTTTAATCCCCCTAACAGTCTTGCAAGGAGAACATTGCTACGATTATTTCCACACACAAAGATGCCCAGGCTCAGGGAGGTGGGAGTGATCCAGAGCTGTTTATGACAAGTCCAGGCGTGGGTCAGCTGTGCCACCACATCCTTCCTCCCTGCTTAAGCTATCAGAGACCTTAGGTCTCCCAAGAATCCTTCAGACAAGAACTGTGTCACAGGGAGACCAAAACACGAGCTAAAGGAATCACATGGCCATGGGCTACTTGCAGGCAAAAATATTCCATCAAGACTTTACCCACGGACAAATGAAGTTGTTCCCCAGAGAAAGAGGACCCGTGGTCCACAGACAATACTGTTGTCTTGTGATCTCCCCCAAATCTATGTTCTAGAACCAGGTCACCACCCTTTCTGGACTTTTTCAGTTTTGCTTAGTGAGTTAAGATCAGATGAACAGGGCTGAGGAAGCTGTAGGCAGACAGAATTAGCAAAAATTCTTTCCCACAACACAGCCTTCCATTCTCCTAGCATACTTCAAGTGCATGCCCTCGGCCAGCACAGATCTGGTGAGAGGAAGATTAACAATGATGACAAGAATAGCCCCTGACTTGATAAAACAAATATCAGCTGGGTCAGGGGACAGGAATCGCCTGTAGCTGGCCTTGGGGTTCAGCATGTTCTTCACCAGCAGGGATTGCACCATCTTAAGTATTTCACCTCGTGCTGACTCTGAAGTTAGACCTTAGACCACTGCCCTTGAACTCGGTCAATATTTGCAAAGGGTGGGAGGGGAAGAGGCTTCAGAGCCACAGAGAGGGAAGGGGAAGACATTTGGGGATAAAGTTTGGCTTTCTCTAACTGCCAATCTGTTGACATTTCAGGAACAGTCTTTGAAGTCGTGCAGGATGATGGTCCCTCTGCAATCAGATGCGTGGTGGGGACAAACGTGGCTGACAAATTTTCATTGAGTCAAACGTGGCTTTGCCTTAGTCCAAGCTCCCCAGGCTCCTCTCAAGATAAGGATGAGCTCATCGAACAGATCCCATCTCCGGATTAGCAAACACTCTGTGGGGGTCAAATTCCAGTCCCAGACCTGGGCTCCTGCTCTTTGGGACACATTGATTTTCCCTTCCTGGGGCTCAGGGTGAGAGGTCAGGGAAGGTGGGGGCATGGGTGAGGAGATTTCCTGTCTTCCAGTCATGTTCTTTTGCATACTTTCTCTAGGGCACGTTTCCGACAGTGGACGTTCACTTCACTGTCTTTGTCACCGTCCCCCATTCTCCTGTTTGACCATCTGCCCAAATGCACAGGAACATGCATGTGTCATCATAGACATACACATATACGTACACACACATATATGTACATATGTTTATATATATATATTTCTGTTTGGGGGATGGAACCCAGTGTCTTGGATATGTTACGTGTTCAACCATGACTATGCCCTCAGGCCTTGTACCATCTATTTTGTTAGTTTGTTTCTTTTTTAATCACTCTTGAGCTCTGGTTTGTTCAAAGTAAACTTTCTTCATAGTATAACATGTCTCCCTCATCTTTGCTTGAAACCCATCATTCTATGGATCAAAACAAAAACCTAAAAGCAGCAAGGGTGTGTGTGTGTGTGCGCACACATGTGTGAGTAAGTATGTGCATGTGCTTGAACGTGTGTATGCATATATAGTGTCTGTAAGTTTATATGCACGTGTCTGTGTGTATGTAAGTATTGTGTGTATATGTTCATGCATGTATACATATGTATATTTGTGTGACCATGTGCGTATGTGTCTGTGTGTATATGAATGTTTATGTATGTTGTCTTTGTATACATGTGTGTTAATGTGTCTGTGAGTATATGAATGTATATGTGTGTTGTCTATGTATGCATGTGTGCTAATGTGTCTGTGTGTATATGAGTGTATATGTGTGTGTCTATGTATATGTGCGTATGAATGTATAATATGTATATGTAAGTGTGTGTGTGTGTACATGTGTGACAGTCCCTTCCATTTCTGACACACGTGTATGTACACACACTGCTGGAGGACAAGGTTACACGCTCGGCTCATTCATTCGGTGTCTGCCTGTTCTTGCCAGGAGCTCACAGAGGCTCCTTTGGTCTGTTAAGCTGAGGAAAGCAAAGACCACGGGCACCACTGGTGGTGCTGAGGTTCGTGACTGTGCGTGGGACCAGCAGGCCTTCCCTTGCTCACTGTGAGTGGTGATTCTCCCTCTCTGACTTCTCCCCGTTGAGCCCAGGCTACCCCTGGCACATCCCACTGCACATTCTCCTCATTCCTCAGCTCAAAGAATCCACGGCATCTGATGAGGAGCACACCTTATTTAGAAGCAGTGGCAGGCCTGCTGCAGCCTGGGCCTATCCCCATAGCGCAGGAACCACGAGGGCATCTCCCTCCCTCTGAGAACTGAAGTGCAGAGACAGCACACTGAACATACTGGCGGGTGGCTCCATCTCAGGGAGGAGCTCGGTTCCTCTCTGACAGCAAATGGTTCGTGTCCCCCCTTCGGCTCCTTATATGCTCCCTGTTAGGAAGTGGCATGTTTGCTTGCTGGTAAAACCCTAAGCATTACAGAAGTTATAAAGTCCCCTAACAGCTGCACAAAACAAGTGGCAAAAACCTCAGCCAGCGAGTGGTCAGAGGAAAGGGTCCTGAGTTCACATTCCAGGGAATCTGACCTTCTTCACCTCAGGGAGAGGGCAAGCACCCACGGAGGATATGAGAGTCCCAGGTCAGAAGCTAGGGAGAAACTTAGTTGGTAAGGAGGACCTGAATTGGATCCCTAGAACCCTAGTACATATGTCAGGTGAAGTAGCAGTTGCTTATAATGTCGTTAGGAAGGCAGGGGAGGAGGGTCCCTGGTGCTCACTGGCCAGCTGTCTACTAGCTTAACAGATGAGCTCTGAGCCAATGAGAGACACTGTCTCAAAGGAAGTGGGCAGTGCTTCTAAGGATGGCATCTGTGGTTGTCCTCTGGCTTCTACAGGCAAGTTCATGTGCACCTGTGTCACACACACACACACACACACACACACACACACACACACACACACACAGTATGTGAATGCACAAATAAATCCCAGAAAGGAATTTGAGGTAGAGATTGGCTTGAACTATAAGGTGAAAGTAACATTTTAGTAGGAGTACGAGTATAGGTCTGGCATACCTAAGCACTCATGTGCTCCTGTGCAGATCTGTGCAGGAAATTGACCGCTAGATGAGGCGTCCACAGAGATGAGTCCCACACGTCTGAGGCTCGCGCCAGGCTTTTCTGTGATTGGTGGTTCCAGCTCATCTTGCTGATCCCTAGAACAGTTGGACAGAGACATCTAGTCCATGCCCTGCCAAGCTGATGCTGCCCCTATTTAGAAATATTTACCTATGTCAAACGGAAAAAGTGTCCCCTCAGTTCTTTTTACATTTGTTGACTTATGTGAGTTTCAAGTCTACCCTGGGGTTTCTTTCGGATGGAGGAGAGGAGGGGAGAGTACCGTTGTTGAGCTGTGTGATGTTCCGCTTCATTTGTGTTTAGGAAGTTAAGACTAAAGTAGCTCCAAGTAAGTCAGTTTGGGGGCGCACACCTGTTATCCCAACACTGGGAAGCCTGAGGCAGGATAGGGAATTCTAAGCCAACCTGGGCTACAGTGGTGAGACCTTATCTCACTAATAAGATAGTTGATAAAATTAAAAACGAAGATAGGGCCAGTGATATGTCTCAGTGAGTAAAGAGACTTGTAGTGCAAACCTAGAAATATGGGTTTGATCCCTGGAGGTAGAAGGTGAGAACCGACCCTATGGGGTTGTCCTCTGACCTCCACAGGCCTGTCTTTCACCCCTCCACTGCAAAAGCACATACACACACCTGATAAAGATAAAAAGACACGAAGCAGGTCTCATACCAAGACATACACCTCCGCTATCCTAGCATTTGGAAGGTAGAGGGAAGGAGGTCAGAGTTCGTGGCCAACCCCAGCTGTTTAGCAAGTTCGAAGCCAACCTGGGGCACAGGAGTCTCTATTTTAAAGATAAAATAAGATGAATACTTCATATGTTCCTTTTGCTACAATGTTATTCTGCATGGTGGGGATTCTGGGAAGAGCATTGTGTCTCCTGGAGAGAGTGCTATTTGGAACAGATTTCTCCATCACCTAGCACCTCCCTCTTCCCTTGCCAGACTTAAAGAAATAGGCTGTAACTAGAAGCTAACATTTCAAAAAATAAAAATGCTGGGGTAGCTTTGGTATAGAATGGGTAATTTGTCTTTAATTGGCATACTGTTTGTTCTAGACTTCTTGTTTTGTTTGCTACAGACTCTCAAATACCCCAGCTGGTATCACAGTCCTGGTTCACTCACCTCTACATCCCAAGTGCTAGTGCGACACAGATGCAGTACAAGTGTTTCTGAGCCTGGAACCTAGGGCTTTGTGTAAGCTCTCTGTCAGCCTGGCCGACCCCAGCCCCAGATTTCTTTCTTCTTCTTCTTCTCTGTTTAATAATTGAAGGAAAGCCTGGAATTTGTTCCAGGTGAACCTGGCTTTGTCCTAAGCCTTCAAGTTCCAAGAAGACAGAAGTGAAAGGTGACTTCGGAGTTAGGCAATGCGGCAAGCTGATATGTCAGAGGGCAAAGTCTGCTTTGTGACAGAAACAGGGGACAGCAGGTGGCACTTGAGTGAGCCCGCAGTTCCCACAAGACACACCGATCTCCGCCGTCATTTCTTCCTGTGTCCTTACCTGGGAACAAGTCCGGGCCTTCCTTGAAGTCCACTTGTCTGTGGCGCTCTCTTTGTTCTACATTCGCTGGAGTGATTCTACTTGTTTTTTCCATTTGTGTTCATGAACGTGAGCTTTGCAAGAGAGAGTTGAACATCTGTGCATAGAACACATGAGCTAGATGTAATATGAATTGTTTTAAATACTCGGCTACACTCAACCATAGATCTTTGGAGACCAAGTGCTTTTGGAGAATGGGAGCAGATACTGGTTTATTTTTTTTTGTAGTTGTTTATTTGTTTCTTGGGTAACTTTGGTCATTTCTTCTATGACCCTTGGTTCTATCAAAATTTCATAAATTTGTGTGTGTGTGTGTGTGTGTGTGTGTGTGTGTGTGTGTGTGTTCCCAGGGATCAAACCTGGGACCTCTGGTGCCCTAGTCGAGCACTGTAACACAGAGCTAACATTTCCTACCTTTTGGTAGATTATAATTTCTCTCCTCTTTGTTTACGGATTCACCTACCTTACCAGGACACTTTGTATGTGTAGCTATGGTGCGCACGGCATGGATGACTGGATCCCGAGTGGAGAGAAGACAGGGGACAGCAGGTGGCACTGATAGCCACCTATCAGTGGCCATGTTCAACTGATAGCCCGTGCATTCTTCGTGGGTTTTCTGGGAAGGTTTGGTCTCCTCTTCTCATACACACGGCACCAGGCTTTGAGGCTTTGATCTAATCACCATGTCACTTGCTCAGCCATGGAGGGAGATGGATGAAACATTTTCTTCCTTAAATGGTTAGCAAAGACTTTCCAGTTGGGAATAACTGGAAGTAAGAACATTGGTTTTGGGGAATCGTCTCCCAATAGGCCGAAAGTCACACCAAGGACAAGACATCTGTTGCGGGGACCTGGGGCTCCTCTCACTAAGCTGTTTCCAACACCAGTGAGCGCTGGGTGTTGTTTGCACAAACACCAGGCAAACCCAGTCTTTCTACACCCGCAGGATTTATTTGCAGAGACACAGGCATTTTTTCCAGGGTAGCTGCCAAAGGTCTCCTGAGCCCTTTCATTTCACCTGGGCCACCCCACAGGGGGCTTTGCAAACAATGCCCTTTCCTCTGCCAGGGTAGGGTGCCTGTGCATTCTGTTTCAGTGTGTGATGGTGCCTTGATCTCTAAGCTGCCCCACTGCAGGGCTGACCCATGCTGCAGCGGTAGCTACAGTTCTGAGCTCAGAAAATAGCTGTAGGGAGACAAAGGCTGTGGGTCGCTGTGTCCTCTGTTCCTCAAAGTCTGAGTGTCCTCACTTTGGAATCTGGAGTGGGTTAGAGTGTAGTTCCGAGTCACAACTTAACATGCACTGGCAAGATGACAAAAGCTACCGACCGTAAGAGAAGGAGCGCTAACTAACTGTGGTTTGCACAAATTCTGTGCCAGGCTCGCGCAGTTCCTGTGACATAATCTCTCTTTGGAAGGTTTGATGGAACCCACATGCTATTGTGTAGTTTAATTTTCACTGATCATGAAAGATCACGTGTGCAACCCAGTGAGTGCTGGGCCATCATCGCTTAGTAGACAAATCTTTAAAGATAGTTCCATACGACCTACCTATTTAATTTCATGAGCACACGACAAGGTATCACATTTATTATTTATCATGTGTGTGTTTATGTGTGCCGTGATGATACAGGTCAGTGGACTGCCTGTGGACGTGGGGTTTTTCCCTCTGCCTTGTGGATTTCAGAAATAGAACTTGGGTCTTTGTGCTTGATGGCAAGCACCTTTGCCTTCTGAGCCACCTTGCCAGTCCTCATGCACACATTCCACACAGAGATCTTTTATGCTATCCAGGAGGTCCATATTTCGAGCAAGAGAAGTGCTTTACCAGAGAACTTTTTAAGTTCTTTGGTATGATAATAAAAATGGTTCTGTTAAGAGGTTTTGACCTGAGAGTCCCAGAAGCAATAATGCATTGCTCTAGAGTTCTGGAACAATTCCCTGATACTTAGCCTAGCGCTGGGGCTGGAGAGATGGCTCCATGAATAAGAGTCAGAGTCATCATTCATGATGACCCGAATTCCCGTTCTAGCACCCTGCGAAGCCTGCTGTGTCAATGCACATGGCACTGTGCCCCTGTAACCCCGGGAGCTTGCCGGCCCCATCCTTGCTCCAGGTTCAGCGAGAGACCCAGACTCAAGGGAATGACGGAAGAGGGTGAGAGAACAGGACACCTGATGTCCCTCCTCCTCTGACCT
>NC_022013.1:76186653-76208472 GCF_000317375.1 Microtus ochrogaster
TTCACACACACATGTACATACAGACGTGTGAATCCACTGCACACTTCACACACACATGTACATACAGACGTGTGAATCCACTTCACACTTCACACACATGTACATACAAACATGTGAATCCACTACACACATTCACACACACATGTACATACAAACACGAACGCACACACGCATGCACATGCACACACTCATGTGCATTTACATGCATATTTACACACACACACACACACACACACACACTGTGTGTGTTGCTCACTGACTGGTGGCGAAGGGGTCTCATCCTGACAGGTCCATGACTGGAGACATTGAGGAAATCAGTTCTGGGGAAGGAAGAAGAAAAGCTGGAGGCGGAGGCTGGGCGAGGTACAAGGTGCAGCCCCTAGCAATACCTCCCAGAGACCAACCAGCCTTAAGTGGGTGGGAGAAGCCTATCCAGTTTCTCGCCACTCAGGCAGGAGACTTGGGACCTCATGTGAAGACAGCAAGCCTTTATTTGTGCCGGTCACATCTCAGCAGTAGACTGATGGCAGGAGAGGCAGAGTCCTTGATCTCTTAACTCTTGCTTTACTAAACAGTCTGTCCCTGTGTGTGGGGGGAGGGGACAGGAAACGCTAGCACCCAGTGCTTGGCAGTGGGCCAAGATGTTTACTGAAGGGAGGATAGTCAGACACAGAGACAGGTCTTAGCCACCTTCAGAAATTTGCTCTTGCCTTGCTTGCTCTTTGGCCTAAATTTCTCATGAGAAACAAAAACGTTATAAGGAAAAAAGTATGTTTCTTTTTCTCCGCCTATGAGTGCTTTGGTGGAAGCCAGCATACTGACTGTATAGGACTCTAACCGCCCTATCTAGCTTTGAAGGCTATCTAACCTAGCTCTCCTGGGACGCTGGAGGGTTGGAATTGAGGGAAAGTAGGCAGGCAGGGTTTCCCTCAAATTGAATTGAATTTTCGTTTCAAAAGTAACCAGTGGGTTTTCGCCCCAGGGCATTTCTCCCTCCTGGTGATGACGGGGCATTTATGTCTTTTGTACATTTTATAATTCTCATAGTTAGCAGCATGCTTTTAGACATGCTTCCCTTGCATTTTATGATTGAGTGTGAATGTGATTGCTCACAGCACACCAGGAATCCCAGACACGGGGAAGGCTTGAGTTAGGTTGTGAATTCAAAGCCATCCTGGGCTACTTCCCTAGGGAGGCTCTTTCTCAGAGAAACAAAATGTCTGTAGACCCTAATGTACGGCATTTTCTTTAGATTACCAAAGACTTTAAAACACTTTAAAAAACAGTCTGTATTCATCATGCACAGTGCTGGACATCATGAAGAGAACTTATTTCTGAATGAGCTGGACCTTGGGTCCATCTCCTGTCTTCTTTACCTTTGCTTTCCCCCATTCTGTTTTCCTGTGGTCACCTTTCTGCTCAGTCTCCCCACTGCTTCCAACTGTCTGAATGTGTTGGTATGTATCTATGTAAAATCAGTCTCCACACAGGAGCACAGGCATGTGCGGTTAGATAGGTTCATGGGACTCTGATTTGGGATATCTG
Source organism: Microtus ochrogaster (assembly GCF_000317375.1). NCBI lineage: Eukaryota > Metazoa > Chordata > Mammalia > Rodentia > Cricetidae > Microtus > Microtus ochrogaster. Next base: position 76,188,199 of record NC_022013.1, read on the forward strand.
TGTCCTGCTCAGCTGTGCATTGGTGAAGTCTCTACAAATATATGTGGAATTTTAATTGCTATCTTGAAGGTATGCCCAACCCTTTGACATCACCAAACATCAGTGTCATCTGGAGAGTTCATACTTGAGAACAAGTTGCTGAAAAAATAATCACCAAGAAAAAAAAATCTCATAACGTTTAAAGTGAGTTTATGGTCTGTGTTGGGCATCAGTTGAAGACATCCTTGGTCACGGGAAGGCTGGACACACTTTCATGGAAAACTTGTAAATTTTAAAATGAATAGATTGTATTTTTTACCAGCTTGTCAATCATGTGTGCTCCAGTAGGAACTGGGTCCTAGCGTCCCTCAAGAAACGTGTGCTGTGAAGTTCGGGTCTGAAGGGTTATATCAGGGTTGGGGACAGTGGTCTGCTTGATTCTAAGATAATGCCAGCAGACAATTAATCATCACAGGAAAACTTTGAGACCAGTTCTTTAGATTTATTTTTATTGTTTTGTTTGTTTTTCAAGACAGGGTTTCTCCATAGCATTGGAGCCTGTCCTGGAGCTAGCTCTTGTAGACCAGTCTGGCCTCCAACTCACAGAGATCCGCCTGTCTCTGCCTCCCGAGTGCTGGGATTAAAGGCATGTGCCACCATCAGCCAGAAATTTTCATTGTTTTTAATTATGTGTATGCACCCACTTCATGTGCCTGCAGTACCTTAGGTGGCCAGAAGGGACTCATCAGATCTCTAGGAATTGGAATTACAGGTGGTTGTGAGCCATCCAGCATTGATGCTTGGAACTGAATGTAGGTCCTTTGCAAGAGCTCTCAACCCTGGAACCATCTGTAGCCCCATAGGCATTGCTTCAATTAACTCCTGTGCCAGAAAGCATTTCTGCCGGCTCTCACTTGCTTGAGCAACTGTGGATTATCTGGACAGCTCCATGCATGGCAGTGGAAGCTTGCTATATGACTCTGAGCTTCCTTCTAAGAAGAATGGGTGGGAGATGAGGGCTTCTATTTGCTCTATTTGGGGATGAATATTTTGGCAGGAGAAACAAAGGCTCGCCCTTTTTGCACACTTTAGCTAGGAAAACTATAATTTAAGTTTGTGCTGTCAAGAAAGAACCCAAAGAAGAAAACCACTATTATTGTTTGATAAAGTTACAATATCACATTGACTGCACACAACCTTGTACAACTGTGCCAATGCAATTGTAAAAATAAGATGGAATTGTCTTGATTGAAGCAAAAGTAAGAGAGACCCGAGGGGCAGAGGTGGTCTGTAGTAGTGAGCCAAGCAGTGAGGGAAGGAGAGGAGACACTAGTTGGCTTCAGACTAATTCTTCTGATTCTTGATAAAGAAAGATCTAGGCTACTTTTAGTTGTTGTAGCAAATACCAGAGGCCAGAAATTTCATTAAGATACAAAGGGGTTTATTTAATTCATGATTTTGAACATCATGGGTAGTTCCATCCACTGGCTCACCCCAGCAAAGCCTTCATTGTGAACGGAGGGAACACAATGCGAAGAGCCCTTTCTAATAAGGTAGGGCAGGAACTTACCAGGGCCCCTACATTACACCCTTCCTATGATGAAGGTTCCCCATCCCGGCCCCCATGACCTAGTGGCCTTCTATGGCGTCCCATCTCTTAAAGATCCTTCCCCTTCTTACTGCCATACTGGAGACCAGCCTCTCGGTACCTGAAACTTTGTTGAGCATCCTCAAACTGCATCCAAGCCAAACAAGTGTATAATACTGTTTTTAAAAGCAAAGTTAACACATGCCATCTTCTAAAGCCCTGTGCCACACACAGCAACAGGAGAAATGCTGCCAATAATGTCTGAAGGAACATTTTAGGACGCTGTTGGAGTTTTCCTTCATTTAACAGTCAGACTAACATAAGCACGTGCACCCCGTGCTTAAAAACTTGTTATTCTGTGACCGTGAAGACCATCTTTTCTATTTCTAATTGACGGCAGCAGGGTAAGGGCTAAGGTTAACTTGGAAGCCCCCCTCGCCCAAGGACAGATGACTTCCTGGAATGCTGTGGTCCTGGGAGATCACAAGTCACGTGTTTTCGATTCAGTCAACAAGGTTGGCTGCCCCACCTGCGCAGGGCGTGCTTGGTAACACCGAGGCAGAAGACACAAGGTACGTTGGCAGGAAATAGGTTGGGATATATGCTTACCCCTGATTGGACGAAGGCAGGAAGTCCCATTGCCTTGTGGGAATTTGCTTTTACAAGCGTCCGACTGACCTAAAACAGGGGCCATTTCTCAGGGAATCCCAGGTATGGACCTGGCAGATGTTCATCTTCCTGGTCAGTACTGAAGAGAGGTCACTGTAATCGGATAATCGTGGTGATTCTCAGGTTTAACTGTAGCAATTGCCAACTTAAAGGGTTTCTATACACTACAACTTAAATCTTTGTGTGTGTGTTTTCATGTGTGTTAAGTATGCACACACTCATAGAGGTCAAAGGGCAAACTTGCGTGTAGCTCAGAGGACAACTTCAGGTACCGGTCCTTATTTTTCATTTTGTTTGAGACCAGGTCCTGTTTGCCTCTGAGTACCCCTAGACTATCTGGTCTGTGTACCCCAGTACTAGCTGACCTTAATCCTCAGTCTATCTGGTCTTCATTGCCAGGCTTACAAGCTTCCCAGAGGCTCCTGCCTTCACCCTTCCAATATTTCACTCTAAGAGTGCTGGGATTAAAGACTCCTGCTCCCTCTCCATCCATCGCCAGATGAAGGTTCAGAGACCCACACTGGAGCACCGGACTGAGCTCCCAATGTCCCAATGAGGAGCAGAAGGAGGGAGAACATGAGCAAAGAAGTCAGGACCACAAGGAGTGCACCCACCCACGGAGACAGTGGGGCTGATCTATTGGGAGCTCACCAAGGCCAGCTGGACTGTGACTGAAAAAGCCTGGGATAAACCCGGACTCTCTGAATATGGCGGACAATGAGGGTTGCTGAGAAGCCAAGGACAATGGCACTGGGTTTTGATCCTACTTCATGTTCTGGCTTTGTGGGAGCCTAGCCAGTTTGGATGCTCACCTTCCTAGACCAGGACGGAAGGGGGAGGACTTTGGACTTTCCACAGGGCAGGGAACCCTGACTGCTCTTCGGACTGGAGAGGTAGGGGGAGAGGAGTGGGGGGAGGGGGAGAGGAGTGGGGGGAGGGGGAGGGAAATGGGAGGCTGGGAGGAGGTGGAATTTTTTTTCAATAAAAAAAAATTAATAATAATAAAAAAAGACTCCTGCTCCCATATGTGGCTATAGCTGAGTTCTGGGCCTCCACCATCTCAGGTCCTGTCACTCACAAAGCAAGTGTTTACCCAGAAGTCACCTCCCCAGGGTGAACTACTTTCTCTCTTCCCTCAAGAGGGCTACTAAAGTTAAATCCAAGTGAGAGGTTCAAAAAAAAAAAAAAGCCATAGAAAGGAAATTTTCAGGCATGGTCTGGAGGACTGCTGGGTTGCATGAGCAAGAACAGCAATGGAAGGAAAGCTATGACTTGATATCAGTCAGACGGAAGCCTCGGAGGTCCAAAAAATGTCACACGTTTTCAGAAAAAAAAAATCACATGACATGAGCTTGTAATGTATATTTTATTTTGCACAAGCTTGCATATATACTGCACATACATTCAGTTCAGGAGAGGATGGAAGGCACACAAGGCAGTTGACTACTGCACCCTTTAGTGGTACAAAGCAAACGGTCCAAGTTCGGAGAATATAGAAAAGCTTCAAACACACAACGGAAACCCTCCCCGCCCTCCCCATGACAACATTGTCCTTTATTTTTTTCCTTGTTTTAAAATTTAGTAGCTGCCAAACTAAATTGATTTACTTTTTACTTTAAAATCAATTGTCTACGGCACCTTTTTTTTTTCTTTTGAAGATGGACAGGGAGTCTCACTGTTTTATCCTATCAATTAATATTACAGTACATCCTTGGTAATACAAAATTGTACACCTTCATCAAATAAATTAGGATAAATTAAACCAATAAATTATGCAGTCTTCAGAACAATAGACAATAACAAAATGCACAATTGAAATTGCCTCTAGCTAAAAAAAAATCAAAAATGACTTTATCAGTTCAGTTATTGTACTATATTCAAATCAAAGGGTCTTTATTACAAAAAAGAGCTTCATAATGCTATTTACAACATATTGCTAAATCATATAAAGGCAGTGTTTGTCACGGTTTATACTATATACATATGAGAAATGGCTGGGACAATGTTGGGGGAAGCTGTGACCTTTGACCCTTCTTGGGAGCTGAGACCAACTCCAAATACATCATTTTTCCTAAGTCTAAATTTGAAGTGGCAATATACAATTTTAAAATGCTTTATTCCCTCATACGCAGAGGAATTGGTTGTTAAAAAAAATATCTAGTAAATCCATTTTCACAAAGGCAGGCCTGCCACTTGCCTGCCCGTTCGCGTTGTGTGCACACCAGGAGGGTGTCTGATTTGAGAGCGAGCTCAGTCGAGAAGACTCAAAGTCCACGAGCTTCCACATAGTCTTAGAAGGGTCCTTCAAAAGGACGCGGAGATTAAACACCACTGTGAACCCCAGCTCTGAGGATGAAAATTTTAGTTTTACTTTTTAGGTGGTTTGAAACCAGCTGCTCCACAGAGGCAAAGGTGCGCTACCTCGCACGTGACACGGAAGTGCGAGGCGGTGGCGCACGTACCAACCATTGTGTTTCCCAAGGGGAGCTTTTGAAAACGGGGCTGTAATCTAAAGACACAGAGTTTACACCAGGAGGAAACGGTTGAGCTGTTCGCACCAGGAATACTCTGTAATATACACAGCAACGATGTTCGTGTCCGTACACACGTTGCTGCTCCGGGGAACATCGGCAAACCGTGAACCGTTGCTCTTTGATTTACGGTCACTTTGGGGGAGCAGTCCATGTTTAGTTCCCTCCCGAAACTCTGTAAGTAGTCGATATTAAGCTGCATGTGTGTGTGGATGTGGGGGAGAACTTACTAAATGTCTTCGTGTACACAGAAAAGAAATGTCACAGATTTACAGAGACGCCATTACCCTTGCCTTTGACATCTGATAGAGACTATTGTGTTTTGCAAGTAGAGACCAGGGTTTTTTGAGAATGCTTTCAACTGCCTGTAGTTACTGTAGTGTCCCTAATAAATTCAACAGAAGCTGTGATACTGTAGGTATTTATTAAAATCTCATGTCTTACGGAACAACGGCCATGAGGTTAAATATTTACATTTCCTTATAAAAGTTCCCCTTTGCTTTAGTGTTTTTGTTTTGACATTTTAAAATTTTTTAAATGATATTCACCCATATTCCTAGCACAGTAACAAGGATTTCTTCAAACATAAAACACTTCAATTAAGTAATACTCGGAGGCACAAAGCAAACTTCAGGAATATGGGGGAGATCAGTTACTGAAGTAATTACTACATCCTAACATCTTCCACATATTTTTACCATTTAATGCAAAACACCTCCATTGAACAGCCAGAGAGACGGTAAGAAGTCAATGCTGTGTTGTTGCAAATAGAACATTCTTCTCACGAAACATAACAAATGCCTGAAATAAGCTCTGAAGTCTAGATAGGGAAAGGTAAGCTTTCCACGTCACACGCATACATATGTATATTTTTACATGTGTGTGCCTGTGTGTTCGCACCCACACCTCTGCACACACATTGCACATGGTATGAAATATTGCTTCTATAGTGCTTCTCATTAGGCTAAGAAAAACAAGAGTTACACCACAGTTACAAAAAAAAAAAACAAAAAAAAACAAAACTGGCTTCTACAAGAATCTCCCAAACTCGAATGCTGCTCAAACAATTGAGGAAAAAAAATAATTTGCGGTGTATCAAACTGTTCTAAAAATTTCTCTTCTTCAAAAACATTATTCTCCCGCTTCGTTTTAAAAAGACGCAAAATATGCATAGCTATCAACATTATGTCAAACAGCCAGAAAAAAAAAATGTAGTGTTTATTGCAGCTGTAGTATTGGAAATAAAGTGAAAAGAGATGACACAGAGAGCCACAGAAGGCACAAGAACAGTTGTACTGGTGGGGAAAGAACTGGTATTCTGAAGGATTCTGAAAAATCCCCGCGCTGGTGCAGTTTAGATCTAGGCACAGACTTATCACCTTGAGTGTACGCGCAAAAATAATACAGGGTTAGCCTAAAAGAATTGAAGATATGGAATTGCAACAGACTTTAGAGTTGGTCCCCACTCTCCCACTGTGAAAAGTCAACTTTCTCCTGTGCACAAAAAAGAAAAGTTTCACTTGGTGAGAGCTGAGTCAAGATTTGAAAGGTAGTAGGTTTTGTTACTATTATTGTTTTATTTAAAGACTAACTGCCTGACAGGAGCATTGCGAGACAGGCTTGTGTGATTTTACCGTTGTACTGGGAGGATGCAGGGCCTGATGGCTGTACTAGGAACAACCACCTCAATGCAAAGTCACGGAGACCTGCTTCCAACAGAGGGCTGAGTCTGTCCTCAGACTGCCAGTGTGAAGTCACCTCCAGACGTAGTGAACACTGAGGGGAGTCTAGGTACATAAGGGCACCGACAGTCAGCAGAACATACACATTTGTTTATGCTAAATTTGCTTATTTCAATTAGAAAGGCAGAAGAAAACACTATTTTAAAAATCCAAGTCTAGAATCAATATTCATTTGCCCCAGATTATGAAGATACCTAGAAATCTGTCTACCCAGCTGACTACCCAGCAGCTTTGCCTTTGACCTTGTGAAGGCTGACGTGGTGGGGATCCGACTGGCATGTGACTCGGAACAGTCAGGACCCTGCTGGGCCCTTGCTGGAACCTTCCAGACAAAGCAAGCCAAAGACTTCCATAATTTGTACTGACTGGGTTCCTGATTCTGTCGTTTGACTTTTAGCATTTATTTCAGTGGTATGGTGGGTTACCTGGGCTTCTTGTTTCTAAAGACACCCAGAAAAATAAAAAATACACTCTTAACTATTTTATATGCATCTCTGGGTGCGTGAGCACTAGGAGATGCCATTGTAGTGAATGAATAGCGTTGACCATAATTGTTCATGCTCTGTCCTCATTGCTAGGGCCTTCTGGCCTCCTGGAAGATGCCGGGCCTCGCAGAGCTCCACTGTTTAGCTTAAAGTCAGCAGGTTTTCAGGCTTTGTGCTGACAATAATTGTGTTCGTACATTCCTGTCCATCAGCAGAATTTATAAATGATGTTGAATTACAGCGATCCAGCCAGCTAGACAGGCACAAGTTGGGCTGACCTGCATCCTCCAAAGTCAAATGCTGATTTTTACTTTAAAAAAAAATTAATGAAAAACGGCATTTCTGTTCTTTATGTTTTAAATGCCAGATCTGTTACTATGTTGCTTTTAGAGTGTGTCTATCAAATTATCTAAGGGGAAGAAGGGGCCTGGACCACACTATTAGAGTGGACAGTGCTGTTCACAGCATCTGTACACAAAAATCCAGCCAAGAAAGCAAGTGTGAATGGTACCCAGCATTTTAAATGCAAGCGTAGGACAAGGTACGTCATCAAAAAAACTGGGGGGGTGGGGGAGCCATTTGAGAATGGGGAAAAGAGCAGCTAGCTTTCTCAGTATGCTGAAATTGTGTCTTCTTGGGTAACCCCAAACTAACCTATTGTATTCTTCTCACGCTTTGATCAATATTAGCTTCTGAAATAAAAAAAAAGACATTATCCGTTGCTTTAAGATATTATCCCCAAAGTGAAGAGAGAGCCGGCCATCCTGGCATACTCATGTAAACGAGCCATTCCCGGGTGGTGTCCTCACACAATGTGAAGGTCGGGTCCACCAGCACTGTCAACACGCTCCAAGAGTAGGCAAGGATTTCATGGCCAGTGGCATTTCTGAATTCCTTACTATAGAAAGGTATCCAGAAGTTAGTGTTTTAGGGGAGAAACAAAAAGGGTTAAACAGCAACAGCAATGCTAAGCATATGAAGTTGAGCAAGGAATACATGTGAAAGGTACATGCCTTTTAATACCTGAAGCAAAATAAATAGGGAATGAAGACAAAGTACAGGGTCTTCTCTAAGTCAACACCTCTGAGCACACGTCCCGAGCACACATCCCACCAAGAGCCCGTTACAAAGTTTACAGGGACAGCTGGTTCACCCTCACAGATTTCCAGTCTCATCTCCAGAGACTCGGTTTTGTAAAAATTTAGTCTGGGGTGTATGCCATTTCTCTTAGAAAAGGCTTGGTGATGATGACCATTCTAAACATCTGTCCTTTGAGGGTACTTTTGAGTGTGAGCTGCGGCAGCTGCCGCTGGCCTCTGTGAAAACATGTAAGAAAAAGTTACTTATGAGGCTCAAATTAAACAGGGTATTCCAGTGTGTGAAGTGCTTTCCTTGAGTTCTCTCGGAACATCTTAACCCTAGAAACAAGAGACACGGCACAGGGTAGGGGTGGGGGGGCAGTCTGGGTGTGCGCTGTGTCTTAGTCAGGGTTCCGCTCTGCTGGTGGCCTTTTACAATAGGCTTCCAGGTGAGCAGAGTGTCCTTGGCTCTTGTAGACTTTACACAGGCTGACATTCCCTTTTCCTGAAAATCAACCCAACCTCAAGTCTCCAAATATTAAGGGCCTTGGGCAAAAGTAACTAAAGGCGAAGAAGGAAGGTACCCATCCCCCTGTAGTGGGGAAAATTAAAACAACCCAGAGGGGATGAGCAGGAACCACCAGCTGATATCACGACACACCCATGCCTCCCCCACACAGAGATAGGAAATAAAAATCTAGACACACAGAAGTTAGACATCCAAGGGGGACTTCTTCTATTCATACATTCAGAAGAGTTGTTGCAATCTCTACTCGTGAAGGAGTTCTTGGAGGCAGTTCGGGGATTTGAAAATCTCAGGAACTTCACTATCCAGCTTGCAGATGACCTTGTATATGGCCTTCTTCCAGGAAGGGTCAACATCTTTGCCTGCGATGATGGCATTGAAAAACTCCCGTAATGTGATCTGCGCAACTTCCAGGAACCTCTCTGGAACCTGCTGATACAGGGAGAGCACGGTATTAATAAAGTTTTCAGTTTCAAGTCTGCAGTTCTTCAAAGGAAACTGAGCTAACTCCGTGCCCTCAGAGAGGGGCTTTAGACGGCACCTGCATGTTCTAAAAATGGCCAGCCTCTATTCTCTTGTGCAGGGTTGTTATATATAGCAGCATTGTGATAGACGGTGGCTGCTCCACGGATCTCAGGAGAGAGCCTTGTGCTGAGGATAGACACAGGCCCACCAGCACCAGGGTTTCACTGTGAACACCACTGCAGAGCGAGGAGGCCCACAGCCTCATGGAGGTGGGAAGATCACTCTAGAACAAACTTACCAACTCCTTTTTTCGGAATTTTATTCCTTTCTCCTTTTGACTTCCATTATGAAAGAAAAAAAAATGTGTTCTCAGAGTTGAATAATAAATGCTGGGCATCTATGTAAACTATTGTCAATGAAGAAACTCTGAAGACAGTACCATAAATGGTAAGATCACAACACAAAGTCCTGAGATGTGAACTCCAAATTCCTATGTTTTGCTTGGACTTGTTCCTTAGACAGTGGGTTGTGTAACTGGTCACTGTTGTACAAACTAATACTTCCTGGGTGTTAGCTGTGAGAGGCACCATGCTACATCTTATACTAAACACCATTCCCTCAAGGTCACTCAAGGTCATCCCAAGATTATCATTCCCAAATCTTTTTGGAATTTCTCTTTGTCACGCCTTTGCTTCCACAGAAATGAGTACACGTGAGCTGTCTATCTGTATCTCTTACATGTTGATTGGACAGTCTGAGCTCTTGATTGTGAAAAGGAACACTTAATATTCTTCAGCAGTAACTCACAGAAGAACATGATGGATTCACAAAATAATTACATGAAGTCATAATTTTTCCAGTACATGTTAGTGAGCCTTCACAGATATACCACGAAAAACCTTCCCACAGTTCAGAAATGCCAGTTACTGAAACAACAGGGAGATCATTGACCTATAAACACATTCAACACCTTCCTCTTGGTCTTTTCTCAACAAGTATAATGGGCATGTTCATGGGTCATACAGGTATTAACACACATATATGGATGGCAGATGACACAGAAAACTAAAAATCACTGGATGTCCCTGGATTTCAGATTGCAAATTGGACAAAGTAGCTCATTGCTTCCAATAGCAAGTCAACTGTTTTTAGGGAAATCTAGTAATTTCCCAGAAAAAAAATAAGTGAAACACTCCCAACATAAAAGGAAAGCACCAACTATCATGTCCCACATCTTTAATCCCACCCAGCACTTGGATCCCTGTGAGTTCCAGGCCAGCCAGAGCTACACTGAGACCCTGTCTCAGAAATAAAGAGGAGGGTACTGAGCAATCTCTCCCAAAGGCGTTTCCCCTGGTCTGTCAGGACAGAGCTCAGAGCTGAGTGGAAGAACAAGGAGGACCTCCTGCTCTCTGGCTGGGCAAACAACAGTCTGCTAAGAACCCTACAGCTCCCCCACAGATTCCCACTCAGAGCTGACTGGAAGAACACGGAGCACCTCCTGCTCCCTGGCTGGGCAAACAACAGTCTGCTAAGAACCCCCACAGCTCCCCCACAGATTCCCACGGAAGCACCTGCACACTCACGGATTTCCTGGAGGGAGCATCGCGTTCCCACCCAGTGACAAGTCATAGCAAACGGGCCTTACTGAGAGAGGACACATGGCTGGGGCACAGGTCTGCAGCCAAATGCTACAGGAGCAAAGATCACTGGTGCCAAGCAGTGTGCTCTCACTGGCTGCTGGCAACAGAACCTCCATGGAAAACTGTGTTTCTCAGACAACAATCCCAGGACTTCAGGAGAGAGAAGCTGAAAAACACAGGTGTGAGCTCTAGAGAAAGGGGGTAAGCCGGAAGTCCCCTCTGCTCCAAGGACTCCCGTCCCCCACCCCCAACGCACACACAGTCAGGAGCAAGGACATGGGCCTTGTGAAAACTGTCGGGAGCAGACCTGTCTGGGTACCTCGACGAAAGCACAAGCCCTGGAGGAGGGAGGGTGATTTAAGGATTTTGAGAGTACAGCGGGACTTCAGAGATGGAGCCAAGTCTGTACTCACTTTCTCAGTGCCCGTGAGCCTTAGCTTAGAGCAGTGGTTCTCAACCTTCCTAAGGCTGAGACCCTTTAGTACAGTTCCTCATGTTGGGGTGACCCCCCCCCAACTACAAAATTACTTTCCTTGCTACTTCGTAACAGTAATTTTACTACTGTTATCAATCATAATGTAAATATCTCTCCTTTCCCATGTTTTTTTTTGGGGGGGGGGATCACAACCCATAGGTTGAGACCTGCTGGATTAGTGGTCTGTTTTAAACATCCATTTCTTGAGCTCATCCCACCAGCCGGCCTGTGACAGCTTTTGTATTGTGTCTGGCTTTTTTCACTTCCTTGTAACTGGTTTCAGCGACCTGATCACAAGGTGTCTTTGCCTGAGGAGCCCAGGTCTCTCTTCCTTCACCTCCACGTTCAGTGGCAGGCCTTTTTATAACTATTCCGCGAACATTGTTGTCATTAACAAGAAGACCTCCCCTCTCTGCTTTCTCCCATAATGCTCTGCAGTCTCCTGACATATCCCCCCCCCCCCCCAGTGCTTTGAGGAAAGGAAGCCCAGGGCTGAGTACAGCTCCGTGCCACAGTATTTCCTGGCCTGTGCGAGGTCCTGGGTTTGATCATCATTATCACTATCAAGACCAAAAAAGAAGCAACTTTATGAACATTTTCAGCAATATGGGTCTCGGAAACTATCATTTTATAGGTTAAAAAAAAAACCTAGGAGATTCTCCGAGATAGAGTAATCATGGGATAAAGATGCTCGTCAACTGTGCGAGCCAAGGCATCTTTCTACTAGAACATGCTGGATGCTAAAACTTCATCTTTTGAGGCAGGGTCACATGTAGCTCTGGATGGCCACAAATGCAGCAAGTAGTCCAAGAAGATGGTCTTGACCTTCAGATCCTCCTGTCTCCTTCTTCCTGGGTGCTGCGATGACAGACCTGTACCCCTAGCCTGGCTTTAATGATTTTATCAAGGCGGGTTGACTCACTGTAAGCAACAGATTCCTGTTTGTCTACAACTTCAGAAAACCATCCCCAGGGAGCCTGTGACCTTAATGTAAACAGAAGTGGGCACAGAGAGTGAGTTGTCGGCTGGTTATTGGGAATGGGTACCTTCCCCATGCACAAATGAAGCAGCTTGCTAACTTACTGCCTGCTCTGGGCAGTGTGCAGGGTGAAAGGTTTCTTGGAGATCCTCTGGTACTGGAGCAGCTCTCTTTTGTTGGTGGCTCCAGGGCTAGTGTGGGTTAGCAACTGCTATTCTCAGAGAGTGCCGGGGGATTCCACCCACAGGTAGAGACCTCACCCACGGAAACAGGGAGCCTTGGCTCTCTGATCAAAACCTTTCTCCACCTTTATTTGTGGAATAAACTAACATCTTCCTGATGTTTGGGGGGACATTGGGGTTCAGGATTAGGAATGTGATATTGCCCATATTTTGTGCATCTCCTCACAACTAATGGCTTTCCAATCACTAATAAACATCTGCAAAGAAGCCCTTAGTGACAAGTAATCCCTTATCTAGGTTTCTTTTAATAGAACCCAACAATCTCTACAATGAACCCTCCAGTCTCTCTCCTCAGCATCAGGTGCAACAGTCAATCAAGTCACTGGAATGCAAGACAATGCAGGCTGCTGGGGGCGGGGGAGTGGGGAGGCCAGGCCTTTGGACATGCCACAGGGGAAAAACAAAAGGCTTCCAAAGTCTTTGGCAGAGTGAGGAGGCTATTGTGGGAGCTGCTTGGCCAGGAGTTCTTCAGGAGGGGAGAATGGAAACTTTGCTTTGATAAAAAGGCATCCTGGCCGAGGAGCCTCACCCCCAAACGGTCTTGCCTTGACATTTAGAGAATACACTGGTAATGAGGTACTTGAATACAGTGGTCACTCTGAAGGGAGCTGGCCAACAAGCATCTATCAATTCCATCCCGATGATTGGCTCTTGCTTATTGATCAGAGTGAGCCAGTGGTTCCTGGGTTTCAGGAGGATGGGAGAAGGAGTTCACATCTGCTGGGTCCACAGCTGGGCAGCACATGCATGCAGTGGGGTGGGTGAGTGGATGTTTCGCTGCTATCTGCTATTTCTCCCTCCCTCCCCCCCCCCCCCCCCCCCTCTCTCTCTCTCTCTCTCTCTCTCTCTCTCTCTCTCTCTCTCATCGGACTGAGTGGCAAAGACATCCCCCTCCCGTCTTCCTCCTCCTCTTCCCAGTTGCTTTACCTTCAAGGATGATTTGTTTTATTAAACTGGCTGTCCCTAGTCTCTGCAGTCCATAATGAAAGCCTGACATAGCAGGCTGCCTGCCTTCTGTGTCCTGCAGACACTCATCATAAGTGTCAGGACATACCAAGGTTAGCGGTCACTGGAAGTGTGCTCGCTGGCCCAAACCTTGCCAAGCGCTCTTGGCAGCTGAATGAATGTCACAGAGAATAGAAGGGGAATGACAAAGGTTGAAAAGAAGACAGCCTCCCCTATTTTCTGGAGACAGAGAAGCTGAATTTTCACACCTCTGAAGCATCCACCAGTTCATTCATCGGCCTCTTGTGGGGGACCGTAACCCTGCCCTTTGCTCAGGTCCCTGTGGACACTTCTCCACCCTTGATCCCCTTCAAAAACTGGCCCACTGGCCTCAACCCACCGGTGGGATCATCTTTACTGAAATGGCTCGAAGACAAGCCAGGCATTGCCTCTCTCCCGAGCCCCTCCCAAGAACCATTCAGTCCATCAATAGATTCTGATCTTAGGAAGAAGACCTTTTTGACACTATCATCTAAGCTATTCTTTCCCCTCAAACTTGACCATAGAAACGGAAGACGTGTGTAAGGATGGGCAGGAGTGGCTGACGGGTGGGGAAAGGGCCCCTGACGTGTATCTTGGTGAATTAGTTTTGTGTGTGGGTTTTCTTTTTCTTCCTTCTTGACTTTTTTTTTTAATACTATAAAAGGGCGATAAAATGCTGACTGCAGAAGACAATGTCAAGGAGAAAAGGGTGCTGGCATTTTGGATCCTCTTCACCACTCGCCTTGGAGAGAGGGTTATTCTTGTCTCCGGCCTTTTGTCTGCATCTGCTGACGGCTTGCCGTAGCCAGCAGCATACTTGGACCGTTTTGTCACCTCCCAACATCACATGCATCAGCTGTCGGGCTTTTGTTCCGGGTATTGTAGAACTAATCCTCTGTGGCTGCTCTACTGTGCAGTAAATAAAACAGAACCCGGCTCCTCAGACCGCTCTGCGTGAATATTTCAGACAGCTTTTTACAACTCGGGGACTCACCAAATCAAATAAATAAATAAATAACTCCCACCCCCTAGCATCCCCAGCCCCTCCCCATTCCCTGAAACAAACAAACAAAAAGCCTCAAACTCGCCCCAGATGCCCCCAAGTCACCCTGCATGGACGGCAGGGACTGGAGCCGGCAAACAATTGTGTCAGTGGAGTTGAAAAAAAAAGTGGTCTCAACTTGGGCGCTGCTGAATTCATATTTACAAGGACAGCGAAACGCATCTGAGGCTCAGGCTGGCTAAGCAGTTCTGAAAACCTGCAGGGCCTCCTGGGGGTGGGACTCAGTCTATGCATACAGAAGCCTATGCTTCCATAGGTTCATTCCATATGTGTGTGTGTGAGAGAGAGATGTATATACAGCCTTGTTAAACTGCTTTTATCGTTTCTGTGTGCAGTTTTTTTTTTCCTTTTTCCTTATCTACAAGGATTTAGAGCAAGATGCATGTACTTGCCATTCACCCAAGGGTACTCTTCCAAAATGTGTAAACCTGCATAGAGGTGTGGACAGAAAATCAGACTCTAGAATGTTCTTTGAAACTCAATATACATCATGAACCCTCTGCAAGTATGAGGACTGTCCCAAGCAAGCACAGCTAGGCTTTCCCGAATGCCTTCAGAAGAGTTCAGGAGAGAAAGGGCTTCGGTGCACCCCACGCATGTACATGCCTGGCACACAGAGGTCCCAGGAAGGAGACACGTACTGGACTTCTTTCCCAGCCGTTCACCCCGGTGGGCACATGATTCCTCTAAACAAACTCGTCCATCCCTGCTGTTTGTTAAGTCAATATTGATCAAGGAGAAACCTGTCCCCTGACAGCAGTGACGCAAGCTGGGGACTCGGACTGCATAGACAGAGTGGATAAATGTACTGCATAGACCGAGGGGAAGAGATAGATAAACTCGGATGTGGCAGTTACTCTTCACAGAGATTATCAGGTAGAAAAGCAGTATAGATAGACGATTGGAGCTCCTTGCCTCTGTCTTGCTCACCCTAACTCTGCCAGGTGCAGAAAAGATAAGTCATGGGACTGTGAAATATAGTCACAAGATGCCAGCCACGCATGCACTTAGGTTGTGCGGCCAGCCCAGCCTCCCAGGCCTTTCAGAAGACTGGAAGGTCCAGGATGCTAAGGGTGGCATCATCCTGGGAGTCTCTCCCAATAGCTTCTCCCTTCGGGGAAAGTGCCTGTGTGGGAAGGCACAAGAGACCATGTCCCAGTACGGTGTTGGGCAGAAACGTGAGAACGGTCTTCACACTTAGAAGAATCTCACTGTGGTTAATGTGCACGTGAAAGCACGGTTCTAGGGACACTTTGAGGAGGTCCGCTTGGGTGATAGTATTGGTGGGTCAACAAACGGAGAAAGATGCTGTGTGGAACTCAAAGTCTCACCTGTGCTGTCAGGGGCTGGATGGAAGCAGGCTCTGCCCTGGGAAGGGCCAGTCTGGAGCATCTTTAGAGACATCTTTATGCATTAACCCCGAGTACCATCGTCTAAGAGTAAGGTGTCCTGTTTAGCGTTCTCACCAAAGGGCCAAACAGCATGCAAATGCTTAGGACACTCTATGTGCAGGAGGAGGGCAGCCGCTAGGGTTACAGCACACTAGAGGGAGGTTTCCACAACAATTAAGAGTGGGCCTAAACCTCCCTCTGATGCTGCAGGGAACATTCAACTTTCAGGCACCTTGGAGGATTCAATTAATTTAATACTCATGTAATATGGAGCCCTAAGAGTGAGCCCACTTCCTAACTACACACTTAGCTACTTCAACATCTGAAGACTAAATGCTCTCAGGAAATGTTTAAAAAACAAACAAACCACACATCAGAGAAAAAGCCTGTGTTTCCTTGGTTTAAGCAAAAGAACACATGATGTAATGGTCTGTACCTTGTCTCCCCCCCCAACACACCCTGCAGCCCTACCCCCTTATATTTTAAAACAAAGCTACAAGAGAACAATGTTCCGTTGAGCAAAATTCAGTAGCATTCTGTAAACATTAATTTAAGAAAATCAATAGGCTCAGTGAGCTAAAGCCATATTACAAGATAAACTGGCCAGAGTGTCACTTTGTCAAATAGATTTTCCTTTTCCTTGGCTGGATAAAGACAGTTTCAAAACGGGGCAAACGTGTTGCAACCAAGGTTTGAAAACTATGTGGCCTTCAAACAGCCTGTCTGTCCCTACTACAAAGCTGGGTAAACACACTTTCAAAATGATAAGATGGATTTGGTGTTCAAATTTTACACAAAGTAAACTTTCTCAGGTGAGGAAATGTTAAGTGTGTGTGTGTGTGTGTGTGTGTGTGAGAGAGAGAGAGAGAGAAAGAGAGAGAAAGAGAGAGGGGGGGGGTGCGAGCAGAGGGTGCCTTGGGAAGAGTTTCAGTTGATGTTTGACTTTTAAAAAGGAAAGGAAGAAAGAAATCTTTATTCATGCTGACCCCATGGGCAATAGGCCTTCTTGCCAAAATCCCAAAGCCAGACTCTCCAGTGAGCTGGGGATCAGAGGGTTCAGCTGGTGGAAGCTGCTCCCAGCCTACACTCATCAGGCAATGTCATGTTAATGCGGAGGGGCTGTGGGGGTTGAGGGACAACCCTGGCCCCAGGAAGGAACAGGAGCCACTGTTTACCCCGGAGCCTCCAGGCTTCTCTCTGCTAGATGCAAAGGTGATTAGGAAAGCTGGTCAAAGAGAAGCCTGTCCCTTTGTGTGTTCCCACAGCACTGGGCTTCTGGCGGCGTTCTCTCAGGCAAGACCTGTGACCTGCTCCAACAGCACCCCTGCCTTTGTCAATGCCAAAGCCCATAGAGTCTCCCAGAGGCCACTGTTGGAAGGGAGTAGTCCCAGGGAGACCAAGAGGGAGGCAAGGGTCCCTGGAAAAGGATCAGAGGGAGGGACCTAGCTGGAGGGGGAGGGGGTGGCAACACTGTGATTGACACATACTCCATCTGTACATCCCCCCCCCGCCCCCTTCACCACAACAGCAAAGAAACACCTGGGCATTTCCTTTTGTTTCCTTATCTGAAGTGTGGCTGCCTTTGAAAATTTAAATATTCAGAAAACTCAGAACTCCACTATAAGATTTTGACACCTTTAAGATGTTGATAGTACACATACACATCACAGACACAGGGCTCTAGAGGACAGCACCTTCAGTAGCTATGATTTCCGGGTCACAGAAAACATATCTTACCATCGTTTCTTCCTGCTAACAATCCAGGCGTGCATTTTAAACTGCATACACATCCCATGGTCAACTCAGTGGACAGATAAGAAAATAATAAACTCATCTTTTCCACCCTCACAGAAGAGTTGGTGCTAGCAACCCAGGAGCAGAATGAGTATGTCTTGAAAGGTTTTCCACACTTAATTTCGTGGGGCTGAAATCCAGCCCTCAAATATACTTGAAATAGTCACTTTACATGCGCCTGCATGGGAGTCTTGAAGTGCTATGCTAGGAAACCATTTGTTGTGATTTGTGTGTGTGTGGGGGGGGGGGAGGTTCTTCCTTCTCAAATTCTTCATCTATCTCAAAAGAGTGAGTCAGAGTTAGAATCGACAAAATAAAACAAACAGCAAGAAAGGGCACCGGAAATTGAAACTAAGTATCTCTTTCCATCTTCCAGAGGTGCCGCACAGAATCCTGAGATCTGAGACACCACCAGAAAAACTGCTGAGGCTGCCCCTGTTAGGCTGTGGTGGTAAAGGCTAGACCAAGATGACTCCACCAAACAGCCGTATGATTCTGTAGCTTCAGACACTGGAGGGATATCTCAGCCTACTTCGTGTTTTCAATAAGAAAAGTGGCCCCGGGCAGAAGTCTGCAACCTAGACAAAGGGTGGCTCTCAGATACACACACGCTTCCTTCTTACAATTGTTTAACAATACAAAAGCCATGCTTAGCACAGGCACTGTCAAAGAGAAACTAACTAGACAACTCCTGTTCAAAACCCGACTTGAAGTCTACCAGATTTCTAGATGCCAAATGCTCTTGCCTTACGTAATAATCCCATGGGCACACCAGATGTTCTTAGGGGGAGCTGGGCTTGACTCCCAGGTTCACCCTGCAATGTCTCACTGTTCCTCAGACGTAGCTGAGGCTGTCCAGGTTGATGGGGATAGAGGTGATAGGGCATATACAGAGGCTGGGGTGGACGGGAGTACACCCTGCTTTGATCAGGAAACTGAGTATTTCCTAGGAGTCAAGGCTTCATGGAGCCCGGCAGAGACGCCTGCATACTTCACGATACACCTCATCCCTTCCTTCCACCTTCAGATGGGAAACTGGGCACTGAAGCCCGCAGACCAGTCACTCTGTAGGGCTAACAAACTACACATCAAGGCAGCCTAGGGTATGTGCCTCTAGGGTCAAGACAAGCTAAGAGTTCTTGAGGTTAGCGTTCATGACAATTACAAGCTGAGGTGGTTAAAGCAAACAGAGCCAAGCTCGGTGCCATTCCTGGATAGAAGATTATCCAAAATCAACATGGCCTAATTCTCCAGTGTTGTGCAAAGGGAAGGCTGGGGAACAGGTAATCCGCAGTGACTCCTGTCCTGCTGGACAGTGCATTATGTGATGGCTTGCAGCAGCAGCCTTCCCGTCACAAGCCAGCCCCACTTAGGCCAATATTAAACCTGGTCTGCTTGCTCTGTGCTCCTGTGCATGGAACAACATGAGCAACGTTCCTAGGAAGATCCTAGGTGCACTCACCCCAGCGTCTGGTCATTTCTTCTCAGTGACTAGATTACCTTGTATTAACACTCACCGACTACAGCAGATTTGAGTTGACAATGGCAAGGGAGCCTTAAAGAAACAGAAGTTGGGTATAACAGCCCTAAGAAGTGTGAAACACACAAATCCAGGAGGACTTGCTGCCTACCCACAACACACGCACACATATGAAAATAATCCCATTGCTGGTCTTGATGACTGAGGGTCTTTCAATGGAAAAAAAAACCCATCATGCCTTACAGTAGAACACTGCAAACAGTGCTCACTCTTCCTTGAAGGAGGGGAGGGATAGGATAGCGTGTTCAGGTGTTGAGGTCTGCAGCCCTCCCCGGTACACACAGATCCAACCACATGGTAGAAACCCAGGTGGAGAGCCCCACTGCCATCTCATCCAATGGATGGCCAGGTCAACTAAGTGAGCAGCGAGAGCGGCTGTGCCAAGTCAGCCAATCAACTGTTTATCAATTTGAAAAATTAGTCTCTATCATCCCAATAAGGGAATTTCCTCATCTCCAAGGGTGCTATTGAAATCTGGATCTGTGAAGGCGGCCCTGGGAGGGAAGGAAAATGAACACCCTGGAGACCCTCACTGAGTAATGAAGCTGGGCAGAGTCACATGGGTGCAAGTGGCCCCACGTGGATGCCATCTGGATTCCCAGGACCTCGGCACTCATAGCTCATGGCTCTGAAGCACGGAAAGGGCTCCGGGGGCTTCTGTGAGAGAATGCAGGATGTCGTCTATTCTGCAGCACGGCTCTGCGGTGCTAGAGCAAGGCTGTGTCTACTCATGTCCCTTTCCAGGTGAGCTTAGCAGTGCCCAGGGGAGGCGGGCATGGCCACAGCCTGAACCTGCGGCTCTCCTTCCTGCAGCCCTCTCGGAGTCCCCAGGTAGTCCCGGGATGGCAGTGCCTTTACGGCCAGGACTGGGCAAGGCAGGAAAAGCCACCTTCTTTCTGAAAACTAGTTTCGCATTGATTAGTTGACCCAGTTCTGAGAAGAGCTGTTTGGTGACTGCTAAGGGTCAGGAGGAAGTGATGCAATAATTGGTTACTGATGATGTAGCAATGATGAGGTTCTGTGTAATATGTGTCTGGATGTGTACATATGTTCTGTATGTGTACATATGTGTCTGTATGTGCACTGTGCTTTGTGT
>NC_022013.1:76208647-76221542 GCF_000317375.1 Microtus ochrogaster
GTATGTGCACTGTGCTTTGTGTGTGCACATATGTGTCTGTATGTATGCATGTGTTCTCTGTGTGTACACGTGTTCTGTATGTGTACATGTGTTCTCTGTGTGTACATGTGTTCTGTATGTGTACATGTGTTCTGTATGTGTACACGTGTTCTGTGTGTACATATGTATCTGTATGTGTACACATGTTCTGTATGTGTACACGTGTTCTGTATGTGTACATGTGTTCTCTGTGTGTACATGTGTTCTGTATGTGTACATGTGTTCTGTGTGTACATATGTGTCTGTATGTGTGCATGTGTGTCTGTATGTGCACATATGTGTCTGTATGTGTACATATGTGTCTGCATGTGTAAATATGTGTCTGTATGTGTACACATGTTCTGTATGTGTACATATGTGTCTGTATGTGTACACATGTCTGTATGTGTACATGTGTTCTGTATGTGTGCATGTGTGTCTGTATGTGTGCATGTGTCTATATGTGTACATGTGTTCTCTATGTGTACATATGTGTCTGTATGTGTACATATGTTCTGTATGTGTGTATGTGTTCTGTCTGTGTACATGTGTTCTGTGTGTGTACATATGTTCTGTATGTGTATATGTGTTCTGTATGTGTACATGTGTTCTGTGTGTACATATGTGTCTGTATGTGCACATATGTTCTGTATGTGTATATGTGTTCTCTATGTGTACATATGTGTCTTATGTGCACGTGTGCTTTGTGTGTGCACATATGTGTCTGTATGTGTGCATGTGTTCTGTATGTGTGCACATATGTGTCTGTATGTGTACATGTGTTCTGTATGTGTGTGTTCTGTATGTGTGCACATATGTGTCTGTATGTGTACATATGTGTCTGTATGTGTACATGTATTCTGTATGTGTACATGTGTTCTGTGTGTTCACATATGTGTCTGTATGCAAGTGTGTGGAGAGGCCAGAGGTCAGCGTTGGGTGTCTTCTTCAATTGTTCTCCACCATGTCTTAGAAAGGTTCGACAGCTTCATTCATTTACATAATTTTATTCCTTCTCATCCCCCTCCCTCTCCCTTGCCCCCCATCACACAGCCTTTTGAGACAGGGTCTTCAGACTGGTAGGGCCTCGGCCTGCTCTGCCTCCCCCATTCTGGAATACATCACTATTGAGTCTCATACCTCTCCCCAATGGTTGACCGTCTCCACTTTTGCTTCTCCCTAGCTCCCTTTGCTCCACAAACCAATAAAAGAAAGGGTTTTGCAGGGTTCACATTGTGCTAATAATCCCGTGTGAGTGTGCTGAATTCTCACAACCCTGAATACGTTCAACTCTGGAGCTGCATCTCCACTTACAGATAAAAAAGCTAAGCACAGACCCTTGCCAACATTTCTAAGCTGGCAAGCAGCAGAGCAGAGAGTGGGTCCGGACTTGACCCGTTGCAGAGTGCACATCTTGAACGACTACGCTAACACTGGTCCAGGACCACTATGGCAAACATCCCCCGAGAGAATCTTCCTAAGATTTCAAGGTGATGCCTGCTATAAAATGTTGGCTGCCTGTAAATAAACTTGCTACACATGACCAAATATAGAAAAGCCAACATGTCTCGCCACCTCTGTCATTGCTACAGACTCACGTCCCAGACCACAGTTTTCTTTTACGAACTCTGTGAGGACACACGGGTAGCAGGGTAGACCTGCCCGCTCTTCCTCCTGTTGGACATGTCCTGTGCACACAACTCCATCTACCTGACTTGCCAAGAATCTGATCATCCTTTTTGAAATTGTACGGTTTTGAATTGTAAAGTGATCAGTGAGATCACGTTAACCAATAAACTACTGAGGGGTTAAGAACGTAGAGCGCGTGCCTATCAGGCCCTGGGTTTGGTCCCCAACATAAAGAAAATAAAAAAAGGTACTGAGATACATCGCTTAAGAAATCCAATTTCTGAGGATACACTGGTAAAGCAGTCAACAGAGTGCCAAGGGGCACGCACAAGGGACAGTCTCTGAACCATACCATGGATACCCACACCAGGAATTCTGCCTTGCGGTTCAATCACCAAAGTCATCCCTGGGAATAACACTCCCAGGCGGAAACACACGGTACAGGGCAGCTGAAATGATCGGAGCAGCCCACTGCCTGCATGCGATTAGGCTTTGAAAAAGGATTACCACTCCTTAATCTGCAGAGGTGAAGACTACGGGGGAACGGTGCTCAACGTCTATGAAATCAGAAAGAAATAGAGAAAATGGCTCTGACCCTATCTGCAAATCCCCGAATTCTATCCCTCTACAGCTTCAAGGGAACCACTTTCAGAGCCATCCACACAGCGGACTATTTTCTCAGCAGGGAATAAATTTAGAGAATTATTATTTTGAGAAGTGGTATAGTCTAAGAGGGAGGTTAAGTTTTAAAACGTTTTAACAAGCCCTCAGGTGACAAAACCAAAGGATCCAGTCCTGGGAGGTCCATCTGAAAAGTATGAATGACGTATCTAGTCTCTCCTGAGGTGCTCCTGCCCCGGGCTGACACGGGGCTGGGTGGTCCAGCGATCCTCCAGCCTCCCCTCTCTCCACCTTGTCAGCTGGACGGTTCATGAATATTCAGAACAGGGCCCATGCATATCCTTGTGCCCAATTTTGGGATGTACTGGGACGGCTTGGGAAACCAGTACAGCACAACCACCCATTCTTTGCGGGGAGTTCTCCTCGGTCCTTACCACAGTCTTTGTCCCAAGGTTCTGAATTAGAATTCAGGGGAATGGTTTGACCATGAGCGCAGTAAAAATGGGACGCCTTTAACGATACCTTCAAGGAAAACTCACAGTTGCTGCTCACAGAGCAATGTTTATACCATGCTGTGCTGTTGAGGGGCTAAAAACCAGTTAAATCTCAATGGGGACGCTGCTGGTCACACAAGAACACAGATGAATTAATTCAAATTTAAGGGGGAATTAAACATACCAATTATATAGTCATCATCACAGCCCAAGATTTTAAGCTCTGGAATGGACTGAGGTTCCTGGAGGAGGAGCCACCCACCTTCCCAGACTGGGCTCTGCTAAGCACACAGGGGCTAACTTTCTAGAGGGAAGAGAATCAGCTCCTTCCCCCAAGAGCCGAGCGTTAATCACTTCAAGCATCTAATAATAGGTGATTGTTTGGGGGTTGGGGAGCTGGTTGCAGAAGGAATGGCAGTAGATTATGGTGGGGGGTGGGGGTGGGGGCAAAGACTCCAAGTCCATTAAGAGAAAGGAAACTTTTAACAATATAGCCAGCTTTTGGATCACTGGTAGGATGAGACACTAAACAGAAGGGGGCACAGGGGGCATGGAAAGGGGTGTGGGGGGCTGAGAAGAGAGAGGCTTCCCGGAACAAGAGATAGCTAACAACTCATGCTAACCTTGCCTGCCACACAAACTGGAAGGGATCCCTTCGTATCCCTTCAAATTGCAAGTCTGAAAAAACTCCCATACGTTAGTTCTATTCATGTGGGGGGCACCAAAGCAGCAGAGGTGGGGAGGGCTGGGGTGGGTACGGGGTAAAGTGTCACCTTGCTTCTCCTTGTGGACTTGGGAGTGATCTGGGCAAGAAAACTGGGCCATCTGGAGTTCAGAAGTCGAGGGAGATTGGGGAAGAACCAGGAAGATGAACACACGTTCATCAGCCACACAAAAGAACGGAGCAGAAAGAAGCCTGGATTTGGGCACTCGCGTCTGGCAAGGAGGCCGGCAGCAGGGCTAATGAAGCATTTGCAGTGTGGGACCTGTGCCAGTGCAACAAAGATGTGCTGGGGCTCTGCAGATGTGCCAGGGCCCCCAGAGCAAAATAATGACATAATCACCAACAGTGTCACAGACCAGACTGTACACAAGGTGACAGGGGAGGGAGGCCTGGAATACACACATGCACACACACAGAGGACTTTCCACGGCCGGCCGCAGTGGCTGTGGCCCTGAGGGCTGGGCTGCGGCCCGCCCTATCTCAAGTTCCCAGGTGGAGTTGGTGTCCCTCTCTGCCCGGGTTCTCACCCAATTCCAGTGAGTGCCAATGAGGCAGGGGAGATCTGAACCACTTAGGGGAGACTCGGAGTAAATGGCAGAGGCTGAATGAAGGGAGACAGGCAGAGCGAGATGGAGCTCCGGAGAACTGAGGGAGTGAAACTCTAATATCTGTAACTTCTGTTGTGTGTGGCTCTGGTCACAACCTAAGGCACAGGGGAAAGGAAAATACGCAAGGAATAGTCTGGGGCAATCTGTGAGCGGGCAGACCACAAACTAACCACCAGCATAAAAAAAAGGGGTAACCTCAAACTGGGGGTAAAAGCAATGACTAAGCACGGGATGGAAGGCAGACGGGCCCTGTTCATGTTTTAAACAAGATCTCCCAGCAGGCCCTGTCACCTGCCCCGGTGGCTCTTGCTCTCAGTAAGGTGGGTGTGTTGGTACAGCTGTCTGGCTTTTAAGTGACTTTTGTCAGTCTGAAAGTGAAAGTCTGTTTGAGAGGTTGAAAGAACAATAGCTTGGAGCCCGGAAGAAGAACTCCAAGCACAAAGGCCTCCTACACCAGTGTCCCTTTTCATAGCGACTCATGAAATATTCATGAGGAGAACTTGAATTTTTTATGACCCCTTTTTGGTTTGACTATATTACTTGTGTCAACGCCCACATTCAGGTTCTCCTTAAATACCAAAAAGGTCTGCTGTGGCAGTGTTTCCAAAGAGTCCCAGGGAGAGAGTTGGCGGCCGGCAGGCCTGTCCGTCCAAACAGAATCACTAGGAGGGACACAGATTCTTTTCAATATGGTTCCCGTCAGCCTTGAAGCTGTCGTCCTCTCTACACTGGCGATATTTTAAACCTTACTAATTTGCTAGCTCAACTCTTCGGAAGAACGGTTATATTTGTTTTTCTTGGCTTCACCCTACTTAACAGAAAAAACCCAGCCTAATGATCAGCCATAGAGCTCTTCTTTCTTCCCAGTAAGGCTTCCACCTTCCATCGTTACTTTGTATCTCGGCCAAAAGTGGGAGGGGGCTGGGGAACAGATTGTATTTGTTTTTTTGTCATGTCACCAAACAGCCCTGGAGATTGGCTTAAGGCAATCTTGGAGGGTGAAGCCCGATTTTAAAACTAGAATAATCTACTTTCAAGAGTTAAACTCCGATGCTTCACCCAAAAAGGCTGTTTGCGAAATGGTGCTGCCAACTCAGACGGGTGGATTGAAGAGACAAGAGCAGATGACGGTTAGACATTCTGCCCTGTGACTGACAAGGAAGCCAGTTGTGAAAGCTAAATACTACCCTGTAGGGGACAATGAGAAGATTGGATTTGAAACTGTCATCCAGGTGAAAGGGGAGGGGCAAGTCGAGCAAGCTCTGGGTTTGCTATGGGAATCTGTTTAATCCAGGCCACATACTCAGGCTGGCTTTCAATGTGGTGTCAGAACTTCTCCAGACATTCCATCCAGGATAGATGGAACACAATAGCTACATCGCACCAAAAGCGGCAGCTACCACCAGCGGCTCTCAGGAGGGAACTTGTGCTCTCCGTCCTACTGATAACCCTTTGTGGGATGAAGGAAGAAGCAAGGCCAAGAGGACGGCGCGGCAGACAATACACCCCTCCGCACTGTCCTCAGACTTTGCTCATCGTCCAGGGATAATTAATTATGAAGGCCTGAGGGTAGGCCGGAGCAAGAGAAAGCCCACCACTGCCTCAGCACCCCAGCCGCCACCTCTGTGCTTGCTAAATGCTTTGCCTATTGGGGTACAGCCGCCAGGGAGCCAACAGATCACGGGGAGGGGTGAGCGAGAGAAAAGCAAAAGATTTTTTTTTCTATGTGCGTCCACCCTTGTATAATTCCATTCTCACTGTGAACTCATCCATACACAAAACACAAGGACAATTTTTTTTTTTTTTTTTAGAGAGAAAGAGCCACAGGGTAGGTTACAGTCAGAAATGGGCTCTCGGTGGTGTGTTAAAAAGATGGTCTTTTCACCAAATCGTTTCACAGAGGCAAAACAGACAAACACAAAGAGTTGAGAGTTTTTCTCCTACATTAAATGGAGTAACTGATAAGGTCAGACATGTGATACCTAAAGACACGGATCCACGAACTCTTGAAGTCAAAGGGCCTCTGTGCGCCGAGGCTCAATCTTTCAAAGGAAACAGATCACAGAACTCCACTGAACCCCCTTTAAACTTTATGAAGCAGGAGGGGAAAAAGCTCTAAGTAGGGAAGCTAGACAGAAGAGCCTTGAACTATTTTCTGAAGGAGAGATGAGGCCTCCCTAGGCCGCCACAAAACACCTTTTTTTTTTCTAAAGGCTCCTCTGAACTTTGATATGTGCCAAGACACTGCTATTGAAAGCTGTATAATTACGTGCTATAGCCACTGTAGAAAATTCTTTGTTCCCCCCAACAAAGGACAATGAGCACAGTGCAGCGACATTACACACTATCTTTTTCTTTAAGAATGTTCGCTCGGAGAGGTCATGGGATGCTATCACTAATAAAGCTGTTGAGTAAGGGGGTTTTAAAGTTGTCCTCTTACTGTGCTTGAATGTAGCCCAGTGACAAAAAGAGACATGGGGAGCTTAAAAAATGCAATATTGCCAAACAGACCATAAATCAATGGACCCCTTGCTTCATTATACTGATGAACACTTTGAATCTCAGAAACAGCAAAGAAACGGAGCCTTGCACTGGGTGAGGGTGTGCCCTTCAGCCCCGCTTCCAGCCTGCTGCTCTCTCTCCCTCCCCTCCCCTCTCCTATTTTGAGTGATCATTCTGTGGGTACCTTCCCAGTCAGCCATGTGTGTACGTGTATTTAGGGATCATTTATTCAGTCTCTTAAAAGATCAATTTGGCTTGTCACCAGCGAGACTGGCACAGGAAGGAGCAGAAAGTGTTTCTCCTCCTCCTTGCCACCCACTAAGAGTGTGTTGTGTAGAGAGCTTGTTCAAATGGCTTGGTGGCTTTGAGGCCAAAAGATAGCAATAGCGGTAAGGTTTTCAGTCATGCGCCAGTTAGCCAAGCCATCGCTCACATTTAAGTATCTATTTGGAGCAGAGGGAAGGGCTTCCAAATTCCACCTGTCTTCCTGCTTCTTTATAGAAAGGCTTCCAAACTTGCTCATTCTGCTTGGGCTGGCTGGAAGCGGGAACAGGCTGGGTAAGGAAAAGTTCAGTGCATGCCGAGGGGAACGGTGGTGGAAGGGTCTCTTGGGGGGAGACACGCTTTTCATTTTCAATGTCCAAGAAGAAAGGGAGAAATTACATAAAGAATTACATAGACGTACCCCTCTTGCCTGTCATGTGTCGTTAGAGAAATGTCAGCCCCACAGGCTCTGTGATGGATATACCCAGTGACATGCTATGCCTATCGCTACCGTAGGAAGTGGCATTTACCAGCCCACTAATGAATGAATCAAGTTCCCGGGTCTATTTATTTCTAAGCCTTCCAGCCTCCAACCTGAGCCCTCAGCAAGGGGCAAGGGAGATTAGTCAGACTCATTGGGAACTCGGACTCTGCCGACGGGCTGACTAGTCACTTGAGGGGCCTGCGAGGAGCCTTGCTTTCCACAGTACAAGTACCTCATGATAGCCACTGAGAAAGTGGGCCCCATGTGCCGCGTGACAGTTATCTCATCTTTGTCTCAATTCATACTCATGTCACCCCAAGTCTCCAGCCTCATCCTGTCCTCTGAGTTGCACCAAGGGAGCATCCACACCTTGGCTCTCTGGGCTCCACAAACAGCGGGCATAACCTCTGAGTCATATGGGTTAGGCACCGAGCGTGGATTCTTCACAAACTGGTAAACTGGCTTTGGGAACTAACGGGCATCATTGCCTTCCTCCTCCCACAGTGGAGGGGGAAACAAAAAAGCAATAAGATCTGACTTCATTGGCCCCTGAAGTCAGAAGTGTAGCTATGATTTAACAACTGGAAAGCAATGCCAAACCTCCTTTCCCTGCCCATAAAAAAAAAAATCTTCTGGAACCCCTTCAAAGTGAAGTGAGAATAAAACACAGAGCTATACACCATCACACCTGGAAAGATGGATTTCTTGCTGCCAATCGCATTACACGGGAGAGGCAGGGGTGGAAGATGCAGCTGAGATCGCACACCTTCTCCCTGCACATCTGTAACTCCATCTAGAAACGACACACCCCGGGCTGTGGAGTCAACTCCCCTCCCTTTGGTACAAACCAAAAGTGGCACTGCTTTCTCCCTTCAGTTCTTCTCCTGCGTTCCCCTGGGCTGTCTCAAACTCTCAACACCCTGAGCTTGGATGCCGTGCCAAGAGTCCTGGCTATTGTGAAAGCTGATACAAAAGGCAGGCAGAGTAAGCTCTCCGGTCACTTAGAAGGCCAGGGAGGACAGAGCTCTGCAGGCCACTCCCTCCTGCCCGGTGACAAACCTTCCTCAACTGCTTCCTGGTAGGCCAGGAATGGGCAGCCTCTCCTCTGCAGAGCCACCAGAGTCAGAGACTGAAAAAGGCTGGTGCTAAACAAGAGCAGAGGACACAGGCTGGAGGGTGGCACCCAGGGCTTCCCAGAAACCAGCAGCAGGAGACAGAAAAGAAGGAAGAAAACATCCTAGTACTGAAGGGGAAAGTCAGAGGGAATCCCTGCTCCCTGTCTACTGCATGGGCCCCGCCCACTTGGAATAACCTAGAAACTATTCAAGCCTTGCCTCCATTGTTCTGCTTCTATCCTTGTCACGGCTAGTGCCCCCAGCAGGAAGTTAAAGCCATGAATCCCCACAAAGGAGTATCAGTAAACAGTCAACAGGTGCTAGCTATTTTATTATTGTTATATACAATTGGTGAGAAAGTGTGCGTGTTTGTGTGTGTGCACGCACGCGCATGTATATGTTTGCTTGTGTGGGGACATGTACATAGTGCATGTGGCAGTCCGAGATTGGCATCTCACGTCTTGCTCTGTCACTCCCCATCTTATTTTTAAGACAAAGTCTCTCACTGAACCTGGAGCTCATGGCCTCTGAGTTCCAGAGATCTGCCCTCCCACTCCCCCTTCCCCCAGCTTTGACACGGGAGCTGGGGATTAGAACTCAGGTCCTTGTGCTTGTCTGGCAAACATTTTACCAACTGAGCCGTCTTCCCAGGCTTAGGAGAATCTTATAAATATGTAATCTATAAGATGTTGGATGGTTTGAGCAGCTAATAGGGGGATAGCCTGTTCCTTTGTACTGACTGAATCTCTGAGCATCATAGAGATGTAACCCCTGTCTCTACTAAGCTTCATCTCTGTTTAATGTTCTGGAGACAGAGACTACGTTCCCACCTTCCCCTCTAGCTTATGCTGAAGCTCCTGGTCTATTTTAGTTGATGTTAAGAAGAGAGACTTCAATGCAAGAGTGAAGCTGTGTACACTATCATCCCAGGCATTCGGCAAGAGGTGCCGGGGCTACTTTTGGCTCGCAGCCACAGTCCACACTGGCAAAGCTGCAGAGAGATAAGAACAGTGGCTTTTTAAGCATCTCACTTAAGCAGTGACCTCCATGCTCAAAGGCAAGGGAAAGGAGGGACCCCTTATCTGAAGCCTTGTAAGTCAATGTGCCGACTCAGAGGCTGAGTTAAAATCTATTTAGTGGTGGTGGTGGTGGTGGTGGTGTGTGTGTGTGTGTGTGTACACATGAGTTTGTGTGTGCACAAATAACAATGTTAGAGTACAAGCTGCTGAGTCTTGCTTTCCACATTTCTGGAGAGAGCCCATGTTTTGTTTCTTGCTGGTTTTTTTGTTTGTTTGTTTGATTTTTGGTTTTGATTTTTTTTTGTTTTTGGTTTTGTTTATAAGTGAAGGAGGAACCAGCCTCAGAACAGTCCAATAACTTGCCTAAAGTCACATGAGAAGTGACAGGATTCCTGCCTAGGCCCCACTCTCCTCACAGTGGAGCAGTCTTAAAATAGACTATGCAGATAAAGGCGAGGTGGCCTGGCTGGCAGTGGATTTGATTCCCAGAGAGAGAGCTATCAGATGGTAATCATATGAAGGAGGCTTTGGATGATGCTAAACGGAGCAGCTTGCTGGGTACCTCTTGATGCCAGTGTCTCCTGCTTGTGCCGTTCTGCTGCCTGTGCTGGGGATAGGGGATTAAATTTCAGCAGGTAGGTTTCAGTGCCCTGAAGATCCCAGTGTGCATTTAAAGGGCCTGTCCCTTCTGGCCCGAGATCAGAAATTGCCTAATGAACACTGGGTAGTCTTTTTATGGAGACCGAGGCACCTGCCCAGCGTGTATTTGTTAAAATATAATGTGATTAGTTCACTGGTGGGCAGCAGTAGCTCCTGGGGTGGAGTCTTGGAAGAGAAGAAACAAGAAGCTAAATTCTTACACAAGATTTCTTCAAATGTCTAGCCACTTGTAATGACTTCAGCTTTGGAAGGCAACATTGTTGCTGTTGTTTTTCATGACAGGGTTTCTCTGTGTAACCGCTCTGGCTGTCTTGGGACTTGCTTTAGACCAGGCTGGCCAGCAACTCCCTTGTCCACCTGCCTCTGCCTCTCCAGTGCTGGGATTACAGGCGTGTGCCACCACACCCAGCCTGGAAGGCAACATTTGCTTATAATTTATCCACACCATCAACCAATGTGGTGAAAGTGGAGACTTTGAAAACAGAAGGGGGCTAGGTGGCTCAGAGGATAAGGTAGTGAGTGACCTTGCAGTCAAGCTTGGCAGCCTGAGTTCCTTCTCTGGGGTTCACGAGACGAAAAGAGAAGAAACCACTGACTCCTGCAAGTTGCCCTCTGGCCTCCCCACTCTCTAGACCTCTCTCTCTTACACACACAGAAAATAAACAAATAAAAAGATAGTGGATTTGAATTCCAAGAACTCCTATTTTTAATGCATTCAGCAGAAGAAAATCTTTCAAACTGTTCAAATTTTCAAGGAAAAAATTTGACTTCCCCTTTGTGAACCTTGCATGCCCCATTCTTTACAAGCTCAGAACTGATCTGCATTGCCCAGAACAACAGGGAGGAGAGCTGGACAGGAATGAACAGGCAGTGAGAATATACTACTCGGGAGAGAGAGGGTCAGGCCTCTCTACAGACAAAGCCAGACCATCGGGGTTCCTCTTTCCCTTGACATAAAGATGTTTCTGGGTATCCCTGGGTACTTATCTATAGAACAAGAATACTAGCATAGGTCCCTCAGATTCCTGCCTCGCAGTGGCACGGGATCTAGCCAGGAAGGTTTAAGGAATGATCAGCGTAGTCAAGGCACAGCTGGTATGGTCTACCCTCTTCCCAGGGGCTGTCTATAGAAGTCCCCCCACCCCCACCCCCACCTCCAGCTATTGTTGCCCAGACCAGCAGGGCTCAGCAAATGCCTTTGTGAGCATTGGGAGCTTGCTCTTGTGGTCTCATGCAGTCATCATGTCGATGACAACTGTGCCAGGGCTCCGCATCAGCCCGTAAAGAACCCTGACTCGCAGCCCACACACCTTTCATTGTTGCACGGATATGGCTTCCTGGAAATTGTCTGTATCACTGTGCACGCGTCTAGAATGGTCTCATATGTAAGAGGAACGCACAAGCTACTCATCCTCTCCCCAAAGCAAACATAAATAAACACCAAAGTCAGGCTGGCGGGATCTCTCAGTGGGTCAACGTTCTTGCCACAATGCCTGAAGACTCCAGTTCCGTTCCTGGGATCCACATGGCGGAGGAAGAGAACTGGCTCCCACAGTTGTCCTCTGAACTTGGTGGGCACTCTACGGTTCAAACACAGCCCTCACCCCCCACACAGTCAAGGCCACACACTTGTGGACACACACTAAACAAATACATAGAAATGCAACTAAAAATTTATAAGCAAAAAAAAAAATGAATGCAATCTTTTGAAATATGCTCAGTAAATTCTCACGCCACTTCCTCCCAGGAAGGACATAGGTGAAGGTGGAAATCATGGAATCACTTACCCACCATCTCTAGACTTCTTAAGCAGACACTTTTGCAGTTACATTGCACACAGTCTGTGCCCTTCAGTTCATGTGTGTACCCCACAACATAAATGAAATCATCCTATGTTTGCCCTTTGCTTCAGACTTTACAGTTCTCTTGCCTGCGTTCTCTTCCACATAAGCTGGATGGGGGGGGGCGTGGAAATGGAAGGGCTGTGGGGGAGACACATGATTCTCCTGGTTGTCTGGCATGCTACCACGCATGCTTAATTAAGAAACCATTGCAAAAAAAAAAAAACCAGAGTCCTTCCCAAAGAGCATGAAAACAAATAAAGAGAAAGGAGATAACCAAAGCCTGAAGACTGGCTCCTACCTCAAAGTCATTTGCTTTGTTGTAGTGCATGTTGAGGGCTCGGTACAGCTCACAGTCTCTGGTGATGGACAGCTCTTCTGTGCTGGTGACCCCA
Source organism: Microtus ochrogaster (assembly GCF_000317375.1). Lineage (NCBI taxonomy): Eukaryota > Metazoa > Chordata > Mammalia > Rodentia > Cricetidae > Microtus > Microtus ochrogaster. The sequence goes on from NC_022013.1 coordinate 76,221,022, forward strand.
TCGTTGATGGCTTGACGCGCATACTTCTCCATCTGAATATAGTAAAACTCACGGAAATTGCTGAACCACTTGATGAGCTGGGAGGTAATGCATCTGTTGAACTGTTAAATTTAAATGTTGAAAATGGTGAGCATGCTGCTGCTCTTCTGTTAGCTGACTTCGCGTAAGTATCAGTATCAGGAGCATTTTTAATGTTTCCCTCCCCATTTTACCTGGAAAGCGAGGTGGTAAGTTCCACCAAAATGGTGGCAAGAGGAACAACCATTCTCACAGAGTATTAGAAGGTACACTCATGACAGAAACCACACTCTCTACACCACTCCAAGTGGAGAAGCCATAGTCTAAGTCAGATTTTCCATGGATGGATTATCTCTTATTTACAGAAAACCCCACTGTTCTACCTTCAGTAGAGGGCATGCATCTGCTTATTGCATGGAGACCCACTGGAGCCAGGGTCCTAGGCAGAGTTGGTACTTTCAATCTCCAGTATGACGTCAGCAGCAGTAGGACATGGTGTGTGT
>NC_022013.1:76221642-76255537 GCF_000317375.1 Microtus ochrogaster
TCTTCCTCCTCTTCCTCCTCCTTCTTTCTCTCTTTCTTCCCCACCCCCAGAGATGGTGACCAGAGCCTCAGGATGCTAGGCAAGGACCTCACACTGAGCCTCTCTGGTGAGCTTTTCAGGGCAGCAGCCTTCTTCCACTGCACATCTACGTATTGAAAGACAAGCTTTTCATAGTGAAAAGATGAAGTTGTCATTAGTCTCATGGAGCTCGTGTGTGTGTGTGTGTGTGTGTGTGTGTGTGTGTGTGTGTGTGTGTAGACTGAAGACAGGCCTCATGCATGCTAGACACATGCTCTACCCCTGCACTATATCCCTCGCCCTGTGTATATTTTAAATAAGAATTTCTATCACTACGTGGCAATCGTATTCAATGAGGGAAACCTGCTTTTCTCTAAAATGGTAAGACTCATTTGTGCATAGGTTTTGGTGCTGGGTGACCCCACGCCCATGTCTCTGTAATCCATGCATTTTACAGTTCGGCCACCATATTTACTTCCAGTGTGGTCTGGGGAAACCTTGACACCTGTTCCTGTGTTCTCTGCAACCAGGACTTGCAAGACCCATGGCCCCTTCCCTTGACTGCTGTGTTGTCTGGGAGGCGTGGTTAAGACACAGTTCACAGATGGCAGAGACAGGACCTTTATTACGTTTCTTTTTAAATGCCACGTTACTATAGCATGATTGGGCTTTAAAAGTCTGTTTACCCAGGTTTCCCAACAACCTTTGAAATGAAGATGTCTTCCTGGACGGGCAAATGGTCCCATCCTTATTGACAGCTTTCCTCACGAAAAGGACAGGTGTGTCCTAACTTGCCAAGTCAGAACCAATAAATCCATCGCTTTCTATGGGGCAGGCTGACAGACACCCCTGCCTTTTGCCATCAGGTCCATTCCCTTCCCTGGGCCCCCAGAAAAGGGTGTCCATCCATCAAATATCAACAAGGAACACTTATCAAATCCTGGCCCTGAGAATCTCCAGGCTGCAAGAAGCTGACAGCTAAAGTGTGTGGGGGGCTGTAATTACTGCAGAAAGTTGTTTCTCTACCAGCACAGATAACAAGTGAATGAAAATTTATGGCAGAGAACAGAAGTCACAAGGAAACAGAAGCAGAGGACTGGTGTTCCTCCCAAAAGGCCATCTTGCATCCTAATTGCCGTGGAGTTGCAAGGGCCCTTACAGATAATTGAACAGAAAATGATTAAGTCATCAGCAAACCGCTTCTGCTTGCAAGAGTTCAAACATGTACTTAACCTGTCCAAGAATTATATTTTCACTCTGTGTGCCTGCTCTGTCTCCATTCAGCCTCGCGGGGAACCCGATTAGAAAGACAACCGAAGGACCCCCGTTATCTGATCTTCTGGTGGCCGATTTCAATAGAACTTAAACCCATTACGATTTGCTGAACTTGGACTTCTTTCCATTTTATCTGAGCAGTAAAATACACTGTCCAAATTTCCAGACACTGAGATAAGGCCTACAGGCCCCCGTGACGGCTAACTGTTCCTTTTTAATTCTTTTAGAACAAGAAACAAAACATTACAAAATGATAGCAGGCTGGGCACTGGGGAATGAAAATTGCTTTGACATGGAGATTAGGCCTCTGTATTGTTACAAGACATTGTCTCATATGGACAAGAGTACTGTAGGGGGAAAAAAATAGAGGGGCATTTTTTTTTCTAGAATGGTCATGAATGACCTAATGGAGGGGGACAAAAAAGTAAGTGCGCTTGCCATTATGAACGAACGGGACATAAAGGGAGATTTAAAGCGTATTGTTGGAGGCTGGAAATACCAGAGGGAGAGAATGGGCAGAAACAACAGACTCCAAACCCGAGATAGGCAAAAAGAGCAGTGTCCACAGCTCCGAGAGCGGAGCTTTCACCGCCACCAAGGGGAAACGAAATGTGTTCTGTTTTCCGTTCCTGGCTAAGAGCAAAACGCAAGCGGCTTGTTCTCTAGATCTTCACATGGAAGGAGGAAAAGAATTCAACTTTAAAAGAGTTAATTCCGGGTGCTCTGTGTAGCGCTTTACGAGCAAAGGATCAATTGTTCTATAAAGGCAAGCTCTGTAGTGTGCTAATGTGTTACTGCAAAAACTAATCGCTTCAATAAAGAGGCTGTGTTTCCAGAGTGTGCGAGCCTCCGTGACTTTGATTAATACTTCCCACGGGACATCTCAGCCTCAATATGGGCTGGAGAAACTTCCTAAATATTCAATGAGCATGGTCAAAAGATGTATAAAACAAATCAACCTGACACCTTAATCCGGCTAGGCAGCAGTTGACTCAAGGGGTGGAGGGAACGAGATACATCATTTAACACGGCAGGCTTGAAAGGCTGTGAACGCCTGCTCCTCAAAGCTGAGATGACACCGAATCTGTTGTGCTTAGTGGTCTAGGAGTTATTGGTGTGTATGTTAAAATCACCCAGTGGTGAACGGGAAGCCAGGGAGACCCTTCCATCCTGGCATCTCTTGTACAATTCACAAACATGTTCTCAATGGACCTGGAAGCAGGATGAACAGAGAGCTGTTTGCTAAGTGTCCGTGGAGGGAGTGGAGTCTCTGAGAGAACACAGAACTCTCGATTCTCACTGGAGCAGCTAAGCTAAGGTGGCCCAGGACTTGTCTCTCGTGTCCACCATTCCTGCACAGCATCTCTGAGGGCCTGTGACCCCTTCTAACTCTTCTCCTGGGTGACAGTGGGAGCCACTTGGGGATTGCCAGCAGTGGTTCAGGCCTGGAGGGAGACATGAAGTCATGTGCCTCACTTGCTCTCAGCTCGCCTTCAGAAGGATAAGCTCCATCCAACACCTGATCTCCAGCCATGGCTATGGCAGACATATAGCTAGCATCTAACTCGAGAAATTAAATAGTTTCTGCATATACTGTTTCTCCTGGTTGTTTTCATTGCAAAACGAATGCATAGTCACTATTTGAAGTGGAAAAGACGCAACAATTTAAAGAGTATATCTTATTAGGGTTAGGACTTTTTTTTTTTAAAGATGAACGTGCCAAACCAAGTGCTGTATGTCTTTTTCAAGAAATATAACCAGGTGGCATTTCTGATGAAATTCTAGGATCCCTTTCTCAATTTCTAGAGGTCTCCGAATTCTAAAATGGTTTCTTGAATCTTAACTGCAGTAAAACTTTCCCTGTGCATCCATACATAGCACAGTATCTATTTCTTTTAGTCTTAAAAAGAAACAGATAATGACTTATGTAGATATATGTGATCAGCATAATAGACACATGCTTGTACAGGAACAGGGAATCAACAAGACATGGGTCACCCGAACTTTAGGGAGCTTGGGCTGCTCTGCACTGTCTTCTCAAAGGTCTGAAGCGCTTCGTTTCAATTGGCTCCTGCGCACGTCACGCAAGCATCCCTCTCGTTAGCTCAGGGAATACAAATTCATTTATTACTAGCCAAATCGAAAGATGTAATTAGGAAACTTAAAAACGTATAATTCATTCCAAAAATGAAAGAGAAATGACCTTGCGTGGCTTTCTGCTGTGGGTCGCACATGCTACTGTTGTCTTTCATTACAGAGGATCATTATTGTTCAACTAAACTCATACAGACTTTAGCCACTACCCCTCCTAGTGGGGTTAAAGTATGGATCGAATCTATAATTGAATATTAGTGCATTTAAAAATAAAACATTTGCCCAGGCACTTTATCGTGGCTTGGACAGAGTAAGTGGTTCCATGTGCAGTTAGGTTGACTCGCTGCGTTCTGAGGGAACGAGAAGCTTTTTTTCCTCAGATCTATCTCAGTCCCTTGGCATTCATGTAAACACACAGAATTAGAACATTATTAATGCCCGTATCTACTCCTGAGTAGTGCTGTTTGGCTCAAAATGGCTTGGGTTTTCTACCCCCACCTCCCGGGAGGCTCATTTCACTACTGTGTGACCAGTGTTTAAAAAGTTCTTTGGTCAGTCTCTGGATGGAAGAAGGTGCCATAGAAAAACACACGAGACAATGTCATAACATTATAAAAATGCAACAGATTATGGCGGAGAGAGGGGTGAACCAGGAGGTAACAGGACACACGCACGTGTGCACATGGCACACACATTATAACCCTCCTCGTCTCCTTTTTAGAGTCAAAGCCAGGTTGGCCAGGTCCTAGAAGGCTTTCAGGCATCTCCACCTGACAACCAAGGACAGCTATGAATGTAGACAAGTTTACTAAAAACATTATGAAAAATTATTTTTGTGACGTGTGTGTGTGCTTATCGTTACTGCTAAACTAAAACTCAGTTCTTGAGTAGGAGCTTTAGAAATGGCAATGTGTCCTGTCCCACTGTCAAAAGGTTGGGCATGCCTGTGAGTGAGACTAACAATGGCCAGTCCTCAACCACTCGCTCCAACCAAAAGGTCCACTATAGAGCGCCACCCACCAAATCCAGGTTCTTTCCCTGACCCCCTATGGCACTAGCCCTTTGTGTGCCTATGGTTCCTTTTCCAGCCTCAGGCTACTTTCCCCACTCTGTCCAGTTAGTTGGCGCTGGAAAAGAACACACCTCCCACTTAAGCAACACAGCAAGAGAGAAAAGGCTGAAGTTAACACATAGTTCAGAAGCAAACAGAAGGAAATCAGAACTTCTCCCATAAGGACAAATTAAATATTAGTGACGAAACCAACATGAACTGGCCTGCCAAAATGCAGCCATAGGCTCGGCTTGGGCCTGAGATGCAGGCCAGCCTGAGTGAGGGAGAGTAAGAAAACAAGCTCATCTTGGTGGCTTGTGAGACCTGAGTGGAAGAAATCAGAACCTGTATACACTGAGGTAGGCAGGGGAAGGGTTGGGGGGCACCCAACCCCCCCCCAAACCAATCTCAGCTAATGTAATGTTTATCAAATTCCTTGGCTAATGATACCATGAGTGCCATTCTAATCACCAAAGCCCAGTCTGTTTTTAAAAAGTTACACATGATTAACACAACTCCAGGTTGATGGAGATAATTACTTCAAACCCACACACATACAAAACACAGGCACTTGTGCATGCACACACACATGGACGCACGCACACACATGCACATGCATGCACCCCGCCCCAGAGAGAACCAGGAGGTCCCAGTATTCTGCAGAATGAGGGGGGGCTGCAGCTGTAGGCCGACAGCTTTCATATCCTCATTTGAATAATGTGTCCTGAATCTGTCACTTTATTCATTCCCCCTTATGCTCCGTGTACTCTACATCAACAACAAATTAAGTTGTAAATAAGAGACAATCATCACTTTTGTTTTTAAGCAGCTACTGCATAGAGAATTTCAGCGTTCGCTCCTTTCGACAGGAGGCGAGGAGGTGCTGAGAGTTAGCATTCAGAGGCACACATACAGAGAAACCAACAAAAACAGAAACAGTTTACTGCTGCAAAAACAGTGGAATTTTTTTTTCCTGGAACATCCAGACATTACCAAGAGAGATTTCACCCAGGAAACTACTAAAACACATAAAGACAGAGGCAAAGTCTCCTGGACCACACTGGTCACTCATGTGAATTGGGAAACAACCTCAGGTCTTAATAGACAAGTAGTATTTTTGCTTCGCACCTTTGGACAAAAGGACAAGAATGGCCACTCATCCACAGCCCAGGCGTCATCGGAAGTTGACCCCACACTCATCTCCATTAGCTCTCAAGAGTCCGGACCACTGCTGCACCCATAGACAACGAAAGAGGGGGAATAAAAGCGGCCCCTACCTTCACATCAGAGAAGTAGGTCTTCAGCATGTTGGAGCTGGGGTAGCGGGTGTAAAAGAACATGAGCTTTGCCTTTTTCAAGTGATTGGGTGACAACCCTTCCTGCATGTAGGATGCAATCAGTTAAGGCACAAACAAGGTTAAATGAAAGGGGTTATCCCTCCTGTCCCCATCTCCACACATACTCAGAGAGTCTGGAGGCCCCACAAGCCTGGGAAAGCTGAGTGGTCACCCATATGGGTTGTGGAATCCATCACTGACTGGCCACCTTGCTCACTGCCTGTTTTGGATTGCCGAAGGAAATGGTTAGGATGCTCAATTCGGTTGCATATTCTTGGCTAATTTCTGATGAGGGTGGCCAAGCCCTCCTCCTCCATTTGAAGTCCAGTATGCTATCCATACAGTTCACTTGTTGCTAAGGAGACGGACCAGCCTAACACCACTGCCGGAGGCTTACCTAGGAGCCTTGCTCCCTGACTGCAGTTACATTCTGTTTGCTCTTTTCTGCAGTTTGCCTGTGGTCATCACACCGACCTAGGTAGAGCTACCCAGCACGTTGTTCTGAACATGATCATGCAAGCTCCATGTCCCCCCTTGCAGCACTGTCATGGTGAGGCTTCAAGACTCAGTTTCTTCCTATCTTATTCCGATCGTCTTTGAACTGTTTCTTTTAGCGGCAATTCAAGCTTGGGAGGGGTAGTCTGGCAGGACAGAACAAGGAGTGTGGTATTGCTTTTGTTAAGACAACAGTTCAACACCAAATACAATTTGCCCATCCTGGATTTATAGTTAACTCCTTTGAGAATGACACAGTAGTCGGGGGCTAACAAATCAATACATGTGGGTTAGCGGATCAATAAGTAGCCACTTACCCCAAATAAGAAGGCCTATTTATCTGGAAACATCGTCACCTTTTAGATCTGTAAACAGTGGCAAGGAAAACAGTTCCCAGGAGAATGGAAGGCTAACCATAACAATCCAGGCTGCCTGATTCTCTCTCAGATTCTTGGCACTCCTCAGCAGGCTCCGAGCTGGGATAGCTCTGGTCACATCTGTGCTGCAGCCTGGCCCTGCCATTTCCTCAGCAAATTAATGGCTTTATAATTTATCAGAGATGAAGATGCACGTGGAGAAAATCAATGTGGTCCCCACAAGGTCAATTAAGGGTCCTTCCTAAAGGTTCCTCTAAGGACTCTCTCTTAAAAGAGAGTAGGGAAGAAATAAAGGTGGAAAACAGGAAAGCATGTGTGTGTGTGTGTGTGTGTGTGTGTGTGTGTGTGTGTGTCCTACACATGGGAAGCTACCCGGTGAAAACCTCACACCTTAGGAAGAAAAATCAGATAAACAGACATTTGGGAAAGAGAACAGGTTCCCAGTGACCTCCATGAGGAATGGCACTATGAGTTGTAGGAATAGTGGGGAACCAGATAGGATCTAGAGAGGTACAATCAAATCAATATCGACAAGCTCTGACTACTCCCGACCAAACACTAGCCTTGAATGTGTTCTGGGGACATCTTCCTTTATATCCTATGTTGTTAATGGAAAAAAGAAAAGAAAAGAAAAGAAAAGAAAAGAAAAGAAAAGAAGATGGTTATTTTTTAAATAGAAAAGTTAACTATGGTGGTTCTGTGTGTGTGTGTGTGTGTGTGTGTGTGTGTGTGTGTGTGTGTGTGTGTTTAACTGAGAATAAACACCGAAGAAAGAAATTTTGATTTTTCTATGTGGAAGCCAAAGCAGCTTAACTGGACTTGTGTTTTTGTTTAAGGCCCTTAATGATCACAAAGACGGCAATTTATGGCTGACATACTTGTTGTGCCAAGGAAAAGCTGAAAGGTCTCGCAGAAACCTCCATTAGTCTGATGGGAGCAACGAAAGGAGCCGGGCACTTCAGGACCATCTGCCCAAACGGATAAGTGAAATCTCAGTTGCAAGCTGCTCCCAGCCTCACGATAAGAGTTTTCAAACGAGCCCCAACTCGGATGAACATCTTCTATCTGGGCTCTAATCTTTTCTCTCTCAGGGCCCTGCCTATGATTCTAAGTCCCAAATCTTGTAGATTTGGTCTCATACAAAAGACAAACTGTTCAGCAGTGTGTCTAAGAGAGGCACAGAGCTGCCCAAATACCCTGGGGCTTTCCAAGCATCTCAATTTTGCTAAAATATTTTAGCTTTTTGTGTTTAAAAAAAAATCCATTCCCTTTTAAAATCAGAATTTAGAGAATTTTATTTAATGAAAAAATTAAAACATTATTTTGATCTGGATTGCTCAAGTTTTTGTTTCAAGATGTTTCTGGTTGGTAATACCTGGCACCATCCGCCCAAAGAGAAACAGACCCTGCCTCTGTCCCTTGCGATCCTTGTGTAATTAAGATAAAATTCTCATAAAATATATGTTTCTAATAAACTATTAAAAATAGCTAATGAAACATTTAAAAGCCAGCAGTTAGATAATCCTTTTTTTTTGCCTCCTCAAAATCAATCTGAACTGACCAATTGGTTAATTTCCCTTTTAAGTGCTTGTGCCGAAAGCAACTGCTCTTCCAAGAAGGCACTAGCCGTTTCCTGGATACTTACACACGCACAATGACTCACGATGGAATAGATTCAGTAAACATACAGCTGTACTGAACACGCGCTAAGCTCCATTCAAGGCCAGGAGAGAAAATGAGCACAAATAAATATTAAGGAGGTGAAGGGGTGGGGGAGGGGAGGGGGTGCAAACAAGCGTTGTCCCGGCAGCTCGCGCGCGCGGCTCCATTCTCTGAGCCTCAGCTTTGTGAAGACAGATGACATCCAATTCTATGTGTAATGCAAAATAGACAATAACTGCAGAAACTTGAGACGGCTGCCAGGTGTAAAAAAAAAAAAAGAAAAGGAAAAAAAAAGAAAAGATGATAAATCCATAAATTAATGAAAGACATCTGCTTGGCATATAAAGGCTCAGGGAAGGAGCGGGGTACAGCTGGACCTGAAAGTCCAAACAACCTGAGAGCCTCAATGCGGTTTGTTTACCAAGCACAATATAACCTTACCTAAACAGCAGCCGCAGGAACAGCTCAGGCAGCAAAAAGGCAAATGCAAGAAGAATAGGCCCTGAAGGCTACAGGAAGAAAAAAAATTCCCCTAGTTGAACTCTGGGTTTTAAGCTGCGGTTCCACATGGGGAAGAGGGTTTTCCCATTTTCTAAACACTTTGAAACGGAAAGAAGTTTCCTTCTCTGATTTGTTCTGGGGCTTCCCTGAGAAAATTCAACGGATTTTTAGCTCTCATTTAAGCGACAGTAATAGAGCAGGCTGTCACTCTCCCGGGAGTCTGACATCAGAGAGCTGGGTACAGGTTTTTGTTTGTTTGTTTTAATGACTTTTTTTTTTCTGGAGATGGTTAGGTGCCTATAGTCATTCAGGATTTCATTTATGTGTTAAATTCCGAGGGCCTCCAAAGCTTCTAAAAATGTCAAAGATCACACTCATACATATATTCCCAGCGTGAGGGGTGCTGAGGCAGGAGGATTGCTGTGACCTCAAGGCCAGCCTAGGATACACAGTGAGACTTTTTCTTTCAACAAACCAAAAAGAAGAACAACAACAAAACAACCATCATTTTAAACTGGTGTTTCATGTTGGACTTCAGTTTGTCTCGTGAAACGGTTTTTTCCTTCTCAACCCCAAATATTCCCGGGACATTCTTTGCACATGTCAAGCCTTCTCAGAGAACAGGCTGAGGACCTCCAGCCTCACATCTCTTAATGGTTCATCTGACAACCTTGTGCTTGAGCTCAGGGGGATGCAAATGTGAAAGGCACACACAAGGCTATTTTTCTTGAGATGCAAAGAAGATGAGAGACAAGGAACGTCACAAAGAGAGACAATTGGCTAGCGATTCTTCGGGAATTTGACTATAACTTAATATTTGATTAAACTGATCCATTTGCAAAGACAGTGAACGCACTGTTTTATACCCAAGACACGAGCTCTTGGACCAGGTGTACTGAAGTTCCGGTGGACATGAACACAACCGTTCCTTCCTTCTAGGGGGACTACCAGGCCGTGAGCCTTTCAAACACAGATGACAGACATGTTCCACGGAGCCTGAGCCATGCGAGAAGCTGGCAGTCAGCACTAGTCCTTATCATGGCCACTGCACTGAGAAACAGGAAGGCCCTTCGGAGTAAGAAAGGAGTGTTCTTGAAGGGGGAGATCACGTAGTCCTGGAGTGATTGTTCTTCACCTAGCATGGAAGAGACCCTGGGTGCAATCCCTAGCAGGCTGAGGGTCTGAAAATAAAAGTTATTCATGACACTTTAAAGAACTCGAAATGCACACTAATGTTTGCAGTCTGCACGTACCATCCCAATACACTTCTATTTGCTCCATCGATATCTTCCCCCTAGGGCCGTGTAGTCTAAAAACTGAAGTTAAACATTCCTTGCCGTGATTCCTCAAGATTTTATTAATCAAAGCTTGAGATCACCCCCTCCCCCCCCGGTCTAAAACAGAGCAGAAGTCTCAGGCAGGTGAACCATGCCTAGGAGAGCGGGTGCTACGTGGGAAGAGGATTCCCGCTGTGGCTTGCCTGTCCTTTCTTCTGACACCCAGGCCTAGTGACAAGCTGGCTGGTCACAGGTACAAGGAGAATGGCAATCCAGAGGTTAGAAGGCCAAGGTGTGGGAAACAGAATGGCTAATTACAGCCAGAGGCCCAAGGCCATGGAGCCTGGGGGAAGGAAGCAACTCCAGGTACAGAAACCTGGATTTCAGGCCAATATGGGGGTCTCCTGCCACTACTGTTTAGAAAGGGGCTCTATGCAGCAGGAGACAGGAAAAGTCTCTCGGCACAAAAGACTTCTTTTTGTTCGAATCCTCAAAATTCCTCAGGGGATTTAGAGAGAAGGATGGCACAGTGAGCTTAGTGGACGCTCAGAGCAAACCAACGCCTTTTCTCTCCCTAGAAGACAAGCTAACAGAAAAAGGGGGCCCAACTTCAGTTATCCACCACGAGTCCAGGTCCCAACTTAGAAAGCTGCTGTTATCAGTGAGACTCTGCTGATAACATCCAGGATTTTGCCACCCAACTTAACTGGTCACTAAGATGAGTGTGTGTTACTGGAAGGGGGGAACAGCTACTTTACTATGTGGTTTAAAATACAGTTCTCTGAGGTGCAAGGAGTCTAGCCTTAGACATAAATCAGTCTAACAGGATCACATTCGTGGGTAGATTACTGCCCAAGTGTTCCTACCTTCTTCCCTTCCCTTCCTCCAGCCCAGCAGCTCTGCACAGCCAGCTGGGAGTATGGGGCACAGGTGCGGGGCTCCACGTTTGATGCACTGAATGCCAGCCTTCGAAAAACTGAGACTGACCCAGCAAACAAGCTCAGACTCAGATCTAAGACCTCGGTGTCTTTGTCTTTGCCTGAGACATTCTCGTCTTCATCAGGGTGGGAAGAGATTCTTGGGCTTAGTGGCCCAAGAGGCCTCGTGCTTGTGGCTTCCGCTCACTTTACTAACAGCTGCCCTGGATGAATGAGAGCATACTTCTATCATCCTGGGGACCGGAACTTCGGTGTAGCCTCTGGAGTGGGCTCTGCTACGAAAATGTCAACCTCTGTCGTCAAGACTATTGCTCAAAATCCTCAATTTAGTAGCAGCCAACTTCATTGCTAAATTTTATATCATCTGCTAATTTATTATACAAGAGGCATGTCTCTACCTGCCCCCAAATGCTACTATCCCCCTGCCCAAGACAACCACAAAATTGAAAAAAAAAATTGAAAGGACTGATTGACAGAAGAAAAAAAAAGTTATGGATTAAAAATCACTGGTGTACATGACAGATGTACTAAAAATATAATTGACATCTCTACCTAAGAGTTAGGGTCAGGATGGAAAAGCTCCACTAACGGGGCCATTTTTAGATAGCCGAGTTTTGGATTTAACTGTGTTCTCTCGTTTTCCAAAATAATTTGCTTTGTGTATATCAGGACAAAAGATTTCTGTGTTTGACTGAGCAGAGGTCACTCATGCGTACAGGCAGCTGCCCCAGCCCACAGAACAGACCTTGGTGATACAGAGGGGCTGACGCCGTCGGAATACATCAGTACCTGCCCATTTCCTCTGAAAAAGTTTCAAAATTAAAGACAGAATGCAAGCCCTCCTCACAACCATCGCTATCCCACAGCCTCGGTGGTGGCGTCCTTGCCTTCCTGAGATCTAGTCACGCCTTTGCAGCCACGGTGGCCTCCAAAGCAGTGAGAATTCTGGATGGAATCACAGGTCTGAAAACTGGCTTTTCTCCTCACCTCTGTCCTGAAACTTACCATCTTTATAAAATTCAGGATTTACAAGGTGTCACCCCCCCACACACACACACACACACTCTATCTGCTCTCCAGAAAGGAGACAAGACAGTCACAAGGAAGAAAGGCAGACGGAAGCACTGCTGGGAGATGGCCTTAGAGACAGTTCCTAGGGGCAATTATGCACTTGTCAAAGTTGCAGGGATGCTGGAGTTAGTGTTTAACTTTCTCTGCAATCGGAAACACACAGTGTATGGATCCCACAAGGCTATTATGTTGAGTATTAGGAAAGACTACACCCTTAAGAAGGTACTGGCTGTGCACTGTTGTGTATGCCTGTCATCTGAACACTTCAGGAGACCCAGGCCAGCCAGGGCTATAAGAGTCAAGCCCTGCCTCAAAGTCCCCAAACCCAAGCAAAACTAAACCCCACAGAACATGCCAAAAACCATACTGACATAGGTCACCCTAGACATCCTGTATAGTGTGGGTGGCTACGCTTGTGAGGGGGACCTCCTTTGGCCTCTTGTTTATGTTTGTTCTTGAGGAGAAAGACAAAAGGATATTGCGCCTCCCGAATACGGTGAGATGTCGGACATATCTTGAAGATCGCCACACTCAGACTTTATGAGTGACAAAGACAGTCCTTCTGCGGTGCTGGGTGGGTGTGCTGGTGAACAGGGGTGGTGGCTCAGATGGTGGGACGCCATCTTGGTCCTCAGACTCGTCGTGTCCCTAGTCAAGTCTAAGGACTCGGGAGAGGCTCTGTCTTTTCCCGAGAAGGATCCAGAGGGAGCACCTAGTGGACTCTGAAATGGGTAGGCCATCAAGGGCAGGGGGAAGGGGTGGCGGAAGCTAGGGGTGGTGAAGCCGGCTGTGGCAGAGAGGGGTGACTGGTGCAGGGGCTGGTGGTGGCCACCTGTGGTTGGGCCGGAGGCGGATTGCTCAGATGAGTTTTTGCGGACCACCAGGGGAAGTGCTTCTGTCTGGTCTGTGGAACTGGGCATCTGCACATTGCCAAAGGTGTCCAGGGGGTTTGGAATGATGACGTCACCAAAGCATTGCAGGCGCTGGTTGGCCGTATGGAAATTGTGGTTTTCCCCATTGACTGCAAATCTGGCCTGGGGGATCTGGAGAGGTGGGAAGACCTGAGGGACCTGGCGAGAGGGTTTGGCAGAGAAGACTTTGACCACCGTGTCCACGACCTGTGACATGGCCGTGTTCAGCTCCTGCTTTAACGTCTCTGCCAGATGCTTGCCTTCTGGCTGCAAGGAGTTTGGCCCGTGGTCTCTTTCTTTGTTGCTGCCTTCTCGCTTGGGCTTGTTCTCAGCCATCTCCTGCTCCCTGATCAGGGCTCGAGCCCTGTCGATGAACTGCCCCGGATCCAGCTCACACAGCTCATTGTCTGAGCGCCCCACCGAGTCCTGGGCCCGTGCATCCAGGATCTCCGATCGCATGCTGTCTTCAGACAGGTCGCCATCTTCATCATTTTCAGAGTCGGTGCTGTCATAGACCTGGTAGAACTTCTCCTGCAGCTGGCGCAGCTGCTTCTGCATGTCTTCCAGCTGCTGTTTCAGCTGTCGGCGCTCCTCTCGCTTCTGTTCTTTTCGGGCTGAAACCAGCTGCTGGAAACTCTGTTGCTGCTGCTGGGGCAGCTTCTGCTTGCGTTTGTTTTCTCTGTAACTTTCTCGGGGACTAACAGACTGCGGGGCCATCTCTCTTTCATTTTCATTGCCCCTTAATGCCACACTGGGGGAATGGCTCATACCCCGGATGATATTCTCAACCCGGGCGCGCTTTGCTCTCAGGTGCTCGTCGCATAAGCGATCCACATCAAACTGGCTCATAGTAGGCCTGCCAAAAGGGGAAAGACACTCTGGGGGGCTGTCTCTTGAAGAGTTGCTGCATATATCCTCCTGATGTACTTCGGAGCCTGTGCTGGAGAGACCGCTGGCTTGGAAACTGGGCTCGGTGCCACCGTTTTTGTTCATGTTATTTTTCAACAGCTGGGAAATTATAGTTGCTCCTGGAAAAGGCATCATGGCATCTTCATACGAGTTTGCCCTCTTCAGCAGCTTGCGGAGTACGTTCGACTTTTCCCCATCTGCGTGTTGCACCACAGAATATTCAACATCCTGCTCTGAGCCTTGGGGATTCATGGCACTGAAAAATGTTGCCCTTGCCTTAGCAAAAAATGCAGATGCTGTCCCTACTGTCCTTTTCACTCCAATGTCAACCCTTCTCCTCTTGGTTTGCCGGCTTAAGAGGGCTGTGCTGTCATGGTCAGGCATCACTGGACAGTTATTGTGCCATCTTCAAAAGCTCGTCAGCTGGGCACAGCTCAAGAATCCCGGGACCCTGGCCAACAGAACAAAAGGACTGATGAATCATTTTCTTTAAATTTCTCCAAATTTCCTGACCTCAATCCTGAATCCAATGCAAAATGCATAGGCTCTGGGATTTATGGCGCATCACAATTATTGCAATTTATCATGAACTCCGCTTGAAATGAAACATTTTTAAATATTTCTGCTCCACTGGTTTAAGATGGATTAAGATTAAAAAAAAAAAAAGCAAAAACTGCTTAAGCACCAGTAATATGATTCTCTTTCACAAATGCCTAAAATGATACTGTTTATCTTCGGAAGAAATGGCAGATTATAAGAACACAGCCTCTGACGAGCAATTGATTAAATTTGGGGGCATTAAGATTCTTATTCTAAAAGAAGAGGGGCATGGGTTACACTTAAGAAACAGGGTTAAATTTTGAGGCCGTGCGGAATTTGGATAAAGATCTGATCTGGAAAACACTGTGGTTTTCATGTTACTGAAGGAAGGGAAGACTCAGATAGATGCAGATATTTAGCACACACCTTTATTACTGAATTTAGAAATCAATCTTGTTGTATGTGCAATGGGACGAAGGCAGCGACCAGCACCTTCCAGGCATTCCTGGCCTGTTAAGCACTGAGATCAAGGCAGATCCCCATTGTTCATTGCCGCTTACTTCACACAGCGACGGGTTTGGGTCAGGGAATTCAGAGGAGAAGATAGTATCTGTTGCTGTGTCTACACATAACAGGGAGATGTTTGGAAATGGTCGCAGTATTCTTTTCGGTGACTGTAATTGTTAGAAAGTTAGATTCTCTGCTGCCACATTTTGGGAGCCAATATGTATAACCCTGCACTACTTGACCAGGCAAGAACACACACATCTTTAGTACCAGTTTTGTTCTGGTAAGATCTGCCAAAACAGTACTTCAAATGGCTAAGAAACTCTTAAACACACACCATTTGTAAATCTTGTTGCTTATGCCAAGGAAAGGAAAGGGAGGGGGGAGAGCTAAACAGAAAAAGCAACTGGAGAAACATACAAAAGAAATAAAATATCAATCAAATATATGAGAAAGAAAAATGACTTCTTTGTACAGGAGCTAGCATTGTTTTAGGCGCAAAGTAGAAAAAGGAAACATCCTTGCTTACATTTTATCAAAGGCCCTTGATACATGTGTCACTTAGTAACTAGCTCCAGGTTTTATATGCATGAACAAGACAGCACATCTTTTTGTTTACAATTAATGTTTTATGAACAAAATGAAAATACTGCCTTCATGCCGGGTTTATCTGATATTGAACTTCGAATTTGCTTAACAGACCACATCTTCACAATAACAGGGTGCATTGCCAAAGGCAGCGTGTGGAGTGCTTGGAATCTCTCCCATCTCTTTCGGTTCACCTGTAAAAACATCTACGTGCTCCCTAGGAGTGCATCTGTGGCTAGTTTTAAAGAATGGCTACCCATGCAAATAGGCATCATTTCAGCATGGAATAATCTGTAAAAAATCAAGAAAATGCTCCATGCTTACATGGCAACAATATGTTCTTCTTCTTCTTCTTCTTTTTTTTTAATGACAAATATTTCACCATGCTGTGTTTGCTCTTGGTGTTTTTCTCTGAAGACAAAATGTTTTTAGAAGAGTCTGCTTCAGGGTGTCCTGAGGCAAGGTGGTGACTCTTTCTCGAGCTTTCTGTATGTCTGAGGGTAAAACACTTCAAGGCAAAATATCCTGAATTGAGGTTGGAGTTTGGGATCTCAATGACTTTAATACTGTGTTTGAAATTGAGTTCAGAATAAGAGAGACTCCTCACCCACTAATAACACAATTGATCTGGGTATGACAAAACCCAGCAACACATATTTTGCTGACAGCACATTGAGCCTGACAGGTAAAACAGGTGAGGCTGTCAGGTGAAAGCAAGACCAGAAACAGGCACAATTTCCGAGTCACAGAAACACTTGGATATCGGTGGTTACAAGGAAGATTCTTTTGTACCTACAGCAGCTTTCTAAAATCAGGGATCTTTGCCATCTGAGATTTCTATGTCATTTGTATGCGTGTGCAAACCTTTTTTCTCTCTTCAGTATCACCTGCAATGCCCATGGACCTCCAGTGAAGGCCGAAGAAGCTCCGTGCTGTCTCTTCTCCCCCTGTTCACCTTGCTACTCAGACTGGCCTTCCCTCCTGCCCATTTTGGAGTCTGAAGAACACCTCTGGCTCAGAGACTCCCAGAGGACATGCCAGTGTGTGTGGACCAGCACAAGGTCATCCAGGCATCCTTCCTCTCCCAGCTGCCATTCACCTCTGTGTCAACTGCACTTCCTCTCATGGTGCCTAGGTATCCACAGCTGCATCCCTGCCTCATGCCAGAGCCAAGAGGAGGCTGGGCTCGTCTAAGGTGGGACAGCTCCACTCCTTCGTCTTCAGTGGAGAATAAATATTAATTAAACATATGCACTGGGCCCATTGAGACTCAATAGCCTGTAACTCCCTCCAAATCCACCAAGCTAAATTGATTTTTTAAAAAATCTGAATCAGGTATCATTTAAAAAATAAATAATGATTTATTTCCATTTTAAGCAAGGAGAATACAAATACCTTAGGTCTCTGTGTAAAATGTCCAACTGAGATATAAACAACAGAAAAAATAAATGGGAAACATTATTTTATCCAGTAAGACAGGGCACTATGTTAATAGGTACACATTGATTTGTTTTCCATACAGCTCAATATTGAAACAGAAATAAAAAGAGAGTGACCATATACTTCAGGGCCATAATCCAGGGGTATTATAGGCAAGATTTAAAAATAATAGGTGGCTGACCTAGTACATGTCTAGCATATTTTACTAAACCAATGTACAAAAATATATTTCCACATCAAAATGCACTATCAAGTGACCATGGTAAAGTTAAAACCGCTACAAACGTTTTCCCAAGGGTTTCCTTAATTTCCAACCTGTAGTTCTCAGGACTTTGTCCCCACGGTGCCAACCCACTGAGGTACCCAACAACTTCACATTTCTAAGCATGTGAGCTGAGCTGCGGCTTTCAACTCCAATTACTATGGATTCTTATAATGTTTTCACTTTAACATTGATTTGGAGCTTAAGCAGGCAATATAAAACCTCTGGGCCAGTCCTGCTGAGAAACAGTATAAAGAAGATGGGGAAATAGTGATACCAGAGTCCAGACCAGATGATTACTGTCCCACTACATGTGCTTCAGAAAACTCTCCTGAATTCATGTGGAAATCTATGTCCAAATGTTAACTTATCAAACACATGCCATGTGGGTCAGCATGCAGCCTACATGCATGCTCAACAGCACCTGTACAACAGCACAACACAGCAGACGCCTCTTGAAAAAAAAAAACCCAGTGGGAAAACAACTTCAAGTCAGCTCTAACTGCTCCTAACGGTGCCTCCTTGAAACCCAAAGGGCCTGCATTCTGCTTCCCAAGGAGGAGCAACCCAGAGGACATTGCTGACTTCACGCTGGAACAAATAATCTGCAGCAAAGAATTTCAAAGGAACACAACAATATGAAGCAAAGTGGCTTAGGGCTCAACTTTAATAAAACAAGTTATTTTGAGGAGGGGGTGTGCAACTTTTCCTACATCTCTCTGGAGCCCAGATTCCAGACAAAGAAGTGTTTCATTATGGTGATTATCCAGATAGTTCAGGCAGATCTTTTATAAGCATGGAGTGCGTAAGGCTGGCACGGCTTCCTGCTGCAGTTATTTAGATTTCTGTCTAGGTTGATAAAATTATTTGAAGAAATGGCTTGGATTTTTTTCCTTTTACAAAGTCATCTTTAAGGGGCCTTAATGAGGTAAGCTGGTCACATGGTTTCAAGTGGAGTATCATCATTAATATTAGAAGTCATTCTGAAAGTCAGCCTGAATTCAACAGGGGAAAATCAGGTACTTTGGTTCACATATACACTAAGTCACTCGCTGACCCCTCCCAGCATTTCTGCTAATCAACAACTTTTATTTTAGAGATATTTCTACATGCTACGAGGCTAAGAAAACTACTTGGCATAAGTTAATGCTTTAAAGAATCGAGAGCTTATTGACAAAAATTTTACATTTCCTTTTACAATACAAGGTTTCAAATCATAACCATTTCATGTGTGAGTCCTCTATGCTATCTGAAATTCCATTCATTTTTCACCAGAAAAACGAACACAGAACTCTTTCTGAGACCTGCCCAAGATATTGATTTCCACTTATTTCAAAGTTACAATTCATCAAATTAGGCAAATACAAGAGTGTGAGAAACAATCCTAAAAAATGCACTCACACTTTTTCTTCTTTTTGCAGAAAAAACAGAATACTCAAAATATCCTTTGAAGCTTTGGAATGCACTAGGCAATAAGATTGGAGAAATTTCTTCTATGTTTCCCTTCCAATTTATACAAATACTGAATTTGAAACCTATAACCATGGTCATGCATAATCTGTTTTCACACCATATAACATCACTAGCATTTTATAATTTCTTTGAAAATTCTAACCAGTAAACAATTTTAAAATTGATAGCATATAGTTGAGCCCATACTTGAAGTGATACCAGAAATTTGGAAGAAGGGACTTTATGGGTTAAGAACAATTGAGAAGGAGCCTGGCAGCTTGCAGAGTGAGTTAGCTCAGGTTGGAAGGGTGCACAGCCTGCTCGCAGAGGGACCTAGTTAGCAAGTGAGCACGCGAGAACAAAGATGCGTGTCATGTATGCACGACTTTTTCCCCACAAGGTGGTGATTAAACAAAACAGAATCCTGCATCATGGGCACACAGAATATCAATAAGTGCCACGCGTGACTAACGCCTATCAAAAATAAGGCATATGAACATAGCCATGGATGGCATTTTCATTATCAAATAATCTCCAAAAGCATACAAAGAAAGAGCTAGTAGGGGAGGGGTGATTGATGTTTAAGTTAGAAGACTAAGTGACACATACCTGTCATTTTCATGGAAACAGAGATAGCCTCCAAACGACAAAACTAACCAACAAACACCGTCCGCCATCTGATCTATTCCCACACAACTCAACTCAAGGAAGTAAACTGTTAAACCAGCAGCCTAGAAGGTCAAGTTTTGAGAAGCCAGACACCCAGACACAGCACTTACACAGAACTCCCAGCATCTTCCCTGACACACAAGCAGGCTTCCTTTTTTCTCTCTGTACACAGCAGCCTGTGTCATTCGGAAACCACTCCGAAGTTCTTGCAAGAAACTCTTCATAGAACTGGCTGCCCGGGTCTCCCATCAGATCGCCAGAGCCGGGTTCCCTTGCACAGACTCAGCTTCTCCCTCTCCATCCAAGTCCTTTCTAGGACACCTGGCACATGTCTGATACAGCGACAGGCCCAGTTCACTTCATGAGAGTATTTAACACAGGGCTTGAAAGAGTTTAAACACATACCTATTCTTTCTGGGCAGGGAGAAAGCCTACTACAAAGACAGGCTTTAGCAGAAAGTCACACTTGGGAACTGACTTTGGTATTTTGGGCAGTTACAAGCCACCCATTGCTGTCCAACACACACACACACACACACACACACACACACACACACACACACACACAAAGGATCTCCCCGCCCCCCTCTCTGACCTGCCAGACAGGCAGAAATTGAAGGGAGGTAAAGAGAAAGTCAACTCTCTCTCTCCACCTGCTATCCTGAAGTGGGGTGTGCTTTTGGCAGACAGAAGCCTGAGATAGGGCCTCCGCAGTCACCTGCCAACATCCCTAAGACAAATAAACAAATACTACCCCCACCTCCAAAAACAAAAATCTCATGGCAGGGGCTCAGAACACAACAGCCCGATTCCCATTAGCCTGGCAATCCCATTAACCAGAACCACCATAAATTCATGAACCTCTTCAGTTCTGAAGCCTTGTGGTCTGGAGCTGTACAGAAACACAGGCACCCAGGAAACTTGCACCTGCCTCTCTTGACACAACACACCTGTCCAGCCCTGCCCATGCGCATTCTGCTAACAGACTTTTGTCTGCCTGGTTTAGGAGAGGAAATGATTTTTTTTTTTTTTAACAGAGGGGTACGAGAGGGGGTGGTAAAAGAAAGGAGGGCTGGGGAGGGCAGAGAACCAGACAGGAGACTGACTCTTCAGCCTTGACTTTGAGAGGAGGCCACCCTGGGCCTGCTTTATTTTCATAAGCTTAAGGAGACAACGCAGATGTTCTCGGAAAAACATAAGTAAGCAGGTGAGTTTCCAGCCTTCCCCGAGGCGAAGGGCTCTGGGCTGCCAAGAACAGCAGCTACACACTCCAACCAGCCTCCTCAAGACTATCCCTCAGCCTCTCCTTCTGCTTCTGTTCTTATTCTGCCCAAAGAACTTAACTTCCCTAGAAGCTGGGCAGGGGCGGGAGAATCTGAGTGTGGCTCGATGCTCTCTCCAGGGGGGGCCCCCATCGCTCTCAGCACAGGCGCTCAGTTTTAGCAGGACTGACTGGCTGGCACTGTCTAGGCGACGACAACTTGCTCAGCTGGACTTTGGGTGATGTCTACCGCCCCCCTCCCCTGTCTCCTCTCCTTGTCTGTTCAGGCAAGATAGCAGCTCTCCCCTGTCCTCCCGCCCTCCAAGCCGTTTTTCTCAGCAACAACCGCTCTCACCTCTCTGCTCAGCTGGGCTCTTCTCCCTCCCAGTCCTAGGAACTGGGGCAACACTGGAGCACTACCCAGCTGAGGCCGGAGCGCAGCTGCCCACTACCCGAGCGTGCCTGTAATGGCTGGGGGCTTCTCGACCGTGGGCGGCCCAAGCACACCCCTACCCAGGGCCGGCCCTCCGCAGCGCGACGTCGTGATGGCCCCGCGGGCAACCCCTGAGGCTCCTGGGCCAACTGCCCCTACTCTGTGCCTGCCAGCTAGGCGCACAGACTGGGTGGAGGGGCACCTCGCTCGCTCCTAGGGACTATCCCTCCTCGGCTGTAGAGCCCGGTGCAAGCTCCCAGCTCTGAACTCGCAGGGAGAGGAAAGTCACCCCGCGCCCCCCCCCCTCCGCCCTCCTCCCCACGGCCGGCCCTTGGCCCGAGGTTAAAAAGGAGAAGTGAAAGGTATGCAAACACCAAGCAAATAGGAAAAGCCGGGAAGAAAGGCAGCTAGAATAAACAAGACAAAGGGAAGGGACTGGGGACAGGCCCTGGAGTTTCTACCCCGGGTAGAAGGGAAAGAAGGGGCTGGGAAGACAGCAAGAAATTTAGAAGAACAACAAAAAGGGACTCGGTACCCCTCGCGGCCCCCTCTCCTGAGGAGAGTAAGAGAAAAAAATAATAAAAATAAAAGGAAGCCAGAGCCTCAGTGCACCCCAGGCACGGTACACAAAAGGTGACAAGATCAGCGACAAGTCCGGCAACGCCAGCCTCTCCCCCATCGTCACCACCACCCCAGCCACCGGCAGGCACGAGAAAGAAAGAAAAGCCAAGCGGATCACTTACTCTTCGTAACTGAGAGGAGAGGAGCTCGGAGTTCCACTGAGGCTCCTGCTTAGAAAACTGTTTTTAGAGGCTATTTGATTACGATTCATGTAAATAACACCATTTTCCCCCTGGAAAAAGAATGTTTACACGGGTGTGAGTAACGGGAGGCTCTTCTCTCTCTCTCTCTCTCTCCTTCCCATTCAAGAACAAGCCAGTGCGAGCGGTTCTCAAAAAGGGGAGGGGACAGCGACCGGGTGAAGATACTTACGCGGTGCGGGCAGCAGCGGGGTGCAGCCACTCTCTCTCTCCCTCTCTCTCCCTCTCTCTTTCTCTCTCTCTCTCTCTCTCTCTCTCTCTCTTGCGGGCAGAGAGAAGAAACCCACGCGCGCAGGCAGTGATGTCTTACGAGTGATAATTGGCCCAGGGGTCGGTGAGTCTGTGCGAGAGCGAGTGAACGGGGCGAGTGCTGGGACAAGAGGGGAGTAAGAAGGGAGGGGAGGGGAGAGGCGCGCAGGGCAGAGCCCAGAGCCCGGGGAAAGAAGAGAGAAAGCAGAGGAGCGGAGGAGGAGGCGAGGGCTGGAGCGCGGAGCGCGGCGCGATGGCCCGAGGCGCAGCGGGCGCGGCTGTGAAGCTCCTGTGCGTCGCGCGGCTTCCCCAGCTGCAGTGGCGGACGCTTTCCCAGCGCTCTCTCAGCTGAGGGCTCCGCTCCACAACAAGATTTACTTTAAGACACAGCTGAAGGAAACAGGAAGACTGCACGTCACAGTCCCACTGACGTACCCGGCCCCAGCACCCAATCGCGAGGCGCCTTCGGATTCAAGGGGGGATAGCGAGGCAAGAGAACTTGGGAGGAAAAAAAAATACATATACATATATATAAAAGGGGTGGGGGTGAGGGGCTGGGAAGAGAGGAGGGGAGAGGGGCCCCGTGCTCCCCCTCCCCGGCCTCCAGCCCCGGCCCCCACCCCGCCCTGCCACTGCTTGGGGCGCCTGCCTGGATTGCCGCGCGAGGCGCCTTCGGATTCAAGGGGGGATAGCGAGGCAAGAGAACTTGGGAGGAAAAAAAAATACATATACATATACATATATATAAAAGGGGTGGGGGTGAGGGGCTGGGAAGAGAGGAGGGGAGAGGGGCCCCGTGCTCCCCCTCCCCGGCCTCCAGCCCCGGCCCCCACCCCGCCCTGCCACTGCTTGGGGCGCCTGCCTGGATTGCCGCGCCCCGGCCGCTGCGAGCCATCTGCGGGCGTTGTGCACCGCGGCGCCTGGCTCACACTGGCTCTTCCAGGACTCCGGTCTTTTTTTTTTTTTTTTCATTTCACTGATACAGATGATGGAGTTCTCCCTGCGGCTGAGCTAAGGGAGCGCTCCCCAGACTGAGGTAGAGGAAGGCACGGAAAACTATACGGGAGAAAAAGTGGAGGTTTAAGGAGGGGGCATAAAGAAGGGAGTGTGTTTGTGGGGGGGGGGAATGGAAATCGTTCCGCTTTGGAACCGATCATAGATAATATCAGTAAGAGCTGTCACTCTGGCTTCCTTTTAAAGAGGATGGGCAAGCACAGGTAGGTTTAGGATTTAAAAAATAAGTGTCAGAGATTTCACACCGGGGTCACTAAATCTGATGTTAAAAGCTCTGCCTATTATTGACTGAGTTCCAGTCAGACAGACCCCAAAATTTATAGGACGACGATTCATCCTTGGTTACCTTTAAAAATATTTAAAATTGTAGGCAAAGTTGCCACACAGGCTACAGACACCACATCCCAGTCGCTCTTCAGTTCACGCACCCCAGAGTGGACCAAAAACTTAGACCAATATAGAATTTACACAATTTCGAAGTCTGAGTGACAAACTTAAAAGTTTATCAGGCAAGACAGCTCAAGCGTCAGCATCTCCAACTCTAACGCTTAAAGCCATATAAAAAAACCACATTGGTTTGACATCTTGGATGAAAAATAGCTGCGAGATTTCTTCAGATAACATGGCTATTAAAGAGGGCCTTGGCTTCAGTGACAAACGCTGAAGAAAGCTTCCCGCTGTTGCTGGAATGTCCCCTTCCCTGGGCACAGTTAACGGCAGTGCTTACTAAGGAGACAGCATGGATTGAAGCACCTTAGAAAGCCCGACGCTCAGCAGAGCTACAAAGCACTGGTAACGTTCATACCTAGGAGACCGGACACTTTTTAGAAGGGTGGTGTGGGGACAAGTATTTTTTTCCGAGTCCCTCCAATTCAATCAGATCAAAGGTTGAACGGTGTTGTGACAGAGTATGGAGGAGACTGAGTGCTCAGCTACCATCGTCTGCCACGCACACCCTCGTTTCTAGGACGTTCTGATTTCAGCCTCCAATTCACCAGACTGGGAGAGTGTATTAATCCCCTGTGACTTGGACAGCTGTGTGTGTGTGTGTGTGTGTGTGTGAGAGAGAGAGAGAGAGAGAGAGAGAGAGAGAGAGAGAGAGAGAGAGAGAGAGAGAGTCTGTGGGAAACTTTTGGCAGGCACAGAATTCAAACATTGAAAATAAGGAGAAAAAAAATCAGGTCGGCCAGGCTGATGTTCCGGAAAAGACTCACCTGAGCATCCCCCAACGTCTTACCCCCTCTCGAACTGCCCCGAGACCTTCCCCATCTCAGGCAGGGAAACAGCATCGCCCAGAGCCCAGTACACTATTCACACCTTCAAAGATGGGCTCCTGTGGCAAGAGCTCTACTCGGGGCTGGTGGGACCGAAATGATCTTCTCACGTGCCCGTTAGACAGGGTGGAATATTGGTTGTGTACCTTTGAGGTAAACGGATGGATTGAGGAGGGTGGAATTTGGGGTTCTGAGAATGGTCCAAAGCCACTATCTCATTTTTCGTCCCTTTATTTTCTTTTGAAGAATCTGTTTGCACTTGCCAGCTTGATGTTTAAAAGGGAGGGGGTCGGGCAAGGAATGCGGTGGGGGGCACGCAAGGGTAGAGGGAGAGAGATCATTCTGGAGTAGTTTGTGTCAATTGCACCTGGCGTTCGGATGCACGTTTTGCACATGCCACGCCTGGGTTTTGACTGCGGGAAAAGTTTACCCCAGCACCTTCAATTATAAATCCTTTATCTGTCTCGCAGAGGGACAAAGTAGGCCTGAGTCAAAGCTAGGGTAACCTCCGGACAGACAAGCAAACTTCCCACCGGCAGCTCGCGCCGCTCAGGCTCCTGGCTTGTCATGCTCAGCCCCAGCAGTTCGCAGCCCGCACTGGGGCGCAGGAGCTGCGCGTGGAAACACAGATCTCTAGCCAGGCTGGGCGTGTGAGCTAGGGTGGTGACCCTGAGTTCTGAACGCTGAGGATGAGCCCTGTCTTGTCCCTTAACTGTCTGGGCCACGCATAAGCCAGGCTCCCAGGTGCTGTCTGGCCTGAGCTGCGATGCTCCCCCGGGGTTCCGAGCGGTGCTGGAGCAAGGCTTGAGGCCCAAGGCCCCTGTCTCCGGGCGACTCCTGGTTTGTTTTCTGATAGCATGGAAGCAATCAGTCAGCCCGAAGACCAGAAGTCTTCTAGATACCCGCTTCATTTGTGAAGTCAGGGGCCAAGCCTAGGATCCTTACAACCCTTTCTTTTGCCAACCCTGGCCAGCACGGCCCTAGTGATAAAAAGTGAGCACAAGTTCTGATGGGTGTTGGGACAAGCCGTCCTCATGCAGGTTGCATTAGCTGGTTTTTCTGGAGAGTGAATTGCGTGTTAGAGAAAGGCATTTGTGCACCCGGCTCTAGGCTAAACACACTTCGCCTTGACCTTCCCTCTGGCTGTTTCTCCTCTCCAGTTCAGTCTTTAAACCCTTAGGTGGGGGCTAAGGAGGGGAGGTAGTGTTTGTAGGGTATTTGAAACCCTGCAAGCAGCCGGCATCAGCGCCTGAGAGCTGTTTTGGGGTTTTCAAGCGGATTCCGTGAAGAGCCAAAGTGGGAGTGGATTTTGTAAAAGGATGTTGGAGGACCTCGGTGGCCTCCCACCAGCCCACCCACTCACCACCACCCACCTGAGGAGGGGAACAGAGGGAAGAGGCGGTGGCAGCGGCGGGAGCAAACCTGCCAGCTGCAGGTTGCCTAGAGGCGGGTTGACGGCCATCCTTTCACGCTCTCCTCCCCTGTGCCCAGCGTGACGCCGAACCCAACCTGGATTTGTTCTGAATGGTGGGGGAGAAAGTGAAATGCCACCAGATCAGTAGCAAGTAGCAGCTGCGGCGTTTCTCTCTTGGGAACCCCACTGCTCAGAAGCCTCCGAGTGATGTTTGTTTAACCAACAGCTTTCAAAGTAAACATCAGCGAGTCTGTCCAAAGAAGTTGGGAGCCAGAGGGGGACTGGCAGAAAAAGAAATTAAAAAAAATAAAGCCTTGTCCCCACCAGAACAAAAAGAGCCCCCCCCCCACCGTAAAAGGGCACAGGATCGCCACAAACATATACATAGTAAGGACTTGTTAGCGACAAGGTGATCTCAAAGAAAAACACAACCCCACGGTGATGATGAGGGGGCTGTTGGTGATTGAGGGGGGTCACACGACAGCTTGATGTGGGGAAGTGGACAGAAACGAACAAAGGGGTGAGGAGGGGCATTCCCTGCCCTAGAGTAATAAGGAGTCGGCTGAGAGCTGTTCGCCGCCAGCCCTGGCTTTGCCACAGGCACCGAACTTTCCAATATCAAGATATTAACAGATGGTGCGGAGCGCAGGGAGGGCTCTTACTTACATAACCCGGCCACTGCGCCCGGTCGCGCCGCGATGCGAGAGGCACTCGCCAGCCCTCCCGCTCGCCTTCCGTGGGGTTGCTCTTGTTCCCCAAGATCGCTTGCTCATCCGCAACCCCACCCACCCAGGCTTGGAGGGCCAGGGTTCGGAGAGGCTGTGTTTTCGGTTGTCTTTTTTTTTCAGTCCACAACAGGGAAGCTGGAAGAGCCTAGGTCAGAGATAAGCTGAGGGACACCTGCGGGGACAAACGGGGTGCTCGCCCTCGTACTTGGGGGTGTCACAGAGTGGAATGTGCACTCACATACACATGGTCACACCAACACATGCGCCACCACCACCACTGGGTGTGATCACCCTGTCTTGCTGTCAGAGAAGTACAAAGACAGGCTCGGGCAGCAGTGGTGCGGAAGTGAGGTGGGGTAAGGGTGCAAATGTGAGCGGACGCCTTGCAAGTGGGGCGCAGTGGCAAAAAGCACACCAAGTCTCCGGGTACGGCAACCCTTTCCAGCCCAGGCAGATTAGTAAGTGCTCTGTGAGAGTGGCGGTGTGGCCTCCCGTTGTCTTCACTTCCAAGGCCACTCCGGAGAGAGGCCCAGTCACTCCTCCCAGTGTCCCAGGTCCTGTATGTCACGCAACATGCAAGGGTGTGTTTGCGGAGCCCCTTGGCGCCGGCTTTCCAAAACCAGCGACGAACGCTCCCGCGAGTACTGGAAAACCTGTGGGAAGGGCTGGAAGGCTGGGAATGTGCCCGGCAGGCATTGGGCGCTACCCGGGCTTCCTCGCGTGTCCTCCTGTCCTCACTGCTGGCCTGGCCTTCTCGATCGCCCCCATGCTAGGCGTCACAGCCTCCAGGTCGGGGAGATGGTGACCTCGAGAGACTGTGGCGCCACTGTCGCCACAGAGCGTTCTGGAGGAGGAGGTGGGGGGAGTTCGTCCCGGCCACCTGCCGGCTGCTTGGCCTGTCCCCACCAGGGTCCTACAGCCCTCGCCTCCTTCCTTGACCGCTGCACGAGTGGTCGCTTGGCCCTGCTTGGCCCGGCTCAGCGCACACCGGACCGCACGGGGCAGCCACCTGCTCCGGGGGGCCGAGAGCGTCCCACTGGGCTCCAAGCAGACGTGAGCCATAGCCAAGCCCGGCTGTCCCCGCCATGTCCCCTCCCCCGCCGCCCGCCTGTTGCTGCGGTGGTGGCGCGACACAGCGGACTCACACAGTGGAGCCCAGATAGGGGACCCTCTGCAGGGATAGTGAGAGGGGCAGGACATAGAAAGAGATGGCGGTCTCCCGTTCAGCCTAGCCCAGCTCGGTCCATAGGTCTAGAGCTGTGTTACTCGGTCTTTTCCTTTGATGTTTGAGAATTCAGAAGTGGTTGTGCATTTTCTGGGTTTTGGGGACAGGACTTAAGTTGCAGATAGATACTCAGGGTCTCAGAGCTTGGACCGAGGACCAGCGCTAGATACAAACAGGTCAAGGCCAGAAGAACACTCAAGAGAGCCTGCGGTTGTGAATTTATTCCCAGAGAAGGGAGCCCGATGGAGTTGCATTTTGTTTAAATTAGAGCATGACGAAGCTGAAAGCCAGATTTCTATAATTTTTTTTCTGGTAATATTTCTTTTATGAAGTATCTAAGTATCTGTTTGTCATCATTTTGAGATCAAAAGGCAAGCCCATATGCTACATAGTTCCCCAAAATTGACGTTTAAATATGTTTTAAATGTTTTATTCAACGTGGAGGAGGAGGCTGCTAGAGCGGCTACCATTGCGATAGGGCTTCGGAAATATTATTATTGAGTTAATAAAAATTCACTCAAACCCCACTGAATCCAAGCCACTGCAGGGCACTACAGTGAGAGCCCAGCCAAGGGCAGCTGTGGAAGGGAGACAGGCAGGAAGGTGCCATGCCTGGCTGCCATGGTGTAGCAGGGCTAGGGAAGAGAGCCCAGGAAATGGACCCGCTGACCCAGCAGACAGCAGATCAAGATGCTGGCCAGATTGGAGCAGAAGAGTTAGCAGTTAACTAAATAGTCAGTACCAGGGGCCTTTGGAACCTCAGAGCTGGAGCCAGGAGTTCTAGATTTCAGGGTTTCAAGAAAGGAACACCATGTTAAAGTGGACCAGGTCTGTGTAGGTGGACCTGGTGTGGGGGGCACACCTCCCTGCCATACCTGTCCTGGAATAGTGATGTGTAGCCTTGGGGAGGGTGGGAAGTCTTATGCTTTTTAGCTAGTCTGTGCACCGGGGGGGAAATACCCGTGACCCTACAGGACAAAGGAAAACAACCGCTAAGACAACTAGAGATGGACATATTGTTGGCCCCAAGCTGTTAGGAAGAACAGGGCAACTTGTGGCTTCCGTTCACAAACCCTGCCTAATAGAAGGAATACTTTTGTTTTTTCTACACTACTTGTGGGTGAGGGCCTCTGGGAAAGAGTGTGTGGAAGAAAGGGAGAGAGAGCATTGGGTGGGTAACAGAAAAAAGGGAAAATTTGAGGGTGTGGGTGGGAGTTGAGAGAGTACAGGGGTGTGTGTGAGGTGCCTGCGGAGTGTGAGTGAGCCAGAGGGGTCACATATAGCTGGAGAGAGAATGAAAGGGGGGGGCGAGAGGGGCGTGTGGAAGGAGCCAGGGGATGCAGGAAACCTCGGTGGGCATGCAACTCCGTGCAAGTCCCAGCCCTCTTCGGGAGCGAGCAAGGTTGAAGTGGGGAGAAGGGCCAGGCAAGAGTGGAGATGAGGTGGGAGGCTAAATCTGGCCTTGGTTTCAGTCTGGTGAAGGCCAGTGTTTCTTGGCTTCCTCTAGGCCAGCCTTTCGAAGCAGCTCACTTGATAATCCCAGGCTGGCTGTGAAGAGACTTGGAACAACACCTTGGAGCCATCAGCCACAGAGAACAGATATCTTGGGTTCTTTCTGTGTTTGTGCATGCGTGCACTTGTGTGTGTGCATGTAAGGAGGGGTGGTATGACCTCTGACCACAGCGAACACACCCTTAGGTACCTTGTGTGTGCTTGCTGGGCCTTAGACCCTGCACATCAGCTTCCCCTTTGCTCCTAAATCAGTCTCCTTCTGCCCCAGCCTTGGCTCCCTCACTCCTCAGAGGCCAACAGACCCAGTACCAACACTGGACAGCTCCCTGTGTCTCTCCTTAGGGATTAGGTCTGGCTGTGGTTTTAGAAGGGTCCAATAGCAGTGAGGCTCCAAGTGGAGTCAAAAAAGGGATCATTTTCTTGATTCCAGGGCATCACTGCTGTGAGCCCCTGCAAAGCCTGGTGTGTGGCGGCCCTGTGGAGAGCAGCCCACGGACAATTCCGATGCTGACCCAACATGAGCAGTGATTAGCTGTGTTTGATTTGGTCAGCTTTCTGAAGCCTCAGTCAGAAGCTCTGTTCTAGAAAATCTGGATGAGGCAAAAGCGTGAAGACCTTATTTTCTCATATTCCAGCTTGACCTCTCCATGAAAACAGTGAAGATGCAGTAGGCATGCGCACTCACAGCCACCTGCCATAGCAGCAGTGCTCTCTCTGGTTAAGAACTCTTGCTGCTGCTCCACCCAAAGCATCCATCTGGGATAGTTTACCACTCTCTGTAACTCCAGATCCAGGGACTCTGACACCCTCGTTTGGCCTCTGCTGGCAATTGCACTCATATGCACACACATACACGCACACACACACACACACACACACACACACACACACACTTAAAAATAAGTTCTGAAAACAAAAGGCCACAGAGGATGAGAAAAGACTCACTTAAGTGTGGTCTATGAGATAAAAGGAAAATGTGGTGACCTAAAATGCACAGTGGATTTGGATGTCCTGATTGCAGGATCATTATAAAGTAGAAGACACAGCCGGGCGGTGGTGGCACACGCCTTTAATCCGAGCACTTGGGAGGCAGAGGCAGGTAGATCTCTGAGTTCAAGGCCAGCCTGGTCTATAAGAGCTAGTTCCAAGACAGCTAGAGCTATTACACAGAGAAACCCTGTGTTGAAAAAACAAATGAACAAACAAACAAACAAAAAAAACCCCAAAAAACAAAGTAGAAGACTCTGAGTGAGAACATCAAGTCTGATGTATGTTATTCTCCCAACAGCCAGGGCTATCCCCATTGCATTAATGAGTCAGCAGAGAAGGGAGGAGATCTCACATCTTGGTCAAGCCCAAAAGACAGTACTTGCAGAGCACGGATTAGAACCTAGTGTTGTGTGACAAAACCTCTCCTGGAAAGATAAAACACACAACCCCTCCCAGTCAGGGATCCCATGACAGCCCACAGTACATACCACTAAAGTCGAGCTTCATCAGGGTTACTTACAGGAATAGAAATGACTCAATTACCAAGGCTCACCCCAGCATGGGCGACAACTCACAAAAGCTGGGACAGCTGGAGCACACTGCACAGCCTGCAGGCCACTCAACAGATTGGAGTGTGTCCTTTCCAAGTGACTCTGGTCTAAACCTCTTCCAGGCATTTCTCTCAGGCAGCTGGTCCAGTCTCAGAGTCTGAATCTTTTCCCTTGTGAGAGTCCTTGGGCAGCTCATCACTCATCTGAGACACTCGCCTAGTATTGTTTACTCAAGCAGGGAAGGGGCCTAGTGAATCTGGTCAGTTTCAGGGACTTCCTGGAGCTGTTTTTAGTCGTTTATCCTTTTTTTTTTTCAAGATAGGGTTTCTCTGTGTAACAGCTGCCCTGGAAATCATTCTGTGGCTCATGCTGGCCTTGAATTCACAGAGATCCTGGTGCTTCTGACCCCCGAGTATTGGGATTAAAGGTGTGCACCACCATAGCTGGTTCAGTTATTCATCTTCTCATTTCAGGAAGAAGCTTTCTGTGAGATGAAACATTTCAATCTTGGAGAAAAAAAGTGTTACAAAGTTACACGTCATCCTGCATGAAGCTGAGGCCATTTCTCTTAGACGGTAGAAATCTCTGCCATAAGAGTTTGTTTGTGTGTATGAATGTTTTCCTTGCATATATGTGTGTGTGTGTGTGTGTGTGTGTGTGTGTGTGTAATGTGTGTCCTTAGTGTCTGTAGAGGTCAGAAGGCATTGGATCTCCTGGAACTGGAGGTAAGGTGGCTGTAAACCACCCCATAGGTGCTGAGAGGCGGAGCCCAGGTCCTCTGTAATAACATCCAGTGCTCTTGACCTCTGGGCCACCATGCAAGCCCCCTGTATCGTTTCAATCAACCCAACTGTCATGGCTTCAGCTTTTCCTCGATTATCCTGCCATCAGTGTTCCCACCCCCACCCAAACTGTGGACATTTCCACAACAAAGTTATCGAACGGAGAAGAATCACCAAGGTGTCTGTTTATGTTTTCCCTCGGATTTAAGTGAAGCCAGTAAAGGTAGAGGCCGTGCAAGCCAGGATTCACTGTGTGCCACAGAGAGCCCATTTTGTTGAAATAGAATTGTAAAAAAGTAAAAAGGGGGGCAGGCTAATCCTGTTAAACGTGGTGCATGTTTCTGCAGTGTGCAGGGAGAGATTAGAGCAGGAAAGACACCAAGTACTGTGTCGCTCTCACTAAGCTAACGTGACAACTCGTCTTTGGCGATCTTTACAGCGCGTTAGGCAACAGTGGCTGACTCAGAAGTGTTTTCTAGTGTGCCTTTGTGTTGCCCACGGGGTTCTTTCATTTCTTAAATTTTCTTTCTTTTCCTGCCCCTTTCTTCCCCACACTGCTCTATTTTGCTGTTTAATCCACAGTGTCTCCCTCAAGTCAAAACATTTAGCTGGCTCTGATCGAGATTTGGTTTTGAAGATGCCCTTTGACCTTGGACTGTGCAAAGCAGCCCCTGAGAAGTCAGCAGTCCACCCTCAACCCTGTGCTCTCTCCTGGGGCTCCAGAAACAGCTTTTGGGGGAACCAGCTCATTCTGGGTCGCATAGCGAAGCTGGCCTCCCTCCCCCTTTCTTCCTTCTCTCTTCACCCTGATTTCTTTTCTCTTTTACCCCTCCACCTGTGCTTCCTCTCAGCTCACTGGCTTTCATCTTTTCTAGAAGGTCCATCTCTATCTGACAATTCCTTTTCTCTTCTTTCCTTTCTTTCTTTCTTTCTTTCATTTTTTTTGCTGTTTTCTTTCTAGTTCTCCTTCATCTCAATGGCTTTCTTTCATCTTTTCTCTCCTAGAATTATCTTTTCAGGACCGAGGTGCTAGGCTCTGAATCTAGGGCTTTGCCAACTCTGAACACACATTGAGCCGTGTTCTCAGCTCTGCTCTCTTAGATGCTCCTTGCCTTCTTCACGTTATTTAATCCCCTTCCTTCTTTTCCTTCCCTTTAAACAGCACAGTGACACTTCTAACGAGAGGTTATGCACCCTTGAAAGTTTCCAGCTGAAGGGAGGTCAGGTGAATGGCTCCCACTGCTGACATGAGCAAATGGAGGAAGAGCTGATGTAGAGGAAGCATGGCTCTGAGACTCCGTCACTGTCTTTCCGAAGCAGGTGTCCAGCCTGTTTGGTGATGCGGCT
The DNA here is from genome assembly GCF_000317375.1 of Microtus ochrogaster. Taxonomy (NCBI): domain Eukaryota; kingdom Metazoa; phylum Chordata; class Mammalia; order Rodentia; family Cricetidae; genus Microtus; species Microtus ochrogaster. The sequence continues at coordinate 76,254,618 of NC_022013.1, forward strand.
GGCTGTCCATCCTTCTGTGGTTTCGGCACCCTCTGGCCCATGGTCCCTTCCCCCGCTTTCCCTACTGGCTTACCACCAGAGGCTAGATGTTGAGTCAATGGAAAAACAACACTGGCCAACATTAAAGGGAGACTGTTTGGAAAAGGAAGGCCCTGCTGAGGCACGGAGGAAGCCTGCGTGTTAACACGGGCCACCTCTTATCTGGGGCAGCTGGGGCTGAGCTGCGCGTGCTCACTCCATCCTTTGGCAAGAGGTCTTCTGCAGTCAGGCAGCCCTGGGACTGAGGAGCCATTCTTGGTCCCAGAACTATAGAGACAAATGCCATTGCTCCCCTTAGAGACTGAGCAGCTAAGTGTTGAAGGGAGCATGCTCCCTAAAGCCCGCATCTCTGGGCTCTAACTCCCACTTGCTGTGAGTACACCCACAACCCAGCCATTGCTGACAGGAAAGCGAGTACTGAGAAAGAAGGAGAGAAAGAAACCTGAAGGAAAAGAGGACAAGGCGTGTGGGTGGACCTGTGGCTCTGAGTTGGCTGCCCTTAGGCCTTTGAACAGAAAGCAAATGGCTACCCTGCCATAGATTCACTGAATCTCTTTGTATGGTCCGGACATTTTCATCATACTGACATCTTCAGACCTTGCTCTGGGGGAAGAGTTAGCAGAACCTTTCCCGAGGAGGTCTGTCTACTCAGCCAGCCACAGACTCACCTCTGGGTGGGTAAAATCATGCCCAGGGTCACAAGTGCAGTGTTTCCTTGGGGTGAAGTCCCTTCGATAACTTCTGGACATTTCACTTTTGGAAACCTTGGCTGCATGCACAGATGCAGAGCAGCTTGGGGTTCCCCCCCTACCCCCACCCCCCGCTTCCGGGTCAGTTTGAATCAGACGGCAGATGATGTGAGCTAGTCATTGCTGCCTGGT
>NC_022013.1:76255637-76264871 GCF_000317375.1 Microtus ochrogaster
CCCGTGTGTGTGTGTGTGTGTGTCTCAGAGGACAACTTGTGAGGATGAGTCCCGATCTCGTCTTCCACTACATGAGTCCTGGGAATGGAATCCAGGTTGTCATGCCCTCATGGTGCCTTTGACCCAGTGGACCATTTAGATGGCCCAAACGTGAAGTTGATTTTAATTTTTACTTTTGGTCTTTGTTTTGTTCTGTACGGTTTTTCTGTAGATGTGTGATGTGACCCCCAGGCATGTAACTTATAAGTACCATTAGATGAAAAAAAAAATCAGTTTGGTTTGATGCTTCCCAAGGCCAACCTATAGGTCATGCATGACCCATGTAACACAGTGGCGAACTTTACTCCTGAGTTTGTCCCTTTGAGCCACTTGAGAAGGATGTTCCTTTAGATGGGAGAGGGATTGACTGCAAGAATGTGATTGGTGAGCTTCTGTCCCCATCGAAGGACTGAAGATCAGGATTGCACCAGTAGGCTTCTGGCTTCCAGTATCCTTGTGCTGAGTCTCAGCTTCTCACCAGCTGGGCTTTCTCCTCAGAGAACCCGGTCATCTGGGTGCTGGATTTATCTGTAGCTGCTCACGGGAGTTGTCAATCAGTGGAAATTCTGCCAGTGATGTGTGGCGTCCATTTCAACAAACATGAATAACATCTCCTCCCATGTCCCCAGTCATCCTTCTGTCCTTTCTCATCCAAGGCTTGAGTTTCAGACAGGATAGAAAGCAAGCTTTTCTTTAGTCTCCTATTTGGTCTAGGAAGACAATTTATGACACAGATGATTTGGATCTCACTGAAGCCTCGTCAATAAGAAATCACTGATTAACCAACAAACTGAATGTAAGCTATATTAAATTCAGTCTTATCGTCCATTTCTTCATGGAAGTTTCTGGAATTTGTGAACTTCATGAGTGTTTAGTTGTGAGGTTGTTTTGAACTTTTGAATGATTTAAGGACCCAAGTAGAGGTGGAAGGGTAAGGGAGAAAAAGTGAAAAAGCATAAAAAGTTATTAAATGTATCAGTTAAAACCTCCAAGACCACTTTTTATGTGAGTTTTTGACTTCCTCAAAACACCAAAAGTGTTTTGCTCATATTAGTCCTGTCAAGAGAAGCTGGACTCATGTGTTGTCTCATTCTGGAGGTTCCATAGCCGGGTTGCTAACGTGGGGCTGAAACAAATGGCACGGGAGTCCACGTTCCCACAGGCAGAAGGCATTCGCAGTTACACTAATCATTAGAGTTTCATGCTGATGGTGGGGGAGGGGTGGAGCCCTTCACATCGCCTTGTTTAGTTATGTTCGCTATGAAGAAAAATCGTTGTTTACCCCTGGGGAATTTCTGAAGGAAAAAAAAATCAATTTCTATCAATGAGTGATATTTTTCTCCGCAAGGGGTATTGACTCGACAATGGTGAGTTATTTTCCTCAGACACTGAGAATGGTTAGTGGACATGTCTTTTATGATCTCATCAGCACGTCGTTTTCAGCAGAGGCATCTTGTCCAGGACATCCCAACTTCTGAATTGCCACTGGTTGGAGAATTTTAGAGTCTCAATACATCTGTATGAAATACTCCTATAGACTGTGTTCTAAGTTAACAAGTATGGCCTCCCCATTCTGCCGCTTTATGGGGGTGTAGCTTTTGTGATGGGGCAGCAGGTGGTAGAGAATCTTAGCCTGTTCTCTGGCTCTTCTCAGCGTGTTCTCTTGGCTCCTGCATACACCCATGACCCTCTCATGGGGTCACATCTCCTTCACTGTCTCCAGAACTCCTTTCCCTCTTTTTATATTATAGTGTCATACTGGTATTTTTAATTTGATAGTCAACCAAAACCAACTATTTTCTTTAGAAATGTTCTTACTGGGAAGACAAGGCTGCCTCAAACTCCCCATGTAGTCCAGGTTAGTCCAAACTCATCCCATTATCTTGAGTATTGGGATTATAGGCATGTGCTACCATACTCAGCTTGAACTAAAATTTTATGTTGTCAGAGAACCCTTTATGTGAATGAACCTTTTGAGAGGTGGAGATGGAGGAAAAGTCAGGGAATGTTGGAGCCTTGTGAGCTGCTTGATACAGCCTAGAGTCTTCTGAGATGAGCATCTCACCTGAGCGATTGCAGAGATCCAATCATCTTGTGGGTGAATCTGTGGAGCATTGTCTTGATTGCCCACTGATGCATGACGACCCAGCCTGGGGACAGCGCCATATTTATGCAGGTGATCCTGGGCTGGATAAGAAAGCCAGATAAGTATGAGCCCAAATGAGTACACAAACTGTGTTCCTTCGTGGTTTCTAGTTTAAGTTCCTGCTTGAGTTTTTGCTCTGACTTCTCTCAGTGGTGGACTGTGTCCTGGAAGTATAGCCAGACAAACCCTTTCCTCCTCTAAGTGGCTTTGGTCATGGTGTTTGTCACAGCAACAAAATGAATCTAGGATGCTTTGTCACTCACTGTGAAGGATTATTCTCTCTGTTAGTTCATTGTCTCGAATTTTGTGCTTTCTTAATATATTTTCCTTGATTGTGTGCAGATGGTGTAAGCTCTAGTGTCATTCCTCAGGAGCCTTCTACCTTATTTTTGAGAACAGAGCTCTGTTATTGGCCTGGAGCATGGCTATTGGAATAGGCAGGTTGACCAGTAAGCCCCAGGGATCTACCTAGCTACCTTGCTAGTGCTGATTTTGCAAGCATATACCACTATGATTTTGTTGCTGTTGTTTGTTTGTTTTTTTTGCTGTTGTTTATTTGCTTTTGTTGTCATTTGTTTTGTTGGTTTTTTTGTTTTGTTTTTATGTGGGGGATGAAGGTTGAGGCAAGACCTAATGCTTATGTAGCAAACACTTCATTGCCTAAGCCACCGCTCCAGCCCATTATTGTTGGAGTGCTTCTGGGATACATTTGCTAAATCTAAGGTTTTTTCCTTCTTTCTTCTTGTCTCACTGAATGACTGCAGTTACCTTACACCCAGGGACATGCTCATTTTGACACTCTTGTCTGTAATGTTTGCCCAAGAACCACAGGTTAGGAGGTTTGGTCATGGTCTTGCTTAATACTCATGTCAGGGCTCTCCTAAGGACGTCTAAAAGCTCCATTGTGCTCCAAGCTTACACACAATCTGTTTCCTGTTCTGAGTTTCTGATATCTTGCTGTTTTCTCTTTGGATATCCATGTCTCCCCCTGACTCTTTATTCTAATACCCGGAACGTATCTAAATGTGTGTGGCCTTCCTTGAAAAGCACCAGACTGTCTGTGGATGAAATATGCCCCTACTCCTGAGCTCACCCAAGGGTTTAACCCCTGAATTCAGATCTCAACGGTGTTAGGAGAGGGAAACTCAACCCTGCTCAGTTGTCTGAAATGTCTATGGGAAGTGATGAGATTGGATCTCCCATGATGAGACATGATGGTCTTATAAGGAGAAGGAGAGCCTCATAGAAATCCCTCACAGAGCCCAGGCCATGGAACTTGCCTGCATATTCTGCCTTCAAGCCCACGAGCTAAATGAACCTGTCTTTATATAGTACCCTCCCTCAGGTATTTTATTTCAGTAACAGAGATGCTGGCCAGTAACCCCCTGATCCTTCTCTAGATAAGTTCTTCTTCACTTTCCAAGGTCCAATTTAAAATTCATTTGCCTGAGAAAGCTCAGCTTCTGGTTAGTTTTGGTCAAATTAATGCAATCCAGCATCATTTGGAAAGCTAGAACCTCAGCTGAGGAATTGCCTCCCCCAGAATGACCCATAGGCAAGGGCAAGTGTATGGGGACATTTTGATGACTGATGTGGGTGGGCCCAGCCCCAGCCCATTGTGGGCAGTGCCACCCCTGAGCAGATGGTTCTTAGTTGTCTGAGAAGGCAATCTGTGCAAGTTGTGGAGCACAGTCCAGGAAATAGTGCTTCTCCTGGCCTCTGTTCCCGTTACTGCCTTAAATCCCCACCCTGTCTTCCCTTCAGGGTAGACTGTAACGTGTAAGGTGAAGTAAATCCCTTCATTTCCAAGCTGCTTTTGGTCAAGGTGTTGTTAATCACAGTGACAGAAAGCAGGCTAGGACAGCTGCCTAATCTCGAAACCCTGGTCACACATGCCTTTTGTTGATCAAAAATGAAGTAAAGTTGTTCATCCAGCCGTGTTCTCCGAGTGCTTCTGGTGGGCTAGCTGTTGGGATGTCATATAAGACATCAAAGTCCTTGCTCCGCGGAACTTACATTGCGGTCTCCGAGCAGGAAGTGACCATAGCTCTTTAATAACATCAGGCAGTGCAAATGGATACAAGTGAAGCTAGGACCGGGCAGAGAGGGCTGAAGATGATTGCCACGAAGATGCCAAGAGGAGGGTTGCTCAGCACAGAATTCCCAGTACCTGCCACAGAGCCTGGTACCTGAGAAAACACCCTGGAAGCCTTTGCTGAATGAGAATCCTGACGGCTGGAAGATAAAAAGGCTGCAATTAGGTATCAGTTGAATATATAATTCTGTGCTTTTGGAACCAGTTTCCCTGGCGAGAACATGTGGGCCTTGTGTTAACCATGTTTTCAGGATGAGCTGGGGTCAAGCCTGACCTCCGTTTAGAGTTGGTCACATCCATACCTGTCAAGTGAAGGAATCATATACTCCTTCTTCTTACCCAGATTGAGACTGGCTGTGAATGAAACATGTGTGCCCGAAAGAATCCTTGTTCTCTTTGGTTTCTATTTATACTGACGACCAACTATTTTGCAATGAAGGGTAGGATTTTTTTTTCTTTCTGTGATCTGCATACGTGTTTTTAAATGACTAATGAAGCCAATCTGGACCTGGCAGATTTCGCCTCTACTTGTGAATATGTGATCTCCCCCCCCCCCACACCCCGGAAGCTAGCTGGCTTCCTGCTCTGGTTGCAATAGCCTCACTATTGGCATTCTGCATTTAAAGCCTTTTCCATTTTGTATCTTGTCACTGGGTCTGGCTCTTAGCATCCCCCATCCCTTCTTATTTTTAAGCCCACATTATCTTCTCAAGAATAGTCTGAAGATTAGAAGCTGAAAGGCTCAGTAGGCAAAGTGCTTGCAGTGTAAGTGTGAGGGCTGGAGTTTGGATCCCCAGCGCCCAGGTGAAACCTGGGTGTGGCTGAATGCACCTTCGGTCTCCAAGCTGAGGAGATGAAGACAGGAGCCTCCTTGGGGCTTATTGACCAGTCAGTCTAGCCAATCAGTAAGCTATAGGTTCAGTGAGAGACAGGTTTCAAAAACAAAAAAAACAAAACAAAACAAAGAGCCATAGAGAGTTATGGAGAAAGACACAGTGTGAACTTCTGGCCTCTTTAGACATATCCACACACACATGCATGTGAACATGTACACACATATGTAATTCTCTCACAAAAGACTATTCTGAAGATTAGATATCTTTGATTAGTAAAATATTTTGGGGTGCAGAGTCAAGAAGAAGAAGGACTGAACCAAATTGGGTCCGTTCTCTATTCCTGGCCACGGTAATTAAACCCTGAGACGAGAGACAGGAAAAACGGGCTCTTCCCTAGGCCTCTGCTGTGTTCTTCCTCCATCCCACCTTCCTGGTGAGATGCTGGCCTTTTCCTCTTCCTGGGGACCTTTCCTGGTCTTGCCCCTCAGCTGTTAGTCTGCCACCCGGTTCATACAAGAAATGCCAGGGGAAGTTCCCCCTCCCAAGTTCATGTTGGCTCTTAGCCACACCGTTTTGTTTGGCCCCCATCTCTCTGTGTGACTCTTCACTAGTCTCCATGATCAGATTCAAGAAGCCCCAGCAGAATGTCATGTGATCTGCCTTCCCCCCCCCCCCCCTTAGCGTCCTCAGTCTGCAGGCGCTTGTGATGAGGTTTATGTGTAGCTGCTGTTGGCGTTAACTAAAGTTTGTATTTGCTCTCTTCCTCGGGTTATTAATGTTACAAATGCCACGTTATACATGTGTGTATGCACACGCATGCGCGTGTGTGCGTGTTTGAATGTACAAGCATGTTTCAGAGTGCATGTCCTCCTTAGTTTTGGGACAGGATAGCTCCCTGGCCTAGAACTCACCACGTAGGGTAAGATGACTGTCCAATGAGCCCAGAAGCTCTGTGTTGCTGCTTCTCTGAGGCTGGGGTTATAAGCACACCTGAGTTTTTACATGTGTTCTGGGGGGGGTCAAGTGTTGGTCCTCATTTTGATGTTGCAGCCACTTTGTGGACTGAGCTATTTCTTCAGCCCCAGCTATGTAGTTTTAAAACTTATTAAATGCCTCCCGTACTTTAAACTGTAAGCTGCATCAATGCAGGGAAACATGCATGCTTTGTCAGCCAGAGTGCACAGTTCTGACCAGTGTAAACATGTCTAGAGATCTTTGTGAGATGTGGGGTGCATACTGAAGGAATGAAGGCTTGGGGGGATTTGCACCTACCCTCCTGGTTTTTTTTTTTTTTGGTCTAAATGTGTACAAATTGATATAGGCTAAGAAATTCAATAACTGTCTTCATCAGTTTTAGTCTCTGTGTGGGGACATGTGACAAGACCCAGAATTCCTGGTACCGCCCTTTTACAGCATTAAAAAAAAAAAAAGAAAGAAAGAAAAACTTGGCGTATTACATCAACCAGATTTTCCCCCTTTGTCTCAAATAAGGCTCAGCGGAACAGTAGCCCTCCTCACTCAGCACAACAATCAAAAACTCACAGGCCCTCAGCTGCCTGGGATGATGTCACAGAACTCTCAAGAAGGCTTGCTGCTGAGCTGGGCTCGGGTCCAGCTCACACAATTCTTCCTGCCACTTTCAGAGCCTGAGAGAGATTAGGTGGTCGCTCTCTTTCTCTCTCTCTTTTTTAATTCTTTTTCTTTCTCTCTCTTTTCCCCTTTCCTTTTCATCTTCTCAAAAGGCATCTTGGTTTACGTCTAAGCACGACATTAGCTCTGGCTGCCCTAAATAACATTTTAATTGAAGTCTCAGTCCAAACAAATGCCCGGCCTCTTTATTAACCCCAACAGTGTAATTTTTCACCCTAAGCCCGATTCAGGGGGAACTGTCTCACTTAAACTGCCGTGCGATGGAACATGGCAGCTTTCCGCTATCATCTCTTCTCTGACCTTAATTTGAACCTTAATCTCTCTTAGCCATGCTCTCTTTATTAGCTGGCCACAGTGTGCCCAGTGCTAATTTTCCTGTTAGATTCTCCCACTGTAGACGTGGGTTCAGTCCACCTCAGCTCCCCTGTGGTACTATCAAGGTTTCTTTCTTGGCCTTTTTTTTTTTTTCACGGAAAGGAAAGGAAATCTTTTATTTGTTTTTGTTTAGTAATTTCAATAGCTACTTTGCAAAATGCTCTGTAGAACTTTAGCTATTTCTGATGTTCACAAAATGTATGTGCATAAAAATAATATACTCTTTAATTGTCAGGAAAACTCTTGAAAGTAAGTACAAAGGATTCTTCACCTATAGACAGACCCACAATTAGAAAACAAAGCAGAAAACCAAGATCATTACTTTACTAATTTAGGCAAAGACGATATTTTTTTTATCAGAAACCTCTGACCTTGGGGGGCACCTGAATTATTCAGATAATAGCTTTAATTCCTTCATTCATTTTAACGCTTAGACATGACCAATGACTAACAACAGAGAAAGTAATTTATTTTTCCTAATTATACCTTCCAGTTTTTTTTGACATTGGTAAAATGATCCACATTAGAATGCAGGGGAAAAAAAGCATACTTTTCAATCACAATGATAAAAAATGTGTTTCTCTATTTGGAGTCTAGCTTAATATAGCAGAAGTTTGTAGGTAGAAAACAGTGCTTATGATCGTGTGCCCAATTAAATTTATTATAGGTTTTCGTACTTTTTGGCATCGCTATGAAAGCATATTAGTTATTATTCTTTATAACCTAATTGGAGGCTTTGTGTCTGCTCACCCTTCTGTTCTCTGCAGAATACAATAGTTTGTTGATTGCAAAAAAAATTACATTTCTGTGACTTTAAAGTCTTAGAACTGGGGTTGCCATTAAAAGTTGGAGGCACGGTCGGGTGTTTCGGAGGGCAAGGACCCAGTACCCTCTGGGAGTGAGGAGGGAGGCAGCTGGGGACAATTGCCTGTTCCCTGCAGAGCTCCGTGGCCCTAACAGCATGTTGGCGTGATAAACTTTGCCTTCATTTCACAGGCTAGAACAATTAGCGGGAATGAACCAGAGTTCTCCTGGATCACAGTTTATTATATGCTATTAAATTCCATTATTCAAGAAGTTGCTACTATGATCATAAAACTTCTCCCCCAGCCCTCCGTGTATTTTCTGTTGTGCGTTGGCTGCTTGCTTCTCCGATGGGCAAGGTTTCTTTCTCTTTCCCGTTAGCACTTATTCAGAGTGCTTGAAGCTAATTTGGGAACAAATCTTTGAAAAGACAACAAAAATGAGATGTGAAAACACACACACACACACACACACACACACACACACACACACCAACGGATGAAGGCTCTTAATTAGTCCGTTATTTGACACGCACGATTTAACATGGTGTGCTTAGTGCTCCACATTCCCCAAAAGAGAAAGGCTCTTTTTTTCCCCATCCCCAACCTCCCCCCTCTTATTCATTCTTTCCCCCTTGTCACTTTCCATTAACCAGTGATGACATCCTCTGCTGGAAGGGTGAGCAAGTAGATTATTTCCAAACTGGTGTAAGTGACACTCAAAGGTCTGACCCAAAGGGGGGTTTTATGATAGCAACAAGCTCCTCAGCCCCTGGAGTTAGAGAATGTCACTTCAATAACACACCCAAGTCCCTCGTCACAGCATGGCTGCAGCAAGTTGCCAAATGTCCAGGAGTGGTGGGACGAGGACGTGTATGGAAACATCCTGGGAGGTGGTACCATCTCAAGTTATCCTTGTTGCTAGCAGCAACGAGGAGATGCTACGATGACACAGCCCTCCTGCACCATCCATTCTGCAGGCGAGGAGACTGGCGACTGCACAGTTTGCCCCAGTTGTCTCCGCTCACACTCTAAGTGATGGAGCTGAAGCTCGTCTCGTTTAGTGGGCTCCAAGCTCATGTCTGTTTCTGGAAGGGCCATAAACCAGCTTTCTAGTGGGGGTGGCAGCATTTCTTCTAAAATCTGAAGGTTAAACCTACCTGAAAATGGTACTGTCCTCAGGGGCTGCAGACAGCGAGGGACAGAATAAGCTGGGGTTAAAAATAAAGTGGCTAGACTTTGCTAAGAAAAGAAGGGGGGGGGGTGGCTTGCTTGGGTTAGCCTGGTTGT
>NC_022013.1:76265220-76270205 GCF_000317375.1 Microtus ochrogaster
GGATCCAGCGCAGGCTGCTGCCCAGACCCTCACAGTGCCTTCTGGCCTCATAGAGCTTTCTGCTCCTAAGACAAACAAATGTTATTCATTGACCAACTCTCAACTTTTGATCTTCCTTGGACAAATTTTAGCTTCTTTTTCCCAGGAACCCTGGAATCATGTTTGTTATAAAATAAGACTGTGGACTTACATTGACAGAAACAAAAAAAAAAAAAATCACTTGATCATTTGTAGCCAGAAAGGCTATCTTTTAGTTGACAAAATGCCTGAGAAAAATCAATTTGTAAAGAGAGCACATATTTAGACTCAAACAGTTTCTGTAGGTTCTCCCTGGGTGGACATTTAGCTTCATCGCTGTGCACACACGGTGAGTGGAGGGATCAGAGCCGAGGGGCAGATCTGCTCCTGTGCTGCTGGGATGTCCAGAAAAGCAAAATAAATTAGTGAGAAGAAAGGGCTGAGAACCCAATACATTCTTGAAGGACCTGCCCCCTAATGATCGCTTATTTTAATTATGCTCCACCCATCAGCTAGGGGCTGAAGATTTAACATACCGGCTCTTGGGGGACATTTAGGATCAAAAGCATAATACCAGTGAATGGTCGATAACGCTACAGAGGGCAGCTCTCTGGCCAAGGCTCAGTATACGTCTGTAGCCAGGAGGACATGGTGGTTACAGGGAAGAGCGGGTGATGCCACCCCCACTTAGGTCGGATATTAGCACCACGGTGTAGCCTCACCTATTTGCACCCCAGTCTTCCTAGTTCCTTGCCTTTCTTACTTTGCCGTGTTGACAGTGACCCCGCTAGTAGTAGAAGGGGATGGATGCACATGTTTTGCCAGTGTGCCCCATATAGTGTGCTTCTTTCTCTGTTTCTGTGCCCCAGCAACTTGGTTACAGACTTGTAGATGACTTTATTCTAGACAGGTCTTCTGTCCCTTCTCAGCCCATGTAGTTGGACTACCTCCGTTAGAGGTCACCATAGTGGCTTTTCTGAGCTCCATCGTGTCCATTTGCCCATAATTCTTCAGTTAACGTGGTCAGCATGTTACCTATTTTCAATCCTGTCTCCTCTGGGCATCTCACTATCTCCACTTCCCTAGCCTAGCACCAAGGCAAGACCCAAGTTGTCCTTTGTGTGCCCATCTGTCAAGAACCCTTCAAGTTAGGAATGAAAGAAAGACTAAGAGTTGATGATCACAGAGACAGCAGTGGCCCAGCTGTGGTCCTCTGGAATGACAGAGGAAAACAAGTGCCAAGGTAATTTGGGCCACAATAAGGATAGGCTTATTTGACCTTAAACAAAGGGAGGTAATGGGTTAGGGAGATGGCATTGTGAGTAAAGTGTTTATTGCCCAAATCTGTAAACCTCGGTTTGTATCCCTAGCAGCCACGTAAAGGCTGGGGACACCGTAGCACAAGTGTCTGTAACAGTCACATATCTACAGGAGGTGAGAGGTGGAGACAGGCGTCTCCAGAAACACTTGAGCCAGCTCTGACACCCACATATATGCCATGGTACAAACAGACCATTATTCTATTATTTACATGTCAATGTGCATGCACGCGCATGTGTGCAAACGCGTGTGCGCACACACATACCACTCTAATAGAAAGGTCATTATAAAGAAGTTTCTCTACCTCCTTCCCTTCTTCCCTTCCCCTCTCTATCAGTGTTTACCATGTAGTGAAGTTGGCCAGGTTATGCAGATTAGAGTAGCCTTGAATTCAGAATTCTCCTGAAAAAGGGGTCCTGGATATTAAGATTTATAGGCATGTGTTACCATACCTTGCTAAAGAATTTAATTTTTATTGTCTTTTAAAAAACTTTTAATATTCAGTTCATCTCTCAGAAATCTTTATATGACTGAGAAGATGTAAAATTTGTCTATTGCCCCCCTCTACCTACCATTCTGTCATCTATCTATTAATTGATATGTTTGTCTATCATCTATCCATCAATTTGTGACCTACCCATCCATCACTTACCTATCTTTTCAAGCTGGAGAAACAGATGACATGAGAGTGGATGGCCAGCAACAGGAATGGAAGATGGGGAATCACATGCAATGAAGCTGGGAGTCACATGGACCATCCAGACCTTAAAAAAGAAAAAGGCTGATTTTCAATGCTAAAGTCTTGAAAGGGGCCTGGCAGCTCATGGTGTTGGTGTGTTCCTCCTGATTGTAGATGACATTTCGTGTTTGGCATAAGCTGTCTAGATATGCTAGCTCTTTGTACGTATTTCACAGGAAAGTGTCCTCCACTTTCAACAGAACAGAATAGCTCTTGGCACTGGAGGCCCTGGTCTGGGGATGGCTGAGAGACCTACCTGAGGATGTGCAGGGTGTCATCTAGAGCACCGACATTCTGACCAAGGAAGGAAGGTGGACTAGGGCTTCTGTAGTCTTCTCCTCTCCCACTGTGCAGGTGAATCTCAGACCGTGAGCTTTGAAGCTACCTCTCCAGTCCTCATTCCTGTGGATGACAGATGCATGGGTCTATAATGTTCCTATTTTCAATAATTTCTTATCCTGCCAGTTGCTAGTTGCATGTTACATCTTCTGCAAAAATAAATTCTTAAATAAGTCAGGGTGCTGATAAGACAGCTCTTGGGGGGGGGGGCTGAGGGATTCCAAGAAGAGAGCCACATGAAAGGCATAGAACAGCTCCTGCTATACAGAGAGTGCTCAAGAAATGCTCACAACTGTTATTGTTGTGATTAATAACTGTGAGGATTCATAATTTTTAATTTTCTATGTTAAGTTCCTCCATGCATCATTATTATTCTAATTTCAAGCAACTTTTATAGAAATAGTCTGGTCATAAGTCAAGCTATTTATATGTGTGGTGTGACACATGTGTCATGATTACTATAAAAGATTTATTTTGATTTCTTGGGTATCAGTGTCTTGCCTGTGTGTATATAAGTGTACCTACCACATGTGTGTAGTACCCCTGGAAGCCAGAAACGGGCATTAGATCCCTTAGAACTGGAGTTATAGCAGCTGTGAGCTCCCATATGGGTGGTAGAATCCAAACCCAAGTTTTCTGGAAGAACAGCCAGTGTCTTTAACCACTGAGATATCTCTCTAGCCTTGAGGTTTTTTATCCCTTTATCTACCGATGGACAACAAAGCTGCTGCCGTGTCCTGGCTACCATTAGTCACTCTGCAGTGATCCCGGGAACACAGGCATCTCATTCAAACTCTGGAGTACCTTGATACATGTCTGCACAGAAGGGATTGCGTGACAGACTGGTGTGAAATCAATCACTGAGAAGATAGGAAGCCATTGGGACTGGACTTGAGTCCATTTCCTTCTGTTTTTATCCCAAACTATAAGCAGAGAATGAAGCAGGTGATGGGGAAGAAATGGTCACTTATGTTGTCGACCTTTTATAGAAAAATGTGGTGTTGGCATGCTAGAAAACACTCAAAGTTCATTCTTTCAAAAAAGACTTTGTAGGGATCAGAGAGATATCTCAGTGGTTAAGAGCATATGATGTTCTTGCAGAGGACCAGAGTTTGGAACCCAACACCAACATGGCAACTCACAACCATTCTAACTCCAGGTTCAGGGGACCTGACTCCCTCTTCTAATTGCTGTGAGCACCAGGCACACATGTAGTGTACCAGGCATACATGCAGGCCAAACACTCACACACATATAAAATGAATTTTTATTTTTCCCCATATAGTCTTCCAAGAAGGTTTTATTTTTTATTTATTTTTTATTTTTCTATTTTGCTTTATCAAATGGGGTTTATCCTTCTGCTGTCCATCAAACACAATGGTGAGGATAAGATGATTTTTGAATGGAGGGTGAAGTGACTGCAATGGCTTTCTCTTTGGCTTTGGACAGAGTGACAACCCCATCTTTTTGTCTTGACCCCAGGCTTAGAAGCTGCCAGGAGAAGAGAGTAGAACACTGATAAATTTCTGTGAAGAGCAAAATTGAGGAAAGTGGGTGTCTTAGTTGCTTGCCTATTGCTGTGACAAAACACCATGCTCCAGACAACTTATAGAAAAAAAAACATTTAATTTGGGGTCATAGTTCTACAGTGGGAGTCTCTGACTTTCATGGTGGAGAGCATGGAGGCAGGCAGGCATACCTCTGGGTCAGTAGCTCAGAGCTTACATCTAACCCACAAGTATGAAGCAGAGATAACAATAATCTCAAAACCCATGCGCAGTGCCATACCTCCTCTGACAAGGCCACACCTCCTAATCCTTCCCAAGCAGTTCCTCTAACTGTAGCCCAAGCATTCAAATGTATGAGCCTGTGAGGGCCTTTCTCACTCAGACCACCATGGTGCGATCCAGCATGAGACAGAACACATAGGGAAGAGGAGGAGAGGGTGTTGAGAGCAGGAGGAAGCTGTGCTGTGATGGGGGAAGCGATGCCATAGCAACGACACAGAAAAGAAAGAACCAGAGTAACATAGTGAAGATGTGGCTAGCTGCTCAGAGATTTGGTTAGCCATTTGGGCAAGAAACTGCTCTTGCCTGAACTGCTTGACTAGATATGCGGGACCATAGAAAAATGACTGCTGAAGGTGAGACAGTCCTTCATGGTTCCTGCTTCATGAAAGAGTCTGCCAGACATTCAGCAGGACACAGAAGAAAGTGACTGATGGACTTAGCCGTTACAAGGCATAACACTTCTTCAAATTTCCTGCTTCATGGAAAAGTCTGCCAGATACTATGGGCCTGTGGGCTGAAGATTGGATGCCCCAATGATACAGAAGAACTTTGGGTGACTGTTCAAGCAGCAAGATGTCTCTGTCAATTCTACAGTTTTGGCACTTGCTTATACTGCACTTCCTATTAGCTCAGGTAATATTATTTCCTTCAGTGGTCTTTAATTCTTCAGTGGAGTTGAAGAATAGATAGTTATAATTATGGTTTTCCTTAGTTATGATAAACGATAAAGTAGATATAAATATTGTAACTATAATTCTTGCTTGATACCTGTTTTGCTA
>NC_022013.1:76270305-76295377 GCF_000317375.1 Microtus ochrogaster
ATGCTGTGAATATGTTTTATTGCCATTGGTTAATAAAGAAGCTGCTTTTGGCCAATGGCTTAACAGAATAGAGCTAGGTGGGAAAACTAAACTGAATGCTTGGAGAAAGTAGGTGGGGTCAGGGAGAAGCCATGTAGCCACCTGCAGGAGACAGATGCCCCGGAACCTTGCCAGAAAGACACAGCCACGAGGCAATACACAGATGAATAGAAATGGGTTAATTTAAGATATAAGAGTTAGCCAGAAATATGATTAAGCTATTGGTCAAACAGTATTGCAATTAATACAGATTTCTGTGTGATTATTTTGGGTAAGGGCAGTGGGAAAACAAACTAGTGGCCTCCCCCAACACATATGTACTGGCAAAACACTTAAATAAATCAAAAATTGAAAAAAAATCATTAAGATTTTTCAAGTAATCCTAGGCTGTACCAAGTTAAGACTAGACAGCAAAGAGTTATTTATTATTGAAACAACACCTACCTAGTTCTGTTCTGACTTATCTACTTGAATATTCTCCTGAGGAAGGGATACCATATACACAATTAGAAGGTAAACAGAACTCTTGAGAGGGTTGGGAAGGAGAGATCGAAGAAGTTGCGCAAGTGGACACTGATGCCCTCAGCTGTCTGCATAGAAGTGACATACAACCCGCCATATGTCCCTTGTCTATGCACACAAACACCTGCTTGTGGCTACTGATTGAGGAAAATGTCTCTGTTTCTTGCCTCTTCAGCTTCCTATGATGTCAGGGGCAAATCACTCTAAGAATCTTCTTGGCAAGAGAGCCTGGGAAATGTATTTTCTAGACTCTCATGCCTTGAAGTATGGGAGAATTTTATTTTTAAAGTTTTTAATTAAAATATTTGAGATTTTATTTATAGAATTTATGTCCATGTACCATGGGCATGCAGTACCCAAAGTGGCCAGAAGAGGCTGTTAGCTTTCTTGGGACTGTAGTTAACATATGTTTGTGAGCTGTCTTGTGGGTGTGGAAATCAAACTCTAGTCCTCTGGATGATCAACCAGCGCTCTGAACCACTGAAGCAATCCTCCAGCCCAGGAGGGTTTGGAAGAATGCTGAAGGTACGTGCTGTCTCTCAACAAAAGAGGGTTGAGCATCACTCTCTTGGTCCTTCTGGTGAGACATCCAACAGGGTTATCCTTTGTAACTCACATTTTCTTGAAAACGTCTCAAGAACAGATCTTAATGAACCCCTTGTCTTCATGCCACACAATAAATTATTTTGAATTGGTTTCATTAATGTGGCAGAATCAAAAGAAACAAAGAAAAAAACCAATACGTTAGATCTCAGCGAAAGGCACTTTCCTTCCTACCCTGCTCATAGTGCGGACACCCCTGAGTCCTGGGTTCTGTCTACACACACAGACAAAGGGTGGATGCTTTGTAGATGCTCTGCCTTACTGGATCCATAGAAACTGTCAACCATAGTTTTTTGTCTGTTTTATACTGAGTTTGTTTATAAAGTTGGTCAACGTGTGTCAACATTTTGTTCAGCTGATTATGCGCACAATCTTGTACTCTTATACGAGATGGAATTCCTGTTTGGGCATGAGGGGTTTGTGGGTTTAGACTGGAATAGAGTGGAAAGTATTCTTTAAGTGAGGGGTGTGGTATTTGAGTACCAAGAAGACCTACTCAGCCATAAAAAATTGAGACTCAGGAAGGGGGGGGCGGCAGGCCCTGTTTCCATTTTAATGGAAAAGGCACAAGGATTAAATCCATCCTCTTGGCATTTATTTTCTTCATTACCCCCAAAGGCTAAAGCTATTGTGTCTCTGGTAAAAATGATGGCGGAATGACTCAGACTTATTTACAACCATCAAAGACTTGATAGATATGGATCGTGTCATAATTAAGCTTGTCATAATAAAGGGGTGGCCATATCAGTGCAATCACGGGGGCTGTTATGATGTCACAGCTGCCTGTGCCCGGCATTTAGCCTCTATTTTCCACTCCCGCCCACGCTTATCTCCTGCTATATTTGGTTGTTTTACAGTGCTACCTGGACCACAGTCTCCTTTACAAAATAAATGAACAGGTTGAGCTCTTTGGAACCTGTTTCCTGTGCCTACTGATGCTTTTCCTTGGTGTGCTGTGTTTTGTCTACTTTGTACCTAGAATCGTGGCTGGGACAGTCATGAGTTTGCTCTGTGTAAAGGAAAGGAGAGCAGAACATTGAGCAATCAGCTAACGAATCCCGCTGAGATGGTTGGTGAGTTTGGAAAATTCCACTCTCAAAAAAAAAAAAAAGTTACTTTCTCCATAGCAGATTTCCTCTTGGCCACAATTATCCACAAAGCTGTCCAGTTTCCAAATGGTCTTGACCACTACTGATATCCCCTACATAAAGCCTTTGGTAGATTTTATTAGATATGCTTAGTGATCCTTTTTTCTAAGTAGCCTGTTTTTCCCAGCCTGTGTACTTATTTAATAGCTATAGAAACCTGTTTCAGCTACTCATCATTGCTGTTGATAAAGTATTATAAGCATAGTGACAATAAGGGAGTGTATTGTGTTACTCGTGGTTCTTGGGTTGACAGCTCAGTTGGGCAGCTCTTACTTGGAGTCTCATGTGTTCATAGATGGTGGCTGAGGCTAGAGCAACTTCATTTGTATTTTTTGCCTTGGGCTAATCAGAACTCTTTGTCTACATGGTTTGCTTAGATTTCCTTGTGTTTTGGTGGTCTTTGGGTCATCAGAGTTTCATATTGTGATCAGCTTCCTCTAGAGCCAATGTCCTGAGACATTTGGGTGGATGTTGCAAAGATTCTAAAATATCTCCTTGAAAGTCATGTGATCGTTTCTTCCCTCTCCCATGTGTGAAGAATTACACTGGTGAACCCGTATTCCAAGGCTTAGAGGAATAGATTCTGCCCTAACACAAGGGGAATGGTTTGTGCCTTGAGAGAAGTACTTGACATGATCATCTTAAGGAGACACGATCACAGGTGTCCTGTGTGTGGCTTTATCTGTAGTACTGAAGTGCTTTACCAGTAGACAGGGACTCATGAAGGTTTAAACTTAGCTTGTGTTTCACCAGACAGTCTTCATAACTAACAGCTGAACAGTAACTGTGAATACTAAGATTGTTTGCTCATGAAACGGGCAAACCAACTATTCTGATCACTTCTGACTTTCTCACTGACAAGATGAAGACATCTGTATGTGTCTGACCCCTCACCCGATGAGCACCTTGCTGTGTTTTCATTCACGAGCCATAACAAAGTTAATAGTTTGGGCAACACTGAAGTGTTCACTGTGGTTTGACAGAATGGGAAGTTAGTGCTACATGTGGGGGTTCAAACTAGCTTCTTTGGTTTATAACAGGGATTATTGAAGAAGCTGAAAAGTCAGCGTTCTCCCCGTTGAGTTTCTCTTCTCCCTAGCACATCTGTCCTTGTGTTCTTTGGAACAGCTGGAGCCAACCATGGATTGAGAGTTGAGTTCAGACAGTCAAGAGAGGCAGAATCAGCATCCGTTCCCACCTGAGACTCCTGCCTGGAGAGCAGCTGATGAACAGTTTGTCTCCGTGTGCCTCTCCTCCTCACCGTTAAAGGAAGGTGATCAAGGTCAGATTTCAGGTCAGCTGTGTTGACAGAAGGTTTGGTGGCACTCAGCAATTCCCAGGTCTTATCACTTTTGGCACCGCTTATGTCCATTTGAGGGTGGCACCCTGAGGGGCTGGGAGAATAGGCTCATGATGACATAAGAGATGTCTTGACATTTCAGAAACAAAGGTCAATGCCTGGAAAGGCGCAAGAGAGGTAGAATTCCAGGGACCTCTGTCAGTCCTGTGCCTTCTGAGGCATTGTCTCCTGTGTGTGAAAGCATATTTTTGTGTGTTTTAAGTGGACAACAACAACAACAACAACATATTTTCCTTGTTTGCCAGAATGTTTCAGGGAAGACTGAATTCTGGCCCATCACATTGCTTGTCTTCTGTGAGTTCCTAACTCCAGCCTAATGGCTGGTGCTGCAGGACCAGTTCCTTCCTCATATCTGTGAGGGTTATATATGTGGGTATGATTTGCCAGTCTGAAGTCCTTCTATTTTCAATACAGCTTTGCTTCTCAGAAAACTCTTTTTTTTAAAAGTGGAAATTTGCAATAATCTGACTTTAGTTATATGCAGTTCTTCTCTCTGCAAGCTACACGCTCGTGTGCTGTTTGAGAATATTTAATTTTTAAAAGTGTATTTATTTTATTTTGTGTGTATGAGTATTTTTTGAGCAAGAAGGTATGTGTGTGCACCACATGCATGACTCCAACTTGTAGGGATCAGAACAGAGCATCCGATCTCTTAGAACTGGAGTTATAGAGGGTTGTGAGTCACCACGTGGGTGCTGAAAACCAAAACTGAGTCCTCTGGATACACAAGAAATTCTCTTAACTACTGAGTCATCTCGTTAGTCCCTACCTATTTTAATTATGTACATTCATGTGTCTGTGTGTGGGTTTGTGCATGAGTGCAGGGAGCCTCCTGGAGCTGGGGTATAGGCAGTTGTGAGCCACCTTGAATGAGCACTGGGACCTGATCCTCTGTAAGAGTAGTACGTGCTTGTAACTGCTGAGTAATCTCTGGTCCGCGCTATGTGTTCTGTTGTGTTATTCAGTGCCTGCTGGAGAATCACTGTATAGTGATTTTCTTAGATGAATAGTCACGGCAGGGACTTCTCTTCACATGCAAATGTATACATAAGCGCACATATATGTATGCAATTGATATGGATACATACAGACCTGTGCATACAAACTTCTGAAGAAGCGTCTCAATTCCTGATCCATTCTCTCTGCTTCCCTTTGTTTTGTGGGTCGAAGTCAAGCTGAAGCTTTTGAGATGATTTGGTGAATTGAATGTATACATACACCTAAGGAATACTGTTGTTATAAAAGATCCCCAGCTTGTGATCACAAATATGAAAATCAGATAACTATTCACCTTATTCTCCATCTATTTATGACAGGCATAAATCTCTGAGTATGTAAGAACTTGCCATTATTTGAGCCCCCCAAATATCTGTTTTTCCTTTTGTACTGTGGAAGTCTTTAATCCCTGAACATAAAGCTACAGAGTCCTGGAATCTCTGTGCAGACCTAGGAGAATTCATCTGGGCCTTCCTTGGGCATGGAATCGACAGGGGGCAGAGGACTGTGCTTCGGCCTCTGTGGGGGCTGTCGGGGACTTGTCTCCCTCCTGAATTCTTAAAGGAACATAAACCTTAAGTAGAAATCAAATGTTAACTTCCTAGAAGCCCTTTAGCCTGTAAGCCACCCCCCCCTTCTCTCTTGTAGCCATTGGAAGTGTTTCTGTTTGGAGAGCGTGGGGCTGCTGTGGCACATCTGGAGAGGAGGTCTGAGATCAGGGCACTAGGCAACCCGTTGCTGTCCTGAATATTTTGGTACTTCTTATATTAATGTAAATTACAACTATCTTCTCATAATTATACTTGTACTTAAATTGTGAATGTTACGATACGTCCTTGTTCACAGACACCCATCATGACAGGCAGCAGAACTTTCCACAAACACAGGTTTTCCTGAGAACAAAGTGGTGCTTGGCGGGGGAGAGCTATAGATGCCCGCGTTTTAAAGGTGATGGATGCAGAAGTAAGGTCTCGCTACCTCATGGGAATTCCGAAGCGATTTATTGGTGTGAGAAATAAAACGTTAATTAAGCCCATTTGTGTTCATTTTAATTTCACCTTAAATTTTGGCACGCGTGTTCTTTTTAGTTGTCATGCAATAATCCTCCATATTTCTGGGTTCCATGTGAAATCGAACACCTGAGCACAGGCATAACATTCCTGTGTTCCTGTATTCTCTATGTTCAGAATAGGTTAATAAATGTGTGCTTTGTAAATTAAACTAAATTTAACATTTTATTGTTGGTAGAAGTGTATGGTCTAAACGTCCAAAGATCCCTATTTTCAAAAGGAACAAAAAGTCCTGATGAGGCCGAGGGGAGTGATGGGAGGTGACATAGGACAGGGTCTGCAGGCTCAGCTTCCCTTCTCCGGTTGTTCCCGGCCCCAGCCATTTGATCAATAGTGAGTTCACTTCCAGTCAGACTCCAGGACAGCCCCTTTTAGATGTCAAGAAATTGCTCAATGCTAGGATGTTGACCAAAGAAAGTAGATTTTAGCCGTGCTTTTATTTTTTCCGTTTTGTTTTCTCAGGAGTCTGACGGGAACAGAAAGTTTTGAGGGAGTTCACTGCCGATGCAAGGTAACTGGCTGGATAAAGAAGTCCAAAGTTATTTTTTTATCTGTAGAACAAATAAAGCCTGGCCAAAGGTGAGCAAAAGCCAATGCCTCCCACCTTGTCCCTCTCTCTATGCCTAAGGGATGTTTGCGTCCGTGGTTGCACAAGGAGAGCCTGCTCCACGCTGGGTGGAGGGGGCGCATCTGAGAATGCCTGGCTACAAACAGTCTCCGACCTTTGTTCTTCGTTTGACGGGCGGTTGATGATGCCATCTATACAGAAATAAGTTAAAAAATGAAAAATCCAATCTTTGGTATCTTCTAAATACCTGGGAATTTGTCAGCCAGTACTGGAGTGGCTGAGCTGGGATACTTTTTTATTTTCTCCAGGAATAGACACAATATGGCTTTATAAAGTGGTGAGGTATGTGGACTACTTGGTGCATGCGTGGCTGTTAGGCTGGGTCAGTGAGGGGGGACACAGCGGCCTGATCCTTATGACTCCTCGACAATACTCATGATGGCCACCAATAAACAGACACCCTGAAAATGCTGGCCATCCTAAGGAGCCCAAGTAGTCTTTTATTTTTCTATTTTTATTTTATTTGAAGCAGTCTTGCTGTCTCCCAGGCTGGTCTTGAACTCACAGCAAACCTCCTTTCTCAGTGTCCCTCATGAGGGGATTATAGCCAGGAACCACCATTCATGGCTCTCATTGGTACTTAGGAAGACAGTGGCAATGTTGCTGGCAGATTGGGAGGGATAACTAACTGAATGATTACTTAACTACCTACTATTGGGAGAAAATTAAAGCTGCTTTGAATCCTAGATATCCATATTATCCAGATATAGCTATGACTTTCTCCTATTATTTCTGTTAGAATAGGACAGGGGGTCAGCCAGGAAGTAGGCTAACACAGCCACCGATAGCCAGTTGTGGAAGGGATAAATTAATTGGAAGAGATGAACTTTCATTTGAAACTTAGGTTCTGGAGAGTTTTCTAAACCCTCCCAGGAATGTGTGTCTTTCAGAATATTTCCCACAAGAAAATATAATAAATAAATATCAGGATATTTAAAGCAAACATGAATTTCGGAATTTCACAAACAAATTCTGACGGGACTGAAATTTTGAGATGGGAAATTCATGGAGTGTCTGTGTTCAGGAGAGTATACGTGGATGCGCACATGGCAAAAGTCATGCGTTAATATCCGGGTTTTCTGAAAAGCCACAACATCTTTTGGTGCTTATTTAGCGCTAAAAGAAAATCCCAAATTTTCCAGGACGGAAAAGAGAAATTCCGGTCTCTAAGCCTAATCCCTGCTGTGACCTGGGGCTTGGAATTTTGCTCATGAGCAGCTTGTCAATGGAAAAACTGATGGTTCTAAAAGGTTTAGGAAGTTACGTCTGAGTGACCCTAGGATAGATTGCGGGACCCTGAACCATTTCAGGGGACGGGGGGAGACAGTTGTCTTTCAGAGTGTGTGGATTTGTAGGTGGTGTTGTTTTGTTTCTGAAAATGAGTTCTTTGGAATCCTGTAAAGCTTAGGATTCTACCAGTGATGTGCCCAGGGCTGACGTACAGTGTGTTATGAGCCAACCATATAATCTGCTTTGTTTTAACAGTCAGCTTGCCTTAGAATTCACTAAGTAGCATAGGATGGCCTTGACCTCTTGGTGCTCCTTCTGCCTCAGTGTCCTTGGAACATGAATGTTGGGTGTTTATCACTGTGCCAGGCTAACCTCCCTTTACAACTGTGGGAGGTTGATGACTGTGGGCTGTGGTAGAGATTGCAAAGGCAGTGAGATCTGCGTCGTTGAGACGTGCAGAGCCTATTATTTTAGGTTAGCGTACAAATAGTAAGGAAAGTGGTCATTCCACAGTCAGCTACGCTACGGCATTTGGTGAAGAAGACGGTAGAGTAGGAGAGAGAGACAGGAGGACATTACAAATAGAGCCGTAGCAATGCGCGGTGCGGGGCTAGCAGACGGCAGACTCAGAGGGCCTAGCTTTCCAAACTGGCTCTGAGCTTGATGAGTCTGTTTATTCAGCCACAATATCAGACATTCCCTCTTCCTGCCCGAAGAAGTCCCTTTGAAGATCGGCTCTGCTGGGGAGCAGTTTCCCCTCGGACCAGCTCCTCCCGTGGCAGGACTAAAAGGAAAGAACTGGAAACACCACAAGAATGTTCTTTAAAGCGATATTCCAGCACCACGTGAGGGGAGGATGAAATACCTCTACAAGATATATTTCCTGGTTGAGGTATTTTTTTCCTCTCTCAAGTCAATGTAACAGCGAACAAAGATGTCACATGAATGGGTTGGGGTCAGATGACTCAGGTACCTCCAGATCTGGGCAAGCAGGCTGAGGCTTGGGGGTGGGGGTGGGGTAAGAGATGGCTGGGCAAAGCCATAGCATTTTTAGCTTCTGTAGGCCTGGAGAGAGAGTTCACATCTGCCAAAGCTGGAGGGGATGCAGCAGGCACAGCAACCTCCACAAGTCTTTATCTGCAAAGGACACTGCGGTGGTGACTTCTCAGGAGACCGGCCCACGTTTTCAAAGCAGAGCAGCAGATAGAATGTTCTCCCGGTGAACTGTGGCACAGGCTCATGATCAGACGGCACAATCCAGAGGTCAGCATTTTGCTCAGAGGTGTCACGTTCATGTCTTGGTTTCAGAGATACTCTTCTACCTTTTCAAAGGGTTTCATGGAGTCCTCATGTCAGCCCTGTGAAGTAGCTGGGGAGGATGGCAGTCTCCTGGGTGTTCCTCTTTGGAAATGGATATGACACAGAAGGAGACATGGTTTTGTAGCTCGTTACTGGCAGGGGCAGAATGACAAGCCAGGCCTCCTGGCTCTTGGACCAGGCCTCTTTAGTCACTGTTCTTGGGACCCCATACATAGGGACAGTAGGGTGTCAGAAAAGAGGAGGTGGCATTCTTCTTCTGCTCCAAGATGCTGCTGGGACTCCAGATGGGCTCTGGGGGCCTGACCGTGGGGAGGAGACTCAAAGTGAAACCTTCCGAGGCTACGTCTCCCGTTCTTCTCACACAGCTGACCACATCTGGAGTCGTCTCATTCAGGCTTCCTGGGTGCCCCATAGACCAGATGCTCTCTGGAATGCAAAGAGGCCTTTGTCCCTTCCATGTCTGAGCGGAACTCTCCAAGATGCTTGCTTTTCTCAGATGGAGGCACGGTCCACACTCTTCTCCTGATGCCTGACCCAGACTCCTATGACCTACATTGGTCCTCAGGGCCCCGGGTGCGAGGCTCACACTTTGGGAATAGAGGCGCTCACACAGGTGCTTTAACCAATGCTAGGAACCAGAGTTTCCCTCTGGGGAGAGTGGCGTCTTGTCTGGCTTCTCGCTCCAAAGGGACGCAGGGAGATTGTGACTGTGGGCTGCGGGTCCTGCATCTGCGCGCAGCTTTCATCTTATCTTCCCCCCATATGTAGCCCTGAAGTTGCTCACCATCTGAGCCGTATCTTGTAATTGTTTCTGTCCTCTGAGGCTTCTGCATGTTCCAAATATCTGGTGAGTGGATGGGAGCCTATTTCTAGTCAAACCCTTATCCAAGTGTCTCCCAGCCTGGAGTTCCAATCAGAGTCACCCGGGGAAATGGATAGGGTGGTTTGAAATAACTCCCCAGACGACTCCACACGCTGCAAGGTTTGAGGAGCTGTGTTTTGTCCCTTTCTCCTGACTTTGAAGAGTCTCTGCGACTTTGGTGAAGGCTACCTGTGCAAACAAACTCTTGGATCTGCAAAGGGTTTTGTGCTTTACAAAAGCACATTTCACGTCTCCCTTTGATGTCTAAGTGAATGCAACTCACTGAAGCCAGGGATCTTTCCCCATCCGGTTTACAAAGGAATGAGGGTCCTTGGTTCGTACCCTGCTGTCCCCCATCTCCTGTCCTCTCTACCATAGGCCCTGTGGCTCTGCGTCTTTGCCAGGCACAGCTGCCCTCTGTGACATCTACACAAAGCTAGCTGAAGCCATAGCAGTCTGTGTCCTTAGGGAAGCTGATGCTCGGTAAATGGCTGAGACCACCAGCAACTTGTTCTTTCATGTAGAGACAGGAAATTTAAAACAACACTTGTCCATTTCAAAGCGTCCAAGGCCCCGTGGGAAATGATGAATGATGAGAATCCATTCAGAGAAGGACAGTCTGCTTGTTGACCTGAAATTCATTAATAAATTAATTATTTTTTGTTTTTGAGGAGCTGGGGATTGGATGTAGGGCCTTGAACTTGTTAGGCAGTTGTTCTAGCAGTTAGCTACAGCTTACGCTCCATATTTTAAACAGTTGAGATAGTATCTTGTTAAGTTACAAACCCAAGCCAGCCTTAAAATTGTTCTGTACCCTGGGGAGAACATGCATGCCATCCTCATGTCTCAGTCTCGTGAGCCCCTGGGGAGAATATGCCATCCTCATGTCTCAGCCTCGTGAGACCCTGGGATGACGGTACCGCCACACTCAGCTGTGACCTTTGTTTTAAAGCCCTGAACTCCTGATTTGTTTTCCCATCGAGTTTTTCCAGGAGTAATGGAAACTGGAGGGAAATAATGCTGTGGCCTCGAAACACACCCTGTGCTCTGGAGACCCAGTGACGTGACAATCTCCTGAGGTTGGCTGTCTGAGGTGTCTGTCTGGAGACCCAGGGGCGTGGCAATCTCCTGAGGTTGGCTGTCTGAGGATCCAGTAATGTGAAAATCTCCTGAGGTTGGCTCTTCAAGGTGTCTGTCTGGTTCATATAGCTAGAACAAAACAATTCCCTTGAGCTGGGAGGGCACGAGAGTGGGAGGCTCCGGGAGTGGGTAAGGTGGACTTCACTTAACTCCAAAGAGCAGTAGGCTGCACATCTGGCTCAGGGGTCAAGAGGACACGTGTGTGACCTTACTTTCCACGACGAGTTAGCATCCACCAAGAGTAAGCACGGCTTTCTCTTCTCTCAAACTTTCTCTTTGATTGCTCGCTAAAATGCAGACAGGCATCAGAAACAGAAAGTTGTCAATTCGAAGAGAAGGTGGGCCTGACATTTCTGCTGGGCCACACTTCTCTTCCACTCAGCTGAGCAGGGACCCCATCGTTCATCGTGGAGTAATAGATGATTGATATGACTGCACCCTGATTAGAAAAGGCTTCATTTAACTTGTGCATGGCGCATGGAATTAGTTAAGGGTTGCATAGGAAAGGAAGTGATGGACTATTGTTCATACTAAATTATAATGACAGCCTTCCTAACACTGTGTATTTATTATGTAAGAAAAGAAAATGTCTGGTAAAATTCTGTATAGGTTAATAACACCTTCATAATCCACTCCTTCTTTTCTGTTGACTTGAATAGCCCTCCTACCGACTTTTAATGGATTATTAGAGTTAATTACATCAATTGCAATATAATTGATTCTTAAATACTATGTAGAAACCTCACACAATTATGGAAAAACAAAAGTTATCTAGACATCTCAAATCAAAAAAGATTTGGAATTCCTGAACATTTAATCCCTGATAATCACCAGTCAGTTTGGACATTAAGATTGTATGGTGTCTTGTTTTCTCTTTGCCAGGTTTTGACAGAATTGATAGTTTTACAACATTTATCTCAATACGCATGGAAATATAAGATTAAAGCTGTGAGAGCTATTTTTTTTTCTAAAAAAGAAAGATCTCTTCATGGTTTAAAAGCTGAAATGCATTACCTGATTCACGGTGACAGAAATAAACTCAAGGGAAAAACCAAAGGCGATTTGATGCTGGGCCTTAGAAATCCCTTCTCCACAGGAGTGTAGCTTCCTGGGGGTCTTAGGGTGTTTTATTCTAACTCGGGGGCTCTAAAATCTGACAAGGGAATGAGTCACCTGAAGGGGCAAAAAAGACTTCCGTGTTGCCACCGAGTCGGGCACAGCGTGTTTTCCTGTCCAAACCACTGGCTGAAGAGTGTTGTGTCTTTAGCAACCTGGCAATTGATGTCACAGAGATCAAAACAGGTGTATGTGGTAGAGTTATTTGATTGTGGCTCTTTCAGTTTTAACTGGTTTTGGGGGGACATGTCAGCGAGTATTGAAGATTATAAATGTGAGCTCCCTAAAGGACTCTTTCTACACAGATTAATTACGAGTGTTAGATCACTCTAAAATGGTTGGCAGCTGGGTGCTGAAAACAGTGTTTGCCCATGCCTCCTGTGGCTGCTCAGTCCTAGATTTAGCCTTTCCTGGCCTTTGTGTCCTTTCCTGTAAAGTGAGGAGAATGTCTGTAAGTCTTCCCTGAGTCTCCTGACCGTCACTGCTTAGGGCTTTTGTTGTTGACAGCAACTCATCTGACTCCAATACTATCGACACTATCCCAGCTCATCTGACTCCAGTATTAGCTACACTATCCCAACTCATCTGACTCCAATATTAGCTACGCTGTCCCAGTGCTTGTACATCCATGTGCTTTATGTGCTTACATGTGTGTTTTATAGTCTTCACTAGGTTTTAAAGCTCTGAGAGCCAGGCCAGGCTGTGTCCATCCCTAACCATGCAACACGCATGCCACAGAATAGGCTGCTTGGCTGACAGAGCAGCGGGTCAAAGGGAACACTTTCTGCTTGCTCCCTAAGAGACTGCATGATACCCCAAGAGTAATGACAATATACTGTGTTGTCATTACTTTACAGAATGTTTATTTATTTGTGAGTGAGGGTCTTACTATGTAGACCCAACTGGCCTCGAACTCAGAGAGATCTACCTGCCTCTGCCTCCTGAGTTCTGAGATTAAAAGCATGCATCATCATGCCTGGCTCAATTATTTATTATTTTTGAGAGATTTATATGTAAGTGCACTGTGTTTACATTATTTCTATTCTTCCCCCACCACACTTTACACTCCATTCTTCCAGTGTCCCTCTCCTCCATGTCCCCCTCTCAAATTCATTCATCTTCATCATCCTCTCTCTCTCTCTCTCTCTCTCTCTCTCTCTCTCTCTCTCTCTCTCTCTCACACACACACACACACACACACAGAGCCTATTGAGTCTAATTAATATTGCCAATATATAATGGATCTCAGGCAATCAACAGGGCTTTATCCCTGAAGAAAACCCACTCACCAACTCTCCCTCCCTCAGAAGCTCTTCAGCTTAAGGGTGGAGCTAAGAATTTTAGATCATTCTAGAGTATTGGCTCATCCGTGTTGGACTGTCTGCTAGTGTGGTCCTATGTAAGCAACCATGTGTTGAGATATCATTGGTGCAGCATCCCAGTCATGCTCAGGAGAGCCTACTTTGCAGCAATTCCTTTAGCCTCTGGCTTCTACACTCTTTCTGCCCACTCTTCTGCAATGTTCCTGAGCTCCGAGTGTCAGAGTTATGCTACAGATGTCCATTTGACAATAGACCTCCATGGTCTCTTAATAAACCATAATTATATATATATATATATATATATATATATATATATATATATATGCTACTTAATTTTATGTAACATGAATTGTGCTTTAATCAGATGCCGATAAGATGTAAAAATCTCATTTGGCTTTTCCATAAACTGAAATGCCATCCCATTTCTAGCAAGACATTTAGTTCTAAAGGACATTAGAATTGGGTCAATTCATCATAAAGTTCCTGCGGAAGAGCAGTCAAAACCAGTTTCTTTTGTGCAACCACAGACCTATCCCAGTAGTTGTCAAAGCAAACGGCACATCTTAAATGATGCAACGTATGCAGCAAACGACAGAGAAATCAGTTCACCACAAAAGAGTCCAGAAGCAGACACAGGACTGCAGAGGAATGGCGCGGTGAGTGGAGGCATTTCTGATCAGCAGCTCAACAGTATTGTTCCGTGCACAGTGCCGGGACAACTGTTTCTCCATCTGGACTCAAACTATACACAGAAGTAAATTCCAGATGGAACAGAACTCTGAACAGAAAACTCCAGATCTGGGTGAGTGCAGTAAGAAGCCACAAACACCTATAAAAATGTAATCTCGAGTTAGAAGTGCTTTGTAAGCAAGGTGACGAAGCCAGAGGTCAGTACGGAAGACCTGACAGACACGACGTCATTATAAAAAATTGTTAGAAAATTAATAGACCTGACAAATTGGGACAAAGGTTTGACTTATACTTTAGAAAAGGGGTCAGATCCATTACTGAAAGAGTACATACAAGGTTTGTAGGCGAATGGGCAGGATACATAAAATGAGCAATTCTCAGAAAAAATGCATGTGACTCGGGGACATCTGAAAAACTGGTATAACCATGCCATGGTAAAAAGGGGCTGCCATTTCTACTACCAAGCCTTGGTTGGATATATCAGTTAATGAAGATACTGTATCTAGGCTACCAAGGACAGATATCAGTTGTGTTGCTAGGGAAAAGAAGGATGAAAGTTCTAAATCATCCCACACTATGTAATTTCTGTAGTAGTTTAAATTTTAAAAATTATAATATTTTTAATAATTATCTGTACAATGCATGCACACATACAATGCATTTTGACCATAGCCACCCCGTCTTCCTCCTAAACTCCTCCTGGGTCCATCCTCCCACCTCAACCCATCTTCTTCCAACTTCATGTCCTCTTTGGTGGAGTTGGTTTTGGAGCGTAGGTGCATATAAAATGAATTTTAGTAATTTATACGTATTGAATATCTGTGGCACAGTAGGTAACTCTTGAGGTAGCATTTGGATAGGAGTAAGTACATATCTTTTCTGCTGGAAAACCTTCCTCTTTTTTTTGTGCTTGACTGAACCCTATTCAAGCCAAGTGACTTATTTAGGAGGTAGTTAGGGCATTTAGCTGCACCAAGCGCTTGTGAATGTGGTGTGGCGTTGTTTCAGAATCTCAGTGCATTCTGCTCAGATTCTTTCGGTCAGTAGGTTCCCGTCTGACACCGTGGTTCTAGCCTTCTTCTCAGAGACTTCCGCACTTCACAGTCTCTTGAATTGTACAAGGACTTCCATAGATAGGCTTTCCCATCAACTGTCCTGAAGCATCCAAGGTACCCCATCTGCCCCACGAGCTCTAGGTGCCAAATCCATCACAGCATCCTTGAACCCAGGAGTCAGCAGGGCAAAACAAGTCAGTGTAAACAAAGCCTTGAGTTGGCTTGCCTCCAGCTTTCAGTTGTTTGGTAGCAAGGGGTTAACTAGCTAGCTCTGACCTTCGGTTGTCTGGGTCTTTAAGGAAAACTTTTCCCCCCATCTCAACAACGACTTCCTGTTCGTGGGAATCGGGAGGAAATGAAGCTGCGGCAGGAGGATGGGCCCACCCTTTTCCAGTCGTGTGGCTCATTTGTCAGGTGTCGTATTGGCACCTGGTGGCTTGTGTTGGCCCCCTGCCCACTCTTGCTGGGGAGTATCCAAATACTTGTAATAGGCAGTAGGAGACTTCAAAGGCATTTGCAAGAGAAAAGGATATTGTCATTAGGGAGAACTTAATGGAGAGCACTCCCAATCATTTAATGATGTCAAGATGAAAGGAAAATTTTAAAAACACATTATCCAGAGTTTTCGCTTATGTGTACTCTGACCCGTTAAAACAAAGCCATATAGTGTAGTTGGTTTAGTGAGAACATAGCCCCATGGGTATGTGTGTGCTGATTGCTTAGTTACCACGTTTGGGTGAGACTACCAAAGGTACCAGTTTTCATATGGATACTATAGGCGATTTCGCTGTGGGTATAGTCCCTGCTCTCACTCAGCTTCACATAGGGACTCTGTTGGCGTCTACTAATGGAGCTGTATCCTTTGACTCAAAGCAGGCAGCTCCTGCGCTGCTGAGTGGGTGTGGTAAATGAAAGGGGCAGTGTGAGCTTTCCGAATTTATTAGGAATTCTGGATGGGCACAGCTGGTTCCGTCCTATACGTTTCTATTTCCAACAAGATATAATGACTGTGGTTGGAGAGAGGGTGCAGAAGTTAAGAGCACTGGTTATTCTTCCAGAGGACCAGGGTTCAATTCCCAGCTCCTGTATGTCAGCTCACAACTGTCTGTAATTTTAGTTCCAGGAGATCCAATGCTTTCTGTGGTCTCCATGACACTTCAGAAACATGTTGCACAGACATGCATGCAGAAGAAACACCCATACACATAAAATAATAACATATTGAAAAAGAAAGGAAAAGATTGATGCCTTTTGAACAGTGATACAGGTAATTGTCTGGCAATCCAAGGTAAATTTATCTATGTGTGTGATTTGACTGAACTACGGCCAGAAGTCATTCAACCATAATAAAGTCTACACGACGCTGTGATCTCCTCTAGTTTCTGTGATTCATATAAACTGTCTTGGCTTGGTGCCTCCAAACCTCAGAGCATGATCAGTATTGTAGATATGAAAGATGGGTGGATCAGTCTCCGAGGTATGTGTTCACGGACTCATTGCCTGTAAACCTCAGTCAGCCTGTTAATCAGACCATCAGCAAGCTAACATTTTGAGGACCTAACCTACAGCACCAGATAAATTTAATGCAGTTTTAATTGAAAAGATATTTGTTGGATATGTGTTATATCGAATAGGATTGGATTTGCTTTATTAGAGACAACATCTGACCAGACAGGCTGCACAGAGGCCCCTCACCTCTCAGTGACAAAAAGGCAGAGGTAAACCATCTGTCCTTGCTGGCTCTCTCCCCTCTTCTCGTTCTAATGGTCCTCAATCTATAGGATGGTGCCCCCCCCCACACTCAGGGAAGGAACTTCCCAGTCAATGGGCCACAGACACACCCTGAAATATTCTTTGCTAATCTCCCAGTCCAATCAAGTTGACAGTCACAGTCAACCACCACAATCTGGGTTGGCTGCATTGTCTGATGCTTAAAGCTAATTGGAAACATGAAGCTATGGACTAGAAGCCAAGGAGCCAAGAGAAGGTCTGGGTAGCTGATGGTGGCCAGAGTCTGGCTTTCTGCAGGTCCAAACCCTGATTCTCAAGGCTGCTCTCGCCGGATTTCTGTTTCTCCTCACTCCTCTTCAGCGTCACAGTGGTTTGTATGCCTCACCCCGGCTCAGCCAGTGTGTTGTGTTCTCATTTTTTTGTCCGTATTCTCACTGTTTGTTGTTTTTCAAACTCGTTTCCCTTGGTTTCTAGTTTTGAACACCTCTTCCCGCTTCAGGACCAGCTCAGCTCCTCATGTCTTCCAAAATGTTTTGCAAAGACTCTGTCTCTCCCCCGTCTCCCTTTTCAAGCTCTCAAGCATTGCAGATTGATCATCTATATAAGCAAATCATGCACAAGTCTGCGCTGTTTAACCAGGTCAAACGCAGATGCCTTCCTTGTTCTGCCAGTGGCTATACACACGCCTAGAGGGTAAGGATCAATGTTCCTCTTGTACCAGTTAAGACTAATATTTAGCTGTTCAAACCCAAGGTCCCTAAACAGTGAATTTCAAAAGAGGGGTTTTATTCTTCTCACAGTATGAGGGCATGGAGTAAGGTGCCCAGGGCTGAATGGTGTGGTTCGAAAAGACGAGAAAACAGCCTCTCTTCATACTTTTGCTCAGTTTTAGCACAGATGTGCCATGTGAGTGTCACACACTGACTGATCTTCTTCAGATACAGCATCTGTGCACCCGGACAGTAAGGAGCAGCAACACAAGCAAAGGACAGCCCAGGCTTGCTGTGATGTGATGTGCCCCACCCCTTAACTTCTGCGTGTCCTGTGTGTCAGCCATATAGGCGGCCCCTCCTTTTTGTAAGTGATGCTGAAAGAATTGGTTTAGTCCAATGCATAGACGTCCCCACAAAATATGTGCTGCTTAGGAAAGAGCTATGGATAACTAGTTTTCCAATGCTCACTTATTTGTCTCTATGATATGATGTGCATTTATAACGAATACCTCTATATACAGAAATGTATGTAAATATGCCTATATGTGTACATATGCTTACAACTGTATGCATATACATTTCCTGGGGGAATTGGTTCTAGAACCCCACACAATGCCAAGCTCTGTATGAGTCCCATACATGAAATGGTGTATTTAATTGCATTTAACTACACATATCCCACTATGCAATTCAACTCATCCTTAGTCTACTTTCTGCTTTTGAGACAAAAATCTCACACTGAAGCACCGACTGGTCTAGAAATTATTACGTAGCCCTGGCTGATCTTGAACTTGCCTCAGCCTTTATAGTGCTGGAAATTGCTAACAATATCTAATACCACCAGACACTATGTAAATAGTTGTCACAATGCAGGAGGGTAATAAAGGACAGAAAACTGCCTGTACATAGACAATTCTTTTGCAATAATCTCAATCCATACTTGGTTACAGTCACAAATCTAGGATCCATGGGTGCAGAAGGCCAACTCTACATTTAAATTTCTGTTCTTATTTTGATTTGACATAGATATTACATATATGTTATGTATTTTGTGTAGAGACAGAGGTGGAAGCAGAGAGACAGATTATACTTCATCTGTGTCCCTCTCTGGCTGTAGATACAGAGAAATGCCATGTCTTTATACTTGAAGAAAGATATGCTCATGTGGCATATTGTTGCAACTCACCAAAGTCCAATGATTGAAAACCTGGCCTAATAATCAGCGACTATATTAATTACCATGACCATTATGGCTAAAGACAAGTGGAGATTCCATAAGTGTCTATTGCCACTATTTGTATATAACTGAGACAGGCCTTTTGTAGTGCTATAGCCGGTTACTTTTAATCATCTAGCATTTATTGTGTATCTGTGCATGTGTGTGGGCACACAACAATCATCAGTTGCCAATAGCTACCCAGCCAAGGGCAGGAGTTCAAACTTCTTCCTCCATCCATGCTGGGGTGTTGTCTGGCTCGATCTTGCTTAGATCTCATACATAAGGTCACAGCCATTGTTGGTGCCAGTGTGTAGTGGCCCCGGACAGCTCAGTTCCACTGTATCCATCCACCTCCTTTTCCTGCCTGATCCTGAGGCATGGCAAGCAATTTGATGCCAGGGCTTCGTGGTCTGTTTGCCTGAGCGTCACAAAGCGGGTGGGTGGAGGATCTGTGGTCTATCTACTCAGGGGCTGGCAATGCCGAGGACAGGAGGAACCATGACGTAGGACAATGGGGGGAAACGGTTAAAGGCAGACAGCACTCGTCGGAGCTGCCTTGTTTGTTTTCTTTTGAAACCTTAAAGTTATCCAAATGGAGTGTTGATTTTTAAAAAAGGCTGTTTTCTTGGGAGAAGACAATATTTTGAAATGTTTTAATTTATGAGAGCCTGTCTTCTTCGGTCTCCCATTGCTGCACGAGCTTGAACAAATGTTCACCACAGCTAATTAATTAAGTTTGCGGAGAGGACCAGCAGGGGACTGGAGACTTGAAGTAGAAGTGAGCATTTGACTATACACACGCTGCCTGCCTGAGAGACTTTATCTGGATCGAGCTGTTGCCGACTTATCCAAAGACATGCTGTATCTCTGGGAGGATCAGGCTTGGCAGGGAGTGAGAAACAAGGGCTCTCTCTGGCAGCTCTCATTTGTTTCCCGGGTTTTGCCTGGTTCTGTCCATACACTGTTATTTGAATGCCTTCTCTTGTGGATGAAGGTGATTCCATAGCCTTGTCTCAGAGAAAAGGGACCTCCAGGGGAGGAGTATTTTTTTTTTCATGAGCTAGGCTCTTTATAAGTTCTTTTTTCCTCTACAAGGAGTCTTGTTTTACATATGAGAAAACCCAAACTCAGAGGACACAGCTCACACAGGCTCCATTTAGAAGCCATGGAGTGGGGATGTGAGCCCATCCTTGTCCGATCATTGGTCTTTTCAGTGGTACCCATGACACAGGGTGGCCAAAGACGGCAGGGCATCCTGGTAGCCTCCTCCTGTGTAATTTTGTGAACAGGTAAGGACAAACCAGGCAAAGACCCAGAGCCACAAAATTTAGAAAATGATCCTTATCCAGGATTTGTAGACCACTATCGAGCAATTCCAGGTCAGATAGATTTCTGAAAAAGATTTCCTAAACTATGGCCTTTGGGCTTCCGATTACAATGGGCTGGCCCTACTTCCTTCAGAAATTAGAGTTCAGAATGAATATTGAAAAGAAGGTGAGGGCATTAATGTCAGAAATGGAGATGGAATGGAAAAAGTTCAGAGGAGAGCCCAGGATAGCCTCAGGAGTCAGAAAACTTTGGGGCTCTGAGCAGAACAGCTGTGACCAGAAAAAGGAGGCTTTTTCCAACAGGGAGGTCATATAGAGGCAGAGACACCACCATCTTCCTGTTCCTACATCCGGCGGACCTCTCAAGGTCTTTGCCTTCCCGTCATCATGATGATGTGTTAACCTTGCCCAAAGCGGCCACTTCTATCTCATCACTTTGCCCTTTGCACTCAGGTATCACCATGGAGACTGAGATTCGCAGAGACGTTTGTTCAAAATGGTCCAGGCAGAGTCTCACTTGGCTTAGTTGTATTTGTGCTGCTGTGACGAACACCGTCACCAAGAACAACTCGGGGAAGAAAGGGCTTATTGACTGAGAGTTTGGAGTCTATCATCAAGGGAAGCCAAGGAGGGAACCTGGAGGGAGGAACTGGAGCAGAAGCCGTAGAAGAATTACGCTTTCTGGCTTGCTTCCAGGCGCATATTTAACTACCTCTATAGATCAGCCCAGGCCCACCCTACCAGGTGCCCTACATTGCCCACAGCACATCCACCTTAACAGGAATGGCACTGCCCACAGAGGCTGCACCCTCTATGTCAATTACCATCAAGAAAATGCCCCTCAGATATCCCCATGGGTAATCTGATGGAGGCAACTCCCTAATAGAGACCCCAAATTCCTGGGTCTATCAAGTTGACAGTCAAGTTTAGCCATCACAGGCTGGATCCTAATTCTTGCTGAATAGGCCAATGGACATCAAAAAACCCTTGTCCTAAACAATTGTTCCTAGAATATCTGGCACAGTTGCATATGATTGTCTTAGAGATTAAACACATCAAGCATCCCATCGAGTCTTTCATTGGGTTTATGATGACTATTACCACTAAAAATTTATGAATGCAAAATCAAAATTACAGTATCTGAAGCTGGAGTTCGTGCAATAAAATACTGTGAAAACTTTTTACAAAATATAATCTTGATAAGGCGAGATATCCGAAATTTGACTAGATGAAGTGAAATCTGCCCACAGCTGAAAGCTCCTGCGGTCACAGATGACAACGCACAGTGGTGGGAGCTGTGAAAGATGGATTTCCTGTGGTCAAAACTGCTGACCAATAAACAACAGCACTCCGTAAATTCCTATGAAAGAGTCAACTACATGAAAATGGTGGCAGTGAATTCAGATCGATATGGGGGAAACCAGCCAAGCCTTGACTGTGCTATACAGAAAATACTCTTGGAATTTGTTTGGGAATCTCACTTCTGAGCAGTTTGCAGCAAGCTTTTTGTTGTGCTTGAGTAACTACAAAATTAGGATAAAGCAGAAACATTTTCACTTAAAGTTCTTACTTATAAACACATTGTTATTAAGCCTTTGAGAATTTCGTGCTTGTGTATGATGTATTTTTATCATATTCACAACCACTTCTTCCCCTAACTCCTCCCAGATCAATCCCTCACATCCCCACCCCCTCCCCATTTCATACCCTTCTTTCTTTTTAACAAGTTACTGAATCCAATTTGTGCTTCCTACATATCCGTGAGCATGTGGCCATCCACTAGTGTGACAGTCTATCAGGGGTGACATCTTTAAAGAAAATGGACTCTCCCTCCACGAGCAGCCGTCCATTGTCCAAAGTTCCTTAGCTATGGGGAGGGACAGATCATGAGCCCCTCCCACTCCACGCTGTATTGTTGACTGGCTTGGTCTAGTGCAGGCAACCACAGTTCCGAGTTCCTAAGTGCAGAGGTCCTGTCCAGAAGACCCACTTCGATCCTGCTCCGCCCTTCTCCAAGCTCTGACTCGTAGAATCTTCCCACCCCCCTCTTTCTTGATGGTCCTTGAGCCTTGCTGAGCGGGTGTGATAGAGATGTCAGTGTCACACTTGTGGCTGAGCACTGCACGGTGCTTATTCTTTGTGCTCTGACCAGTCGTGAGTTTCTGCATTAAACCCCCTCCAGTGCACAAAGAAACTTTTCTGATGAGGTCTCAGAGTTGTATTAAGCTATGGGTGTGGGGATAAAAATTAAGAGAACATTCTTAATGTTCTATGTCTATTTAGCAAAATTATAGTAGTAGATTCACCCCCTGGGGTCTATGAACTCGCAAACCATGGGCTCTTGGCTGGATTTACAGAGACTAGGTCTTGTGAAGTGAGCCTTAACGCTGAGCAGAAAGTGGTTGGTTACCCCCGTGACATTTATGCCACTGTCACACCAAAGGCATATTTTACTACACTGATCAAACATTTTACTTTTGAAGATACTACAGGAGAAAGAAAACTGTTAGATAAATTAAAATTCCAGGGGGAAACCTTTTCGTGTCAAAGCCAAGGACACTGGTCGTTATCTTTCCTGGATACAATTGTAAACATGGATTAGTCAGATGCCAAGACCACTGGTCATTATCTTTCCTGGATACAACTGTAAACACAGATCAGTCAGACTTGGCTTAGACTGAGGGGCTTTACTGGGGGAAGACAATCCTACAGAGAGAGTCGGCCAGATGTGTCCCAGATGCCTCAGCCAATCACCTGGAAGGTCTTTTGCAGAGGAATGAAGTTCGGTGGAGGATGAGACTGAGAAGCCAGGCTGGAAAATCAGATAAAAATGTCTCATGGACTCAAAGTGCTCGGGAAATCACCTAGATGGAAGTTTCCACAGCCAACATGCAGCTATCACTCACAGTTCCAAAGGGAGAAAAACAGAATCTGACTGAAATGTATTTTGTTAGTGCCACCAAGTTTGCTTGATTTTGGACTAGATTCAGACGATCATAATATCTCCTCCTACTTAATGTGAAGCAGAAGACAGTGTGACTATATTCAACGTTGCCTCAAAGAAAATTGCCATACTGTGCCACAGAAGAAACAGAAATTTAAGGGCTGGAAGGATGGGTCAGTGGGTGAAGATACCTATCATCAGGGCCGATGGCCTGTATTTGGTTGCTGGACCCACTGGTGGTAGAAAGAGAGAACTGATTCCCACTGGTTATCTTCAGACTTCTGCATACACCATATCATCACCTCTCCACACACATAATTAATAAAAAAACTAATAAATAAATATTTTATAGAGGAGCTGGAGAGATGGCTAAGCAATTAAGAGCACTTGCTATTCTTGCAGAGGACCTGAGTTCAGATCCCTGCACTTACGTCAAGGGCTCACAACTACGTGTAACTCCGGTTCCAGAGACTCTGACTCCTTCTTCTACCCTTACAGGTACTGCATGCTTGCAGTGTGCATACACACAAGCAGGCGCACATATAAGTAAAAATAAACTTAAGAAGAGAAAAATTGAAAGAATTGAATGGCTAAAAAGGAACATGTGTGACGGAAGTCTAATATATGTGTGGGTAGAAGTTCAGAGAACAGGGCAGCGTCTCAGAGTTTCTGTTGCTGTGAAGAGGCGACATGACCACAGCAACTCTGTAAATATGCAAAGCTCTCTTTCAGTGGCCGTTACTTTTTCACGACAGGAGTTGCTTCATGGCGAGAGAATGTGTACCTATGAGGCTGTGAAGAGAGAATCAACCTGTTGCTCTTCCCTGGAAACAAGGTTTAGCACCGGTAACCTTGGTCATCACTAGCATCTGCTACTGAGACGGATGCAAGCAGACCAGAGGGAGCAGACAAGGACATCAGTCAGATTCCCTCATAATAGCAGGCAGATTTGAGTCACCCTACTTGGGTGCTGAGAACCAAATTCAGATCCAATGTAGGACCAGCAGGCACTTTTAACTACTGAACCACCTCTTCGCTTCCTATATTTGCTTTTCTGGATTTACTCAAATGATATAAAAAAGTAAACGAAGACATGAATATTGCAAAAGAAGCCATCCCAGTGTAGAGACAAGTGGGCCGTAAGAACATGCTAGAACACCTGGGTGTCTATGGATTTCAAATGCCATCTTCTCTTTCTTTTGAAGATAGCTATATTTTTCTGGTTCAAATATTTGTCTGCACCCATGCTGTGCTCTGCTGTGGCTCTTAAGGCTGTTTGCCTTCCTTCTGTTTTCTGTCCAGGTCCTCAGACAGTACTAGTCAACCCTGGTACTGTATCAGGATTTCCATGCCTCTCAAATACATGGTCTGGGTCTGGGATTGGCTCCTGAAACCAGGAATCACCTACACACTCCTTTGACATGGCCTTCTTCGTTAGTTCAGTTCTTCCACAGGGGCTGGAGATACCTGAACTGTGGCTTTTCCGTTCAGGCTCTGAGGTCCCTCGCTTGCCTTGGTCATTTCCTCTGCTAGAGATAGATTTTAGTCTGGCATCTCTGGCTATTATCTGGAATTTGGCATATGTATACTAAAATTCATTCATTCATGACTTCCTTAATTTTTTTTAAAAAATCTTGAAAGCATTTTGATTTATTAATTTAGGACTTATTTGTGTTTGCTTGCGAAGTTCTGAGGACAATTCACAGGCATTATAGCTCTCTCCCTCCACTATGTGGGTCCCAGTCACGCATGGCAGCAGGTGTCCTTACTTACGGAGTCATCTCCTTGGCTCCTTAATGCATTTTTAACAATCATTAGCTATGTATCTGGCACCATGTTACATGCTGAAAACAGAGTAGTGAGCAAAATGGTGAGAGCCTGTCCTCAGAGAGTTTGTGCTCCTGTGGGGAGGGAGGTGTCAATTAATCAGACAAATACACAGGCAATTACAAACTGTGACAATAACTCCAAAAGATGAGAAGAAAATTCTAAGTGGTAGCTTTGAGGATTTGCATCTCCTGTCTTCGTTAGGGTTT
>NC_022013.1:76296037-76307140 GCF_000317375.1 Microtus ochrogaster
TGGCTTGCTCATCATGACTACTTTTTTTATATATAACTCAGGTTCAATATTCCAGTCTCTGGGGAGATGAAGGCAGACACAGTTATCTAAGTTTGTAGACTGCAGATTCTTCATGACCAGGCTTGGTAATGGGTTCTGGTCACAAGGGGAAAGGGAAGCATCTGGAAAGAATGGGGTAGAGGAGCTTAACTGAAAATCCTCTGTAGACAGACCCCAAGGCTGTGTCATAGCATTTTTCTCAGTCTGATGTCATTCCCAGCCCAAGTCACATTGTTTTGGGGATCCCACCTGAGATGACCATGCAGACACAGTCTATCAGCAACTGAAAGTCTTTATTCCAGCTGACTGGAACTATACTCAGGTACTTGGGATCCAAGTGTAGCACCAAGTAATTAGGGTAAGGGTTTTTTTTTTTTTTTAAGGTGAAAATCACATCTTGGTATCCCACTCAGCAGTTTCAGGGGGAAGTTTTGTGCAAGCAAGATGTTTAACAGAAGCTAAGATAAGCAGTTAGGTGGAGTTTTCCATGGGATTCTCCATCAAAGAGATCAGATTTTAGTTAAATCTGAAATGTCCTCAGCAAGAATACAAAATGGAGGAACCTCTGAACTGTCTTGCCTGGCCACATTTCCCCTTGGTTCTATGGGAATAAATCAAATCATTGATTCACCTGTTTTTGTTTTTGAGGGAGTGCATAGTTGGTCCTAAAAACCAGTAGCTTAACTGAGTTTATTCTGTTTGATGTAGTTGCCCATACAGTTGAGGATGCAGGGTTTCATCTTTAAAGATCATCATAATAATAATCAATGGCCAGGCTAATGCTGATAGTAAGGTGGTCAGCCATGGGGACTATGTTAGCAGAGACCAATATCAATTATCTGATCTAGGTCTCTTTTCTCCCCTTTCTTTGAGTTTTTTTCTGACCATGGCAAGATTTCCCCTAAGTATCCTGATTGGTTGGCATAGAAAAAGCAAGTTTCCCCTAAGGCCATACAAAGTCCTCCCTGTTTCAAAAAGCAGAGGTCTGGTCTCCTTCAGTTTTGTGGGAGTCAACTCTCTTTGTGAAGGAGTCAACATGGCTCTCCAGCCCAGGAAGAGAATTCACCAAATGGCCAAGTCTAAGTCTATCTGGGAACAGAGTTCTCTAAAATTTTGGTTCCCAGAAACCAAGGCTGAGGTGCCTATGGTAGTTGCACTGGCTGTTCCCTTCCAAACTAGGATTGGGGCCAGACTTTGGTGCGCCTTTGACTTTGCTAATATTGAATCAAGGTCAATATGAGCTCCCCCATATTCTCTATTATAGGCATATTCCTGGAGGATAACAGAGACCAGTGTACATAGACTGGGGGTGTGGCTTTCCAGTGAGCCCGAAGGGGTGCGTTTAGTTGAACCATTAGTACAAGCAAGCCAGGTAATTTGAGGACTGATAGAGCTTTCATAAAATTATAATCCTTGAAGGGCTTTTTTGGACCACTTTCCTCCATAGCCTGATTTACTGGCTCCCATCCTTCCCCTAGACCCATATTGCTCCATCTTTGGAAGGCTGGAGCAGAGGTCCACCCGAAAGATAATTTCCCATCCCCAGTTTTTCTGAGTTCCCATGACCATGTTTGTGGCTGATGGAGACTGCATATCCCAGGTCAGTAAACTCTAAACTCTAGTCAATTTTACCTTTAAGAGGTCCAAGGTCTGTCATTCTCAAGAGAAAAAAAAAAGACACCAGCTACTTTGACAGCAGTTGGGGTGGTAAGGATTGCTGGGTAGGGTTCTTTCCAGGTAACTTCCAGGACCAAGGCAAGGATCTTCTTTGTCCAAACCAAGCCTCTTGGTTAGAACTCATGGGTAATTTCAGAAGTGGAAGATGGCAGGATTCCCTTCTCAGTCTGGTCAATGGCATGGCCAACTTTCTGCAAAGTCTGTAAAGACTTGAGAAGGGAGTGACTAGACATTTCTCCCCGGGGGATCTCACAGAGATGGTCTCCTAAACATGATATCAAAGGGAATGAGGCCCTCCCAGTAAGGAATATATGAGGCCCTGAAAAGGGCAAAGGGGA
The DNA here is from genome assembly GCF_000317375.1 of Microtus ochrogaster. NCBI lineage: Eukaryota > Metazoa > Chordata > Mammalia > Rodentia > Cricetidae > Microtus > Microtus ochrogaster. The sequence goes on from NC_022013.1 coordinate 76,298,092, forward strand.
GGAGGTTGGCCCAGGGTTTCACTAGTTTCCAGGACTTATTTGGTCAGTCATTTTTTTCTGTCTGACCTCAGCTCTGTGAGTATAGAAACAATGTAATTCCTAATTAATATTGATGCTTTTGCCAGATTTTGAGACACCTTGGCTGTGAAGGTCTGGCTATTGTCTGACTCCAAAACTAGGGATGATCCAAACTGAGGAATTACTTTGTGAAGATGTTTCTTCGAAATACTGCACCAGTCTCTTTTGGGGTGGGTAGCCGCCCTGAAAAGGTGTCTTCAGATACCAGGGAATGTTTACGGGAAAAAATAGTGGGTCTGTTTTTATACAGTTCATCTCCCAATGTCCTCCAGCCCATTTCCTTGAGCCCAGGTCCCTTGTGATATCTTTCTCCCCATTTTAGGGCTTACCTGCACACAGGTGGCACCTTTAAAAGTGGTATCTTTAATCAGAATCTCTGAATTTCTAACATAATACCTGTATCTGAGGGGTTCAGCCATTTTGTGGTCCCTAAATGCATGGCTTGGTAGATCTTAGTGATCAGCTGCCTTCCCAGACTTGTGGGAAGGAAGGGTCTACCACTGGTCGCGTTTGCCATCCTTGCCTATTCTGTGGGGCTAGATCTTGTCTCACCCAGTTTTACCCCAGGGTATATTGTGGGTGACCTGGTACGCTGGGATCTAGTAGGAACATCAAGACTTGAGGAAGCTCCACTGGTTTGAGGACCACTTTCCTGGTGGCCAAGGCAGCCCTACTCTGTCACCTCTGACTTCTGGGGGTCCCCTTTTTGGTATCCTTTACAATGGACCATGGCCACCCTCTTGGGTAACCAGATAGCTTTTAATGGGCTAAGACTTCTTTCCTCGTGGTTTCTTTTCCTGCTGCAGTCAGTAATCCTCTTTCCCTGTATAGAGCCCCATAGAGAGGGAATGTTTCCAAAGCATAGGGGCTGTCAGCGTGTATGGTGGGAGTCTTGTCTTCTCCCAAGTGAAAGGCTTGGCTCAAAGCTGAAAGCTCAGCTGGTTAAACTGGGCTACCCTGTGACTCCTTATTGCTGGCATCAGGAAAGGTGTCGTGAAGTAGGACCATTGTCTCCTCTGACCCTGTAGGTTCTGTTTTGGTTTTCAGAATGACTTACACCAAGTCATTTGATATCTCTTGATAAAAATATATGAAAACACATTTATGAGCCCTTTTGGGGTGTAATTTTATAATAGTCCCAAGTCTTATCTGCTGCCCTTGCTTACCTGATCCTATCTCGAACAAAACTGCTCCCATCTATAAACAAGACCTTGTCTTCTTCACCAATGGAAGGTCAGTCAGATAAGGCTGGAGAGATCAGGTCAGTCAACTGGCAGGGTTGAGGGCTGACGTCTTGTGGAACCAAATGCAAGGTTGATCCAGAAGCAAGACTTGATATTGGGTCACCCGGGTGTCACATCCATCTCTGGGGGGCCCCTCAAGACGGCCTCCATAGAGTGTGGGACTCCAGAAAACATTAGTGCTCCAAAGTTCATTTGTCACCCTCTTTAACCAGCACAGCTGCGGCAGCTGTGGCCCTTACACACGCTGGCCATCTGGTGAAATGTGAAGTGACCTCTGCAAGAGTACTGCGTAGCGTGCCACACCCATTGGTGACCGCTGATGTCAGGACTGGTGTGCCGAAACAGGATGTGTTTCTGTAAGAGATCTCCCACCGTCTCCTCCTACCTCCAAAGGTTCCAGGTTTTGTTTTCAGAATGACTTACACCTGGTCACTTGATATCTCTTGACAAAAATAAATATAGAAACACATTTATGATGCTTTCAGGGTGTGCTTATATAATTAAGGAGTTGAATGGTTCTGTTTCTTTCCCTCGGCTGCCGGTGAAGCCCTCTGTTGAGCGGCCTCTTCCTTTCCCAAATGGCAGTTGCACGTCTTGCAGTCATCTTGGCTCTCCTCTTCCATCTGAGTGTGAACTTGACTTACACACTAATCATGTTTGTTTTGATCTGCCAAGAAGGTGGCTATTTCCAGTAACACCTTTCTTATCCAGGAAGGGACTCAATTGTTTTTGCCTCTGAGATGATCAACTTTAGTTGACTTTCTAAGAGGACAGGACAGAGAGGATGGGCATCCTCTTTCTACCACTGAGAAGTCTGGAGCAGCTCGCACTCAAGCACAAATTCTCTCTCTCCGAATAGCATTGACCAACATTAGCATGCAAATACTTGCAAAGTGAAAAATAATACACTTCGCCAGTTCCTCATCCCTGGGTGGGGGGCAGGGTGAGAGGGGAATCAGGACAGGAGACAGGAAGACAGGGTCTGTCCATGGTGCAATCACATTAGCTTGACACGGAGCTACCTGTCCTCTGGAGCAGAGACCGAAGCCACTAAACCAGTATCATGTGGGGTGTCAGCCAAATCCCGACCTTGTTCTCGGTAAGTGAGTAACTGTGAAACACCTGCAGTGACGTCAGGCTGGGTTGGTGGTCTGGATTTCAGTGTTTGTTGTATTGTATGTTTGTAATGCCTCATTTGGACCGTGCTGCGCTCCTACTCCATTGGTATCTGCAGACATCAGATACCAATGGTTTGGGGTTATGAGCAGTGACCAGCCACTTGATTCCAAGAGATGAGCAGCCCATAGGATTCCTTCTTCCCTGAATTCTCCTGCCCACTGAAGGCATAAGGAAAGCTGGAGTGATGCTCAGGTCGCGGAGGGCAGCGCCTGGCCCTGTGTGCATCTGGAAGGCGTGTCTCCTTTGACATCTTCTTCTGCATTCTTTCTGTTGCTCAAGCTCGTCTCACTCCCTTCTGTGTCCAATCTTTACTCAAATCTTTCAGTTAGTTGTTTCAGTGTTTCCACGAATCCAGGCTTTTAGTTTTAGATGTGGGTGCTGGCCCTTCTAGGGACCTGCTTGGTCATCGTTTATAGTTTGATGGGTAAAGAGGCAGCAGGTACAATGGAAACAGTCAGGGTTATAGCAAAAGGCTGCAGGGGTCCTTCCTAGCTCTGCACCAGCTACGGATGGTTCTTGGCCTTGGACATGCTCTTGCCTGGGGCTTCAGGGTCCTCATCCATGGGGTAAAGATAGCACAGGGTCCCCATCGCTCATCTCACTTCCCCTCCGTGGAATTTGCTGGTTCTCTATGGGTTTGCCACGTTAGGAAGCACCAGCCTTGTGTCTCTGTTTCTTCTGAGAAACTTTTATTCTTTAACAAATAAGGAGGGAGTGTGAGGGAAAAGCCCCGAGGTAGATGTCATGTAACTTTTCTTGGGGAGACATGCACAAATATCCATTCACCCCAGATAGGGAATCAAGGAGAAATCAAAGAAACAAGTCTTCCCAAATCTAGCTTAGTGAAACAGTGAGATCATTGCAGTAACTTACAGGATCATGGGAGATACAAACGCAGTGACATCGCTGAAGTCCTGCTCCGGCATGGGAGATGACCCACAAAAGCTGAGTCCTCGGAGCTCCCTGCCCAACTCACAGGCAGCTCAGCAGAAGAGCCCCAGCCCACCAGTTGCTACTGTTGCTATAACTTTTGGTGGTGGGGGAGGAGGGCAATAGAGTTTGTGAGCTGTGCAAGTTTTAGGAGCTTCCTGAGACTTGTGGATTATTTGCTTCCTAAACCTTATCATTTCTGTTTACTTCCTGAGTCTTCACGAGCCTTCTTCTAGTAGAGACTGTTACAATTCTGAAGGAATTGCAACACTTGATTTTTCAAATGCACTAGTATAACGAAGGCAAAATCTATTTTATTAAGCTGTGGCTTTAGCCTACAAATAAGATCCGACCTCCTGCCTTGAAGCGGAAGCAGTACTTTCTGCCAGCTAGGAGAATGCTTCAAAGTGGAGGTCGCTGTTGATCTTAGGGATTGTACTTCAATGCAGGACATAATATTATTCAAGTAAAACTGCACTTTTGGAAGGAAAAGGTTAAAGTTGGCTACTGATCTTCATCAGGAGATGGATATTTAATCTTTAATCTCCCGTCCGAGGCCTTCACTTTGGATCAACTCATTATCCCGAATAAACGATGCGTCATTTCCATTATTCATGTGTCACTGCTGCCAAAGTATCTGGACCTGGTTTTCGTGGGGCCCTTCATTTCAGCCCATTCAGTGTTAATCTCCCTGCTCACATCTTTCCTGTCCTATGTGCTGTTCCTTGTTTGCTTTTATGTTTTCTGCAGAATGTTTATAAAAGGATAATCTTTTACAAAGCAGTCAGGATTTTTGTGTATGAACGGCTCTGTTTAAATGCCTCATTGATATATCATCTGAAAACTCCAGTAGTCAGCAAGCCCTGAGCTGTTGAGCCGACTGAAAACATGAGAGCCGCTCTCTCCGTGCAGGAGCAAAGGTGACGGAAGGGGCCCTGGCTTTGTGGTCATAGGCACATAGAGCCTTCGTAGCCCCAACAGACAGGGGCGCCCGGAATTTAAAGGGGAATAAGACAAGCTGCGTTGAGCTCACCTGGTCAGGGTGAGGGGTGTAATGGCTTTAAGACGTCTTCGCGGCAATTTTCTCAGACTGTGTTGTGGTTATGCAAACCCTGATTCATATGTTTGCCTGCCCCAGTTTTTGCTAAACCCATTTGAATGTGCAGAGAGTGACCATGCGATGCCGTTCAGTGGCTCCTTTATGTCTGCCCTATGGAGAAGCAGTAGAAACCAAGAAGGAAGCTACATAGAAGAACAGCTTCTTCCTTTCTCTCCTCCATCTTCTCTCTCCTGGACCTGGGACCATATCCAGACAGCTCTCTTGCTTGGAAGAGGTAGACACCATTGCATTCTATTACGGACAAAGAAAGCTCTTTTGTGGAAATTTGCATGGGGTCACAAATATGCCGCCGATGAAAAGCCTTAACAGATGGACTCTGAGAACAGGAATGTGTTAAAGGAAAAAAAAATTAATTTCAGTGGAACAGAGTGGCAAGCCTGGCCTTGGTGGAAGCTGAGCACAGGAAGCCACACTAAGCAAACACTCTGTCCCTTAGTGTGCGTTCAGCTGGTAGAGAGAGACGCGTGCCCATATCTGAGACACATGCTGTACTTGGGCTTGTGGTTGGCAGGGCTGTAGGAGGAAAAAATAAAACCTCCCAAGTTGCACAGTGCCAGAATAGTATGTGCCTCCTTCAAAGAGGGGTTCTCTCCAGCAAATTGATCATTTTGATAGCTCAATAGGAAGGCTTGTTGTTTTCCAAGGCATGTCTTTCACATAGGCGAGAATTTTTGCTAACACTTTTTACATTTCTTAGGGAAAAACTAAAAACAGACATGTGGTTGTGTCATTCCAATGACACAGACCCTGAAATACTAAGGGTCTGCCAAAATCTCTTCTAAGATCTCGGCTATAAAAACACTCAGAATTTACCCATCAAGACTCCATCAACGAGAGACATTATTTGGGATTTTGTTTTAGCTAATTGCTCCTATTGTTGGCCATTTGTTGCAGTGTTAATTAGGGTAAATGCTTGTCTGAGCCTGCGGTCCCCACCAAGATCAGGCCAGCAAACTATAGGGAGGGAACTCCCTAAGGTGCTCTGTGTAGTCTTTGAGAAATTGACAACCAAAGCATAGATCTTCTAAATCTAATGGTCTGTGTTTAGATTGGGTAGCAACTGGGAGAGACCGGGCAATTCCCATAGCAAGGCTGGGTCAAGTGCGTTGTCTACAGACAAAATGACTAGGAACTATGACAAAGAGTTCACTTCTGACTGCAGGGAAACTGAGGGTGGCTCCTTCAGAACACGCAAGACAGCTCGGGAGGGGCAGCTCTGCTTACTCCATGGGTGTCAATTTTAATGGTGCATTTATGATCTGGGGGCAGGGCTGTTTGTGTGTGCACGTGAGGTCATAAGTCAATACAGAATGTCTTCTTTACTATTTTGGTTTTTGAGACAAGGTCTCTCACTGAGCCCGGAGCTGGCGTGAATCGCCTAGACTAATGGGTCAGTGATCTTGAGGGAGATGCCTCTCTCTCTTTCTTTGGGACTGGGATTAGAAGCAGTGCACTGTGGCGCCTGAGTGTTTAAAAACTTGTGTATTGGAGATGGATATCCATGCTGTTGCATGGCTATATCCACTTTATTGACTGAGCCATCTCCCCAACTTGTGATAACTTATTTGGAACTTCATTTTTCCAGTTCTATTCCTCTTTTCCCTCTACAGACACTTGGTCAATCCTTCCTCCTTTATTTCATTCTTTTACCTCCCCCCCCCCACTCCTTTTCCTCTCTCATTTCCCTTCTTCATCTCAGAGTGACTGGAGGTCATGTTGCATACAGACGCCTTGATCTCCTCTTCTGAATGTTTGCAGTGTTATCATAGGCAAACACAGGCAGCACCCAAAGCATCTAGGGTGAGGACAGCCAGTCCAGCTCATTTCGCAGTTTGGCATCTGCCACTCAGAAGAGGCTGCCTGCAGCCCTGTGTGGAGAGGGGCTCTGGGTTCAGAACAGCGCTTTGAGGGGACAAATGTCCTGATCAACTGGATGTGACAGCAGAGGACACAGGGAGAGTGGCAGAAATTAGTCCATCCTGGTCTATACTGGGGCTTCTTCTCTGTGGCCCAATTGACATTGCAGTTGCCTGAGTCTTTGCTGTGGGGTTTGTGCAGTAGACATGCAGCCAGATGCCCCACCTCTACCCAGCATATACCAGCAGCACCCCTGCATTGCTGACAGCCAAAACTGCTTCTAGATATTACCAACTGTCCTCTACGGAGGAAATAGTCCATGCTCTAAAACCAGTGTTTTAAGTAATCCCCACAGAACTAAATCAATATTGGGCAGTAAATGAGCAGGACAAAGCGGTGTAAGGACAAGGGGCGTTGTGAATGGGGAGCTGTGTGAGGAGTGTCTGCTGTGTCATCGCTGTGGCCCACCAGATTATGTGCCAATGCCCCTACTCTCACATTTGTGAAAAGATGAGGCTCTTGGGGGAATGGAGCCCTAGACCACAGTCAGAGGGATTAAAGCAACACTGGAGAGCTTTAACTGTAAGGTGGGTGGAGCTCTGGGCACCATCAGCAGTGTGCAGAAGATCGCAACAGACATGGAAGGATGCTACTTAAGGCAGCTCAGGAGTGGAGCGGGCAGAGGAGCCCAGACATGGGAGGCAGGACAAAGCTCCCTTGAAATTCTGTGTGTGTGCCTATGTGTGTGTTGCATGTGAATGTACATATGCATACATGCTCCTCCGTGTGTGTGTGTGTGTGTACACATGTGTGATGTCATACATGACCATGGAGGGCCAGAGGCAGTGCTGGGTATTCCTCAGCCACTTTCCACTTCATGCATTAGAGAGGATCTCTTGTGGAAACCAGAGCTCACCGATTCCCCTGGTCTAGCCAGCTAACTTGCCTTGGGGGTCACTTGTCTGTGCCTTCCAAGTGCTTGGATTGCAGGTGGTCACCACATCTTCCTGATATTTTGGTGGGCTTCGGGGCTGCAAACTCTGGCCCCCAGGCTCACATGGCAAGCATTTTATCCACGGAGACACCTTTTAGTCTTTTATGGTGAGACACTTCCTAGATCCTGGGATTCTAGGAGATGATACGTGGTACCCACCATAGACTCTTGGGAGGGGCAGCTGTAATGCAGACATTCTTTATTTGACCGATCAGAAGTTGATCCTCAGAGAGTAGCTGCTAGCCTATTTGATGGAATGAACTGGTGGCTCCAGGACACATTCAGAGTGTGCCAATCAATCCCAGGCCCTGGTTCCAGACATGGGCACTGACCTTGTAGCACAGGTCATTCGAGGGGCAGTGATGCAGTCTGCTTTAGTCTGAACTCTGCTTCTAGTTCAGAGACTGAGAGACAAAGAACACGTCCAAGCATACCTCTAAAATTTCTGAAATATGGGCAAGTGTGCAGGGAGGGTAGCGTCCTGTGTCAAAATGAGGGCTGGGAGAACTGATCGAACCAGTCAGGGCCTTCAGCGGTGTCATCTTCTTCCCCCGAGCTTCTTGTCCTGAATCCTGCCATCATCTTCTCCCCCCAGTCATATAGGAAGTAGGAATAGAGAGAGCCTCCTGGTTTCTTTCAAAACATTTTTTATGTGCATGTTTATATTTTTCCAGTGTGTGTGCATGTACTTATGTGTGTATGTATGTGCCTGTGCATACACAATTGTGTGTGTGTGTGTGTGAATGTGCATGAGAAGGTCAGAGGTCCACCTTGAGTATTATTCTTTGGGTGTGGTTCACTTTTCTTTTTATACAAAATTTTATTTGCTTAGAAGCATTCAGAATGTTAACAAGTAGCTGCAATTATTATTATTATTATTGTTACTATTATCATTATTACCTGCAATTACAGAGTGGTATTCAATTAACAGAACAATTATCTTTGTATAAGCTGCATCATAGACAACTGAAGATAAAAAACAAAACCACAACACTATGCTCCCCATATATAACTAATTTGTGCAGTGCACCAGCAAGAGCCTGCTTTAAATTTCCATGTCAGTTTCCATCCCCAGACTGCACCAGGCAAGGTTAGTGGTTACTGAAAACTCCACAGAGACAGGGCCAGCTAAAGACACATTCAGGAGTGTGTTAACCATACAAAAAAGGAAAATCTTACACCATGTATCCAGGAGTTAAATGCTCTACAGACAAGAAAAAAAATAACTGCACTGGAGTCAACTCGTTCATCATCTTCTTCCTCTTCTTTTTCTTGTTCTTTCCAGCCTTGACCACCCCATTTTTGCTGCACCGGGTTCTCCTTTAGCCTGGTAGGCAGCAGTATGCTTTTTGTATTTTTCCTTCAGCTTGGGAGCCATATTTTCACAGGGCTGCCTGTCATCTGCAGCAGCGTTGGTCCACATGGCTCCCAGTTTCTTGGCAGCATCACCAATGGATAAGCCAGGATGGCCTCCTTTGATTTGGGGACGGTGTTCAGCACAGAACAAGAAGAAGGCCGAAGGAGGCCTTCTGAGGGCACTTGGCCCTTGAACTTTTCTTAGGTCTTCCCTTGGGGGGGGTGCAGATTTTCATTCCTCTCTCATGGAGAGCCTTGTCAGCCTCTGTCATGTCTGCACACACACCCCCT
>NC_022013.1:76307621-76312397 GCF_000317375.1 Microtus ochrogaster
CCAGCCCTAGGATAGCAAGCCTGCACTGCCCATACAATGGGTCTAGGGTCTGTAGTTGGACTTTCCCCAACCTCACAACAAAATGACACAGAGATTTATTATTAATTATAAAAGATTGGCCTTTGGCTTAGGCTTGTTCCTAACTGCCTCTTATAACTTAAATGACCCTGTTTCTATTAATCTACATTCTGCCACATGGCTATTTACCTCTCTTCCATTCTGTATGTCTGACTTGCATTGTGTCTTCCTGGCATCTCTCTACATGTCTTTTTTCCCAGAGTTCCTCTTTCTCCCCCCGAAATCCCACCTATTCTCTCCTGCCTAGCTATTGGCCATTCAGCTCTTTATTAAACCAATCAGAAGGTGTCTTAGGCAGAGACACATCTTTACAGTATACAAAAAGATTATCCCACAACAGGGATCAAATTCGGGTCCTCACAAGGCCAGTACTTTACCCATCGATCCATCTCCCTACGCAGAGATGTCTGGTTTTTAAGTTAGGCTGACTTTGTCTACCTTCTACTGAACATACTCAGAGCAAGTGAACTATTCAGTCTGGGCAAATGTCTTAAGGCCATGGTCCTCCTGGCCTTATTCTGCAACCGCTGCCCCTGCCTCTCTGCAACCCACTCCTCGTGCAGAGCAAAGCACTGCAGCGAGCAGAGATACTGTCATCTCCCAGACCCTGAAGAGACGCTTGTGACCTGAGGCAGTGCCTTCTCAGGAGCTGGCAGGACTGAATGGTGAAAGGCTCCATATGTCCACAGGAAATACCTCACTGAAGAGTCTCTCCCCGGGATTGGGAGTGAGTCCCTTCCAGACTAGGTCAGATATCTGGTTTGGAGAAACCTTGAGACTGGAAGACAGTCTCTTCTGTCTTTTGTTGTTGCTCAAATGGGCACCTGGAGATCAGAGGATCCTGTCTTCCTTATGTATAGCTGCTCAGTGCTTGTCTGCCTTGACTAGACGAAGGTTGTTCATGGACTCATACTCTGCATTATGGTTTTAGACTTTCTTCCAAACCAGGCTAAGTTAAAATATTTATCCAGCATGACTGCGGTGGTCTCCTGCATGCACCAACTGTCATCCATGTGAGCTCTGCATTCATGTTCTGCATGGAAGTGAAACACCATGGACTTCATATCCACACCTGCATCTATCTGTCTGCCTGCCTGCCTGCTCATCTATCTATCTATCTATCTATCTATCTATCTATCTATCTATCTATCTATCTATCTATCTATCTATCTACCTATCATCTGTCTATCTATTGTCTATCTGCCTAACATCTGTCTATATATCTATCCATCTGTCTATCTGTCTATCTATCTATCCATCTATCTGTATGTCTCTCTGTCTATCTATCTATCATCTGACTATTTGTCTGTCAGTCACATGTCTATCATCTATCTATCTATCTATCTATCTATCTATCTATCTATCTATCATCTATCCATCATCTGTCTGTCTATCTACTATCTGTTTATCTGCCTATCATCTGCCTATATATCTATCTATCCATCTGTCTGTCTACCTACCTATCCATCTATCTGTCTGTCTATCATCTATCTATCTATCTATCTATCTATCTATCTATCTATCATCTGTCTATCTACTGTCTATCTGCCTAACATCTGTCTATATATCTATCCATCTGTCTATCTGTCTATCTATCTATCCATCTGTCTATCTATCTATTCATCTGTCTATCTATCTATCTGTCTATCTATCTATCTATCTATCTATCTATCTATCTATCTATCATCTGACTGTTTGTCTGTCAGTCATATGTCTGTCTATCTATCTATCTATCTATCTATCTATCTATCTATCTATCTATCTATCTGTCTGTCTATCATCTATCCATCATCTGTCTGTCTATCTGCCTATCATCTGCCTATATATCTATCTATCCATCTGTCTGTCTATCTACCTATCCATCTATCTGTCTGTCTATCTGTCTATCATCTATCTATCTATCTATATATCTATCTATCTATCTACCGATCTTCTCTCTTCTGTATAGTTTAATTTATAATATGCATCTATATGTTTATCATCTTCCATTCTACCCATCATTTCTATTTCTATTTCTCTGTCTTTCTGTCTATGATCTATCCTCTAACTTTGTATCTATAATCTATCATCCATTTTTCTACCAATCATCTCTCTATCGTTATTATTTGTCTATGGCCTACCATTTATAGTGTAACCACTTTATCATCCATGTATCTTCTAATCTATATCTATTTTCTAGGTATATTTCTCATATATATATATGAATATATATTTGCAGAATAGTGGTTGACAAACAGGACCCAGTTATTAAACTTAGAGGACCCTTCATAGCAACTTAGTAATTTTTTTAAAACATGGATAGAAGCCAAGGTTAAAACAGAAGGAGGTGAGGTGCTGAAGAGGGCAGGGAAAGATGGACTTCGTGCTGTCACACAGGGCCCCATGCTTTAGAAGACTTGGCTGAAACTTTGTTGTTTCTATGTCAAATTATGTCATGATTTTTGAAGACTCTTTATTCTTTTGCTCAAGGCCCTAACATCATGTAACTGATTCTAGAAGAACAGGGAAGCCACAGAGAAAAGGTGTGCAAAGTGGGATTTGTGAACTCCCTGGGCTCTGTGGTTTCAGGTTTCCCACCCCACCCCCTGCCCTGAATTCTGCAGGCATGAAAACTGCCACGAGACATTCATTTTTAATGACGTGATATGGGCTTCATAGCAATATATCTTTGGGTATTAAGGTGTGGAGTCAGAGACTTAAAATGATTAATGTCTTTGCTCCACATAAGGGATCTCCCACACTCACCTAGCATCAGATTCCATTGGGAAAATTTATGGGCACTCTTGGCAGCCTAAGCGGCCATCAAATATTAATCAAAAATATGTAATAACTAATATATACTTAAAGAATTGAAGAAAATTAATATTCAAGAGAAGCACTCAGGGACCCATAAAAATAACAAATGCTTCAGAGACTCAGCTGAGGTTGGCAGGTCCTGTTCCCCAGCTTTGAGATGGTAGGCTTGCTGGGCGGTGTGCTCCACGGAGGACGAGGGCCAGGAAGAGGGATTTGTGCTTCCCACAGGATCAGGAACTCCCGGAAAAGGAAGCAGGTTCCTTCTGGGGACACGACACTACTGCCTTCACTGTGCCCTCTCTCTTTTGGATGGCGCAACCGATTTGCAACTAATTCTCTCTCCTGGAGGATCCTCTGGGCCACCTTTATCACTTCCATCCGGGGACAGCGGTTTTCAGACACGGATGACTCCCAGCTGTTTCTCAGTGGTCCATTCTGTAAACATGAAACATCAGCAATGATAGGAGCACGCACTGGTTCTCCGCTACTAGAGCTAGAGCTAAATGATTACCCCAGAGCAGGCTTGGAGAAGTACCCCAGTCCCCATCGGTCTGACTGGAACTTGAGCTGATCCCTAGGCCTCAGGTCAGTAGTCAGTTGTTTATTGCAGAAGGCTTAGGGTTCCCTTCCTTAGCCAAAATAAAGGGTTAGAGACATGGCCTGCCTGGCAAGGTGAATTCAACTGTGCCCAGTGATGGCGTGGGGCCAGGCATGTGGGCACCTGCCATCTTTTTGCTTCCCTTCTTTCTTGGTCTTGAACTAATTCTTTCCCTGTTTGTCTTGCTCACTATGTGAACACCAGATGCAGAAAGATGAAGTGATTTTTTTTTACAAAATATTTTTATTTAACAGTAACAAAAGAAAAAACCTGAATGTATTGATGATGTGCAATGTAATGTTTTGATATCTGTGCACGTTGGGAAATGGCCAAATCAGTCCTGTTAATATAATGCATCCATTCCTGTGTCAGGTACTGCCAACAGGTAAAAACATACTCTTGAGGGCTCAAGTGAGTTATTTTTACCTGCAAAGAAGAAGAAGTAGAAGGAGGAGGAGGAGGAGAAGAAGAAGGAGGAGGAAGAAGAAAGAGGAAGAAGAAAAAGAGGAGGAGGAGGAGGAGGAGGAAGAGGAGGAGGGGAGGAAGAAAGAAGGGAAAGAAAGAAACTGAGCATCAATCAGGACTCAGACCTGGAGTGTCAGAGTGCTGCCTGTGTGTGACTTTGGAGGCAGGGGTGCCCGACTGCACTGGGGACGAGGGGCTGTTCTTCCATCCCTGGGAAGGGGCGAATGCAGCAGATCGCAAGGGCTTGAAAGCAGAAGTGTGTTCTGGTGTTTGGACCACACAGCAGTTGCTGGTGTCTTCTGTTATTGTAGGGAATCGGGAGCAGGGCCTGTCACTTGTCATCTGTTCTTTGAGCATAACCAACTTTTCTTCCATGGGCCATTTGGTGTGACTGCGAATGATGGCTCTGGCTAAATGGCACCCTCCTGATGGTGAGGTAAACACAAGTGAGCCTGGAACAGGCGCCTTGGATCCAATTTGTGTTTTCTGAGAGCCTCAAAAAGGGCCTGGGGCTGGAGCTTTGCAGCACAAAGGGGACACAGACCTCCCTGCCCAGTGCCACCTGCAGTTCCTCCTGTGCCGGTCCTGGATCCCAGAATGACAGAGCACACATGCCATGTAGGCATCTGAGAATGGAATCTGAGAAGCTCACCCTCCCAGCATCCAGACAGAAGCCCAGGGTGCCCCTGAGTTGCCCAATGGCTTGGCCCCAGTCCTTACTCTGTTTCTAAGTCAGACGATGGAGGCTCAGAGAAGCAGCATCATTTATGCAGGTCATATGGCTTGAAGCGACTGAGCAGAGATGGGAATCAAGTCTCCCTGCTTCTATCCACCAAACT